>NC_091980.1:159311638-159611638 GCF_044704955.1 Pristiophorus japonicus
GGGGGGGGAAGAGAGAGAGAGAGAGAGAGAGAGAGAGAGGATGAGCGAGAGAGAAGAGAGAGAGAGAGGGGGGAGAGGGGGAGGAGGGGGAGAGGGGGAGAGGGGGAGAGGGGGGAGAGAGAGAGGGAGGGAGGGAGGGAGGGGGGGAAAAGAGGGAGGGGGGAAAAGAGGGAGGGGGGGAAAAGAGGGAGGGGGGGGAAAAGAGGGAGGGGGGGAAAAGAGGGAGGGGGGGGGGGAGAGAGAGAGAGAGAGAGAGAGAGAGAGAGAGAGAGAGAGAGGGGGAGGGAGAGAGGGGGGGGAGGGAGAGAGGGGAGGGAGGGAGGGAGGGAGGGAGGGAGGGAGGGAGGGAGGGAGGGAGGGAGGGAGGGAGGGAGGGAGGGAGGGAGGGAGGGAGGGAGGAGGGAGGGGGGGAAGAGAGAGAAGGGGGAGAGAGGGAGGGAGGGGGGGGGAGGAGAGAGGGAGGGAGGGGGGAGGAAAAAGAGGGAGGGAGGGGGGTAAGAGGTGGATGGAGGGAGGGAGGGGGGGAGGAGAGAGGGAGGGAGGAGGGAGGAGAGAGAGAGAGAGAGAGAGAGGGAGGGAGGGGGGGGGGGGGGGGGGGGGGGAAAGAGAGAGAGGGAGAGGGGGGGGGAGGTCAGGTCGGATCCAGTCCGGGAGGGGAGTCGAGTCGGGGAGGCGCGGGTCGGGTCGGGTCCAGTCCAGTCGGGGGTGTGGGGAGCGGGAACAGGAGCGCGGGTCGGGTCGGGTCCAGTCACAGTCGGGGGTGTGGGGAGCGGGAACAGGAGCGCGGGTCGGGTCGGGGGGTGGGGGGGCAGTGTCGGGTCTGGTCCGGAGGCAGGCGGGGGCGGGGAGCGGGTGTCGGGTCTGGTCCGGAGGCAGGGGGGAGCGGGTGTCGGGTCTGGTCCGGAGGCGGGGAGCGGGTGTTGGGTCTGGTCTGGTCTGGAGGCAGCGGGGAGCAGGTGTCGGGTCGGGTCTGGAGGCGGGGGGGGGGGGGGAGAGCGGGTGTCGGGTCTGGTCTGGTCTGGTCCAGAAGCGGTGGGGGGGGGGGGGGGGGAAGAGCGGGTGTCGCATCTGGTCCGGGGGGGGGGCGGGGGAAGGAGAGAGCAGGAGCTGGCCGTGGGAGGAGCCTTATTCACACAGCCCCAGTGAGGCCATTCAGCCAGGGCTAGGGGCTGCGTGCTTCGGGCCCCTCCCACACAGTTCGGTGCCTGGAGCTACTGCACTTGCGTGCCCATTGTAGCGCGCATGTGCAGAGGTCCCGGCACTGTTTTCAGCGCAGGGACCTGGCTCCGCCCCCCCACAGCTCGTGCTGGCTGCGCCGAGGGCCAGAGGACCTGCAAGTAGGTGGAGAATACAGAGGATTTTTTTACGCTCACTTAGTGGCGCAAAAAACGGGCGTCCAGGTTGGGACTGCGCCGTTCTAGGCACGTGTGGAAACTTGGGCCCAATGTAGTTAAAATCAGCAATCTCACTTATGGCAAACAAAAGCAAATCCCTGCTGACAATGAAAGAAATAAGAAGGAACTTGCAATTCTAAAGCACCTTTCACGACCTCAGGACATCCCAAAGCACTTTACAGCCAATTAAAGCACTTTCAAAGTGCGGTCACTGTTGTGATGCAGGAAAACGTGGCAGCCAGTTTGCACACAGCAAGCTCCCACAAATAACAATGAGATAATGACCAATTAAGCTGTCTGAATATTCAATGGTGTCTGTTACTGCTGGCTGTACTGTGACTATGTTAGCATTTTCTATCCGATCATGTAACAGCACAGGGTCAAACCCAGCTGCAAACCATTCTCCAGGTCATTCAAACTCTGCTCACTGATTTAAAAATTCTATTGGGTTGAAATTGTGCTGTGCAATATTAGTAATGAACAAAACTCCTTTCTCTGCTAGTTTAGCAAAGGCCATAGCCCAGATATTTCATACAAATACATTATTTTTTATAAAAAATAGTGTTCGACAAGCTTTCATCCATCACACTGTCAAAAATATGTATACAAGAGGACGGAAGCATTAATTTCCTGCTGGTTTTTCCAACATTGATAACCAGCCTGACAGACCTGGGGAATTCATCCACATGGAAGAAGTGGGAATTTCACCAGCAGAATACACGTGTTTCAAATAAAAGTCTCAATATCAGGGCACTTTAAAAATAACAGTTACAGAACTAAAATTAAATTGAAGTGCCTTTTGGATTTACCATTTTTTAAAAAAAAGTTCAATCACTAAAAGTGGGCAAAAATAATTAAATAGGCTAATGGGAATGTTGGTCTTCAACTTGAGGGCTGGAAGTGACGTTAGTTATACAGAGCTTTGGTTACACCACAACTGCAGCACTGCCTTCAGTTCTGGGCACCACACCTCAAAGGAGGGGGTACAGTGCAGATTCACCAGAATGTCACCAGGACTAAAAGGGTGACATTTTGAGGGCTGGTTGTATAAGCTAGGCATGTACTCCCTTGAATATACAAGATTAAGGGATGATCTAATTGAAATGTTTAAGATGATTCAAGGATTTAAAATTATTTCCTCTGGTGGGAGAGCCCAGAACAAGGCGGCACAACCTTAAAATTTGAGCTGGGCTGTTCAGGGACAAGTTCAGGAAGCACTTTTCACACAAAGGGTAGTGAAAATCTGGAACTCTTTCCTTCCTTCCCCCACCCCCCAAAAAAAAGCTGTTGCGGCTTGGGGTCACAACTGAATGTCAAAACTCAGATTTTGTTGGGCAAGGGTATTGAGGATTATGGAACCAAGGCAGGTAAATGAAGTTACGATATAGATCGGTCATGATTTAACTGAATGGCGGAACAGGCTCAAGGGGCTGAATATTTTCTCCCACTTACAGGATCAGGAGGAGACCAGAGTGGTTTCCCTCTCCTGATCACCATCTAGTGATTCCATCCCATCAGCTAGGCTCAGTTACTAGCATTTTCACTCAAGGACATAATCTAACCTGGCACTTCAGTGCACTGAGGGAGTGCTGGGCTGTGGTGGCCCTGTGGTTGAAGAGTCCTTCCAGTCTGTGGAGCCCATGCAACCGGAACTCAGCAAGAGTTGAGGAGGGCAGAGTTAGAGTATGGATTACAGGGGAATGGTTTCAAGGCATTGCCCAACTCAATGTTACTTGGGGACTGAATTAGCAAATACTAATTAGACAAAGCTCCCAGCATTAGTGAAAATATTAGATTAGATTGACTCCGCTCCCTTGCATGATCGGGTCAGTAAGCTCGCAATCAGTGCTCTCCGGGTTAGATCAAGAGGACTTGTCATTTCAAAAACTGAAAACAGAGGGAAAAATACCACACACATTATTTCTGTAATAGTTTGATGTTTGAATTGCACGGCTTGATGTGGAAACACTCCCTTCCTTCAATTATATTATCCGCTCTGCCATCGCTTTGTAGAATGATGCAACGGTAATAGATTTAAGTAACTTGTGCCTGAAACTGTGCCAATGCCACACATGATGGCTGGGCTCACTTGGCAGCATTCCCACCTCTCGGTCAGAAGTCACAGTTCACATGTTCCAGTGTGATCTTATAATCTAGGCAGGAATCTCTAGCGCAATGCTGAGGGAGTAACAGATGCCTCACCCTTGGATGAGACGTTAAACCGAGGCCCTCTCAGGTGAATGTTAAAGATCCCATGGCACCATTCGAAGACCAATGCCTTCTCAAATACCACCAAAAATATTGATCAATTGACCATTCACCCTATTGCAGCATTTAGGGTTGCAGCATGTTGGTGACAACAGACGTCACACTGCAATTTCTTAGCGCAGTATTTAGACGGGTTTTAATGTGGCAAAGGTGCTGCATGAATACCAGCGATGATTTAATGTTACTTACCTTGCTCAGGCCCAGGTAAGTGACCATGGAGAGTAGTGGTGCTGCCAAGGCAAACACCAGTAGGTGTTTCCTGATTCGATTCCTTTCAAGCCCTGCGTGCATGAGGAAAGAAACCAGACCAAAAGCAGCTGGAGCCTAAAAACAGAGGAACAAAGATTACGGTAAAAGATTTAGTCCAACACATGGTGCTCACGGTTATTTGAATCACAAGATTTCCCCCACTACCTCAGGATGTCCCAAAGTGCTTTACAGTCAATGAGGTACTTTTGAAGAGCCATGACAAACCATGAATGTTCCCATCGATACACGCACTTGATGGGTATTAATTTACTAAGGACAACACAGGGCGCTAGAGAAAGATGAGCAACAGATTAGAATATTACCGCAGCCAAGGCTTGGAAACATTAGAGAGATGGGGTCCCAGATCAGGCCAGACACCTTCTGGCAGCTTCATTTATTTATTTTTAAACTGCCATTGTTGAAAGACAAAATCTCGACTGAGCCCGGTCCTACAGTCCCCTAACAAACTGCTTTGGGTACAGTTTCCGCCCAAGTTGTCATTTAACTTGTCCTTTCGTTGCTGAAGTCGAGGGCAATGGCACCTTTCTTGATCATCCTCAATATATATTCCCGTGAGATCTTTTATGTCCACCAGAGGGGGCAGACGGGGTTTCAGTTTAACGTCTCATCTGAAAGAGTGCAGCACTCCCTCAGTACTGCACTACAGATTCTGTGCTCAAGCCTCTTAGTAGGACTTAAACCCACAACCTTCTGACTCAGAGGAGAGAGTGCTACCACTGAGTCAAGGCTGTGTTAAATAAAGTATATTGAGAAGGGATTGGGTCAAAACAAATGCATCGACATGAGTGCAGTCACTTCAGAAACAACACTGTTGATATCAGGAAAACATTTCAATAGTTTCGAACAAACTGAGACACGGTTAATAGGAGCATACACCATCGTTGGCAAGGACGACAGTTACTGCCCATCCCTAATTGCCCCGAGAAGGTTGTGGAGTCACGTACAGGCCAGACTTGAGTAAGGACAGCAGGTTTCCTTCCAGAGAGGATATTATTGAACCAGTTGGGTTTTCATGACAATCCGACTGCTTCATGGTCACTTTTACTGATACCAGCTTTTAAAAAAAAAAAATCTGAATTCTAATTCTCAAATGGTGGGATTTGAACATCCATTGACCAGTCCAGGCCTCAAACTTTATTTTACATTTTTAAATTTCATTCATTATTGGGTTTTGGGCGTCACTGGCATTTATAGCCCAGGGAGTGAATGTTTAAGGTGGTGGGTGGGGTGCCAATCAAGTGGGCTGCTTTGTCCTGGATGGTGTCGAGCTTCTCGAGTGTTGTTGGAGCTGCACTCATCCAAGCAAGTGGAGAGTATTCCATCACACTCCTGACTTGTGCTATATACCTGGTGGAAAGGCTTTGGGGAGTCAGGTGAGACATTTGCCGCAGAATACCCAGCCTCCGACCTGCTCTTGTTGCCACAGTATTTATGTGGCTGGTCCAGTTAAGCTTCTGGTCAATGGTGACTCCTAAGATATTGAGGGTGTTGAATTCGACAATGGAGTTGAATGTCATGGAGAGATATTTAGATTTTCTCATGTTGGTGATGATTGCCTGTCAAATGTGGTGCGAATGTTACTTGCCACTCATCAGCCCAAACCTGAATGTTGTCCAGGACTGCTACACATGGGCACGGACTGCTTCATTATCTGAGGAGTTGCGAATGGAGCTGAACACTACAATCATCAGCAAACATCCCCGTTTCTGACCTTATGATGGAGGAGGAAAGGTCATTGCCGAAGCTGCTGAAAATGGTTGGGCCTAGGACACTGCCCTGAGGAACTCCTGCAGCGATGTCCTGAGGCTGAGATGATTGGCCTCCATCAACCACATCCTTTATGCTAGGTATGACTCCAGCGAGTGGAGATTTCCCCCTCGGCGCTGCGCCCCCCACCCACTCTCCCTCCCGATAACATTTGATCAAATGCTGCCTTGTTGTCAAGGGCTGCCACTCTCACCTCCACTCTGGAATTCAGTTCATTTGTCAATCTTTGGACCAAGGATGTAATGAGGCGTGGAGCCGAGTGGCCCTGCCAGAAGCTAAACTGAGCATTGGTGAGCAGATAATTGGCACAAAAGTGATGTTTCATAGCACTGTCAACGACATCTTTCAGTACTTTGCTAATGATTGAGAGTAGACTGATGGGGCGGTAATTGGCTGGATTGGATTTGTCCTGCTTTTGTGTGGACAAGACATACCTGAGCATTTTTCCACTTTGTCGAGTGGATGCCAGTGTTGTAGCTGCACTGGAACAGCTTGGCTAGATGTGCGGCTAGTTCTGGACCACAGATCTTCAGCACTACATGTTCAACATGGAGGAGTACTGATTCATCAGCTGAGGGAGGGCAACAGGTGGTAATCAGCAGGTGGTTTCCTTGCCCATATTTGATCTGATGCCATGAGACTTCATGGGGTCCGGAGTCAATGTTGAGGACTCCCAGGGCCACTCACTCCCGACTGTATACCACTGTTCCCCCACCTCTGGTGGGTCTGTCCTACCGGTGATTGAGGACATTCCCAGGGATGGTGATGGAAGAGTCTGGGATGTTGGCTGAAAGGTATAATCGAGAGTGTATGACTATGTCAGGCTGCTTTTTGACTAGTCTGTAGGACTCCGCTCCCAATTTTGGCACAAGTCCCCAGATGTTAGTGAGGAGGACTTGGCATGGTTGACTGCACTGTGTGCGCCTGTCATGTCCGAATAAAATGCCTAGGTCGATGCCGGATGATCTGATGCCGGTGTTATTTTTTTAATTATAGTTTTCGTAGAGGTTTTGATACAACCAAGTGGCTTGCTCGGCCATTTCAGAGGAATTCTGCTGTCCTTATGTGGTCTGGAGTAATAGGCCAGACCACATAAGGACAGCAGAATTCCTTCCCTAAAAAGGTCATTCGTGAACCAGATGGGTTTTTACGACAATCCAATAGCTTCATGGTCACCATTGCTGATGCTAGCTTTTTATTTCATACTAGCTTTTTATTTAATTTATTTAATCGTTTATTTATTTAAAAACTGAATTAACATTCACAAACTTACATAAGAACACAGAAGTAGGAGCAGTAAGGCCATGTATGCCCTCAAGCCTGCTCTGCCATGCAATAAGATCATGTCTGAACTTCTATATCAACCCCACTTTCCTGCACTGTCCGCATATCCCTTGATTTCCTTAGTGCCCAAACATTGATGGATCTCAGTCTTGAACATATTCACTAACTGAGCATCCACAGCCTTCTAGGGTATAGAATTCCAAAGATTTACAACCCTGAGAGAAGAAATTTCTCATCTCAATCCTAAATGGTCGATCCTTTATCCGCAGACTATGAACCCTTGTTCTGGACTCTATGGCCAATAGAAGCAGCCAGTCAGCATCTACCCTGTCAAACCCTCTAAGAATTGTGTGTTGAGACCACCTCTCATTCTCCTAAACTCTAGGAGGGTATGCAAGGCGAGTCTACTCAATTTCTCCTCACAAGGTAGCCCTCACCCCAGGAATCAATCTAGTGAACCTTCGTTGCAAGCATATCCTTCCTTAGGTAAGGAGACCAAAACTGCACACAGTACTCCAGGTGCAGTCTCACCAAAGCCTGATATAATTGCAGAAAGACTTCTTTACGCTTGTACTCTAAGCCCCTTGCAAAAGACATACCATTTGCCTTCCTGACTGCTTGTTGTACCTGCATGTTATCTTTGTGATTCGTAAACAACGACATTCAAATCCCTCTGAATACCAACTTTTACTACAACAATACAAAAGCAAAATACTACAGATGCTGGGATCTCAAAAACAGAAAATGCTGGAAATTTCAGCGGGTCAAGAAGGATGACAAAGGATGACCTGAAACACCAACTTTTGCTAGTCGCTCATCATTTAAAAAATTCTGCCTTTCCATTCTTCTTATCAAAGTGGTTAACTTCACACTTCCCCATATTATACTCCATCTAACACCTTCTTGCCCAATCACAACCTCTTTGCATCTCCCTCACAGCTTACTGTCCCATGATGGGATTGAGCCCCCTCACCGGATTATTAGTGAAGACCTCCGGTAGGTCCAGTCAGTCATTACACTACTCCAGGCCAGGCCTCTCAATTACCAGTCCACTACTGTACCCGTGTCTAAAGGGGAAAAATGAGCAGTTAAATCCAATTACTGAAAGTTTATCTCAAATCCGAAAATGTGGAATACAGTAAAGAATGAGAAATCCAAGATTCAGATACTTACTTTGTGCAACATAATAGCTACAAATACAATCAACTGTACACTTGTCTGTGATGTGGAAGCTGCTGCACCCAATGCAATGCCATCCGCTGTAAGGGAAAGGAATAGATGAGGATGGGTAGTGCAGGGCGATACAGAAATAAAAGAAAACCCCATAACTCCCGGTCATGGGCAAGCTGAAAATGGTTCACTCTTACTTACTTACAACTTTCTTGATAAAAGACTCCACGATTAGAAAACAAAACTCTTTTTTGATAGATCACAAATGTTGATAGAGGCTGTGTGGTAAACTGGGCTACTGCACAGGGCAGTGCAGAGACTAGTTCAGAACTCTGACATACAGCCAACAGTCAGGAAGGGGAAACAATGGGTTTGCATACCACCAGCAGGTTCAATGTGCATTGGCTGTCCTTTCCACAATCCCACCTTGCATTACTTAAAGGCAAACAAGATCTGTAGCAAAACAACATTCTTTTTTTTAAAATCACGTCCTACATGCCAGAGAAAGGTTGCGGATTCAATCCAGCTCAATCTGCAATTACTTTCACTGTTCACACAGCAAGACACAAACTGGAAAAGCCAAGACAGAGAAAAGGAGCAGGACTTAAGTGAACAGAGAAGAGAGAATGGCTCAGAAGACAGCAACACTCAGAACAGAGGAGGTTGAGAGGAGACCTCATTGAGGTGCACAAAATATTGAGGGGCCTGGACAGTGGATAGTAAGGGCCTATTTCCATTGGTGGAGGGGTCTATAACAAGGGGGCATAGTTTTAAGGTGGTTGATGGACGGTTTAAAGGGGATTTGAGGGGGTGGGGCGGCTTCCTTACGCAGAGGGCTGTGGAACTCGCTGCCTGGAAGAGTGGTGGATGCAGAAACCCTCACCATTTTTAAAGAGATGGTTGGATGGGCACTTAAAGTGCAGTAACCTGCAGGGTTATGGACCTAGAGCTGGTAATTGGGATTAGACTGGATGACCTTTTGTTGGGCAGTGCAGATATAATGGTAAGTACTGCAGGGAATAGAATACGGCCAGCGTGATCTCCTGGACTAGTTTCGATCGCCTGGATGGGTCGGAGAGGAATTTTCCCAGATTTTTCTTCTCCCTAAATTGGCCTGGGTTTTTAATCTGGTTTTTGCACCTCCCAGGAGATCACATGGCTCCAGTTGGGGTGGAGTGTAGAATGTTTCAGTACAAGGGGTGTCGCTGTTGAGAGGCAGACTGGTTGGGCTGGGTGCTCTTTGCCTATCCGTCATTGTTCATTGGTTCATAGGTTTACATGTAACCTTTCGGGCTGCGGACCGAGGGCCGTGCGGCTCTTTGTTGGCCTTTTTCTGTGCTGTAAATTTCTATGTTTCTTAGGGTGAGTGTGCATTGGAGGCACACACAGCATTGTTGCAGTTCCCAGAAGCACAAGTATTTACTGGAGACAGGAACAATCTGAAATGTACATAGGACTGATTAATCATAGTTAAGTCTTTAGGAATTATTCTGACAAGGTACAACAATAATAAATCATCTGTGGTGTTGTTTCAGTTAATTCATGAAACTATACAAATCTGAATTTCCTGTTTCGTTTTGAATGCATAGAAATCACCATTAAACAGTACAAACAGGGTTCCTAGTGGCTTATCATAACATTTGGGAAAAAATTGCAGGGCTATGGGAAAAGAGCAGGGGACTGGGACTAATTAGACCGCTATTTCAAAGAGCCGGCACAGGCACGATGGTCCGAATGTTAACCTGTGAAATTCCCTACTGCAGAGTGTTGTTGATGCCAGTTCATTGGATATATTCACGAGGGAGTTAGATATGGCCCTTACGGCTAAAGGGATCAAGGGGTATGGATAGAAAGCAGGAAAGGGGCACTGAGTGAATGATCAGCCATGATCTTATTGAATGGTGGTGCAGGCTCGAAGGGCCGAATGGCCTACTCCTGCACCTATTTTCTATGTTTCTATATCATTCTAGGATTCATTTAACTGGGTGCTGGATTCAATCACTGCTCTGCACGGAGTTACTTGATCTCTGACATGGCAAAAGGCTACGACTGGACTCAGCACCACTGGAATGGCAGTGCTCAGGCTGGACTGCTATCTCACACAAAGCGGCCACTCTTCATGCATGCTAGACAGCAGTTGTTAGAATATTCATAGAAATATAGAAAATAGGTGCAGGAGTAGGCCATTCAGCCCTTCGAGCCTGCACCACCATTCAATGAGTTCATGGCTGAACATGCAACTTCAGTACCCCATTCCTGCTTTCTCGCCATACCCCTTGATCCCCCAAGTAGTAAGGACTACATCTAACTCCTTTTTGAATATATTTAGTGAATTGGCGTCAACAACTTCCTGTAGTAGAGAATTCCACAGGTTCACCACTCTTTGGGTGAAGAAGTTTCTCCTCATCTCGGTCCTAAATGGCTTCTCTCTTATTCTTAAGACTGTGACCCCTGGTTCTGGACTTCCCCAACATTGGGAACATTCTTCCTGCATCTAAACCCGTCAGAATTTTAAACATTTCTATGAGATCCCCTCTCATTCTTCTGAACTCGTGAATACAAGCCCAGTTGATCCAGTCTTTCTTGATATGTCAGTCCCGCCATCCCAGGAATCAGTCTGGTGAACCTTCGCTGCACTCCCTCAATAGCAAGAATGTCCTTCCTCAAGTTAGGAGACCAAAACTGTACACAATACTCCAGGTGTGGCCTCACCAAGGCCCTGTACAACTGTAGTAACACCTCCCTGCCCCTGTACTCAAATCCCCTCGCTATGAAGGCCAACATGCCATTTGCTTTCTAACCGCCTGCTGTACCTGCATGCCAACCTTCAACGACTGATGTACCATGACACCCAGGTCTCGTAGCACCTCCCCCTTTTCCTAACCCCAAAGTGGATAACCTCACATTTATCCACATTATACTTCATCTGCCATGCATTTGCCCGCTCACCTAACCTATCCAAGTCACTCTGCAGCCTCATAGCATCCTCCTCGCAGCTCACACTGCCACCCAACTTAGTCTCATCCGCAAATTTGGAGATACTGCATTTAATCCCCTTGTCTAAATCATTAATGTACAATGTAAACAGCTGGGGCTCCAGCACAGAACCTTGCTGGTACCCCACTAGTCACTGCCTGCCATTCTGAAAAGTACCCATTTACTCCTACTCTTTGCTTCCTGTCTGACAACCAGTTCTCAATCCACGTCAGCACACTACCCCCAATCCCATGTGCTTTAACTTTGCACATTAATCTCTTGTGTGGGACCTTGTCGAAAGCCTTCTGAAAGTCCAAATATACCACAGCAACTGGTTCTCCCTTGTTCACTCTACTGGAAACATCCTCAAAAAATTCCAGAAGATTTGTCAAGCATGATTTCCCTTTCACAAATCCATGCTGACTTGGACCTATCATGTCACCTCTTACCAAATGCGCTGCTGTGACATCCTTAATAATTGATTCCATCATTTTACCCACTACCGATGTCAGGCTGACCAGTTTATAATTCCCTATTTTCTCTCTCCCTCCTTTTTTAAAAAGTGGGGTTACATTGGCTACCCTCCACTCCATAGGAACTGATCCAGAGTCTATGGAATGTTGGAAAATGATTGTCAATGCATCCACTATTTCCAAGACCACCTCCTTAAGTACTCTGGGATGCAATCCATCAGGCCCTGGGGATTTATCGGCCTTCAATCCCATCAATTTCCCCAACACAATTTCCCGACTAATAAGGATTTCCCCCAGTTCCTCCTTCTTACTAGACCCTCTGACCTCTTTTATATCCGGAAGGTTGTTTGTATCCTCCTTAGTGCATACCGAACCAAAGTACTTGTTCAATTGGTCCGCCATTTCTTTGTTCCCCGTTATGACTTCCCCTGATTCTGACTGCAGGGGACCTACGTTTGTCTTTCCTCACCTTTTTCTCTTTACATATCTATAGAAGCTTTTGAAGTCCGTCTTAATGTTCCCTGCAAGCTTCCTCTCGTACTCTATTTTCCCTGCCCTAATCAAATCCTTTGTCCTCCTCTGCTGAGTTCTAAATTTCTCCCAGTCCCCGGGTTCGCTGCTATTTCTGGCCAATTTGTATACCACTTCCTTGGCTTTAATACTATCCCTGATTTCCCTTGATAGCCATGGTTGAACCACCTTCCCTTTTTTACTTTTACGCCAGACAGGGATGTACAATTGTTGTAGTTCATCCATGCGGTCTCTAAATGTCTGCCATTGCCCATCCAGTGTCAACCCCTTAAGTATCATTCGCCAATCTATCCTAGCCAATTCACGCCTCATACCTTCAAAGTTACCCTTCTTTAAGTTCTGGACTATGGTCTCTGAATTAACTGTTTCGTTCTCCATCCTAATGTAGAATTCCACCATGTTATGGTCACTCTTCCCCAAGGGGCCTCGCACAACGAGATTGCTAATTAATCCCCTCTCATTACACAACACCCAGTCTAAGATGGCCTCCCCCCTAGTTGCTCCTTGACATATTGGTCTAGAAAACCATCCCTTATGCACTCCAGGAAATCCTCCTCCACCGTATTGCTTCCAGTTTGGTTAGCCCAATCTATATGCATATTAAAGTTACCCATGATAACTGCTGCACCTTTATTGCATGCACCCCTAATTTCCTGTTTGATGCCCTCCCCAACATCACCACTACTGTTTGGAGGTCTGTACACAACTCCCACTAACGTTTTTTTGCCCTTTGGTGTTCTGTAGCTCTACCCATATAGATTCCATATCATCCAAGCTAGCATCCTTCCTAACTATTGCATTAATCTCCTCTAACCAGCAATGCTACCCCACCTCTTTTTCCTTTTATTCTATCCTTCCTGAATGTTGAATACCCTTGGATGTAGAGTTCCCAGCCTTGATCATCCTGAAGCCACGTCTCTGTAATCCCAATCACATCATAACTGTTTACATCTATTTGCACAGTTAATTCATCCACCTTATTACGGATACTCCTTGCATTAAGACACAAAGCCTTCAGGCTTGTTTTTTTAAACACATTTTGTCCTTTTAGAGTTATGATGTAGTGTGGCCCTTTTTGTTTCTTGCCTTTGACTATTGCTTTTTACCTTTCTACCATCTGTTGCTGACTCCATATTACTTCGCACTGTCTCGCTGCATTGGTTCCCATCTCCCTGCCATATTAGTTTAAACATTCCCGAACTGCATTAGCAAATGTTACCCCAGGAAATCAGTTCCAGTCCTGCCCAAGTGCAGACCGTCCCCTTTTGTACAGGTCCCACTTCCCCCAGAACTGGTTCCAATGTCCCAGGAATTTGAATCCCTCCCTCTTGCACCACTGCTCAAACCACAGGCACTTCACAGCCAGCTCCCTATTTATCCTCGCACTTCTCAACAGGAGTCATGGCATATAGTGATCACCCTTGCTGATTTTTTTCTCCTCCCCAGATCAGTGTGTTGCAAACCCTATATTTAATGCATTCAGCACCAAAAACTGGGACATGCATTTCCTAAATCCTCAAGTCAAAATGCAAAACTGGCCTGCACTCGTGTTGTGTAAATTTGTTCCATAAATCTACCTTGACACAAACATTTAAGGAACTGGTGAAATGTTCAATTTACCCAATATACATTTACAATAATATTGTATTGCACACAGCTGAGAGAGAGCGAGCGAGAGCGCGCAAGATCCATTATGCTGGACCCAAACTGCTGCAAGAGCATTCTTTCAAGTAATAAGCCGTGAAACCACGAGATGGAATGAAAATAAAGTACACAGGGCCAACTGCTGGTTAAAATAAAAAATGATCAGAATCAAAACCTCTGCGGGATTGAACGGCAGGGGCAAAAGGGTGGAGTGGAGGGAGCAAGTGGGGGGGGGGGGGGGGGGGAGGAAGAGGAATCCATACAAAAGAACTTGTACAATTACAGCAACTTTGAAAAATCTTTGTATTTTAGCATGACACGGAGATCAGGTAATTGATACTGGGGGCAGTGGGCCGGAAATGGTTTGGCACATTCTATGCTTAAGATTCGGTTCATCGTTTACTTTATGCATCACATAATCAGCAGTCTCAATGAAGAATCCAGCCACTGAAAGAGCACCAGCAGTCCTGGGATTGCACCATCAGCTCGTCACTTTGAAGCCCTGACATGTGTTTTGGACCCAGTAGGAGAAGCGCTGAAGCGGTGCTATTAAAGCTGTCACACAATATGAAGAAGTTGCATTACCTGCTGCGTGAACCACCAGTCCAAGTGTGGTGGTGATCTTGGTATTTGCTGTTCTTGCAGCTTCAGGGTCTGAAAGACATATTAAAAACAAAATGAACCATGCAGACAACTCTCGCAAATTTAAACGCATCAATCATTTCAGCAGGATATTTTCATACACAAGTCATTTCTTTGATCCCCGTGTCCCTTCGCTTGGTTGGATGCCCACCAAAGATTCTGGTAGTTAACCACCAGAGGCCCCCTTGGCACGATTCTGCCCTGTTCAATATCGCACCCAAAGACATGCTGCAGCCCTTACTATGCCACTGGTGTCTTCTCTCTTGACCAAGCCTAGTCGGTTACTTTTATGCCAGTTGGTAAAATCCAAAAATCAGAAGAATCCTGAAGTCCTATAGCAGGTTTATAGGCCAGAGCAGTCTGTGGTGGGCTGGACTACTGAAAGTTACCTCATGTCACTGTAAGACAGAGTCCTCACACAAAAATAGGGCTTTTATTTGTGATTTTGTAAAGAAAGCTGTTAATTGCCACAAAAGTGCCAATATTTTGCTGCATTTTCAGTGTGTGGAATTCAAAGGGGACCACTGAAACTGAGATTGTTCTTCTTCGAGCAGAGTAGGTCAAGGGGAGATTTAATAAGTGTTTAAAGATTCAATAATAACTTTCAAAAAGGGAATTTGAAAAATACTTCAAGAGGAAAAAAATTGCAGGGCAGTGGGACTAATTGGATAGCTCTTTCAAAGGAACGATGGGCCGAATGGCCTCCTTCTATGCTGTATGATTCTATGATGCAATTCTCCTCTTCACACAATTCTCAACCCACAATGCAAAAATTGATTAACCCCCATTAAGGCACACCTGATTAGGAAAGCAGGCCATACACAATACCGATCCTTTGCTGCTCTAACTTCAATACACTGGTTTCCCAGGGCTGCGGTACAAAAGTGGCAGAATTGGTATAGTCAGACTAGGGAGGAAAAGGGAGGGTGCATTAAAAAAAAAGTTTCTGGTTCAGGGACTGAGTGCAGTACTTTAATTCTACTAGTCTAAACACGGCACAAAGTGAACTGAAATTTAGCCTAAGGTTTGTGACAGCCCTTGCATGAAACACCAGGCACGGGAACAATGAGGTCTCACAGTTGCAGGAAAATCACACTTAATGGGCGGCCTTCCATACATTCCTAAAATTTCAGCAGCTTCTCATCCCCATACTTTAGCATGTGGACTGTAACAAAGCCTTGAATGGTTTACTTGTTCAGCTTGGATCTTAAAACTGAGACCAGTGCTTCTTCATCTGGGCTGATCACCAATGCTTTGACCTTTTCGGTTGACCTCAGATGGACAGTTTGAACAAACCCATGACCCCCTCGAGACAGTTCAGAAGCAGAAATGCCAAATACGACAGAGCCCAGTTAACATGAAGATATTTTACATTTGTACACCGCGGTAAATGCCGCATCAGCTCTGGCTTACCACGTCTCACGACATTATTTGACGGAATGAGCCATTGAGTACCTCTTACCATCGCTAGAGTGCATGTGAGAACTGCCTATCTGGTCGACCAGGAGCATAAAAACAAATCCAAGGACCAGTGAAACACCAATGTATGCATGCAAAGCAATGTGTTCGTGATCATGCTCAGTCTCTGTCGACTGTCCTGTCTTTAATGGATCCTCTGCCTTTTCCACTTCACCTCCGTGGGGGTGTTTATCTGAGGAAGAGGAAAGAGAGATTAAATCAGACTGCACCTTTGTCGAGGGGGGTGTGTGGGTGGGAACCTTTCCTCGCTACTCAAACTGGAATGTTCAAACCCTGCGCGATTCAGTGATGCCACAAGTCACTCTCCAATGAAGCACGTTTAAAACTTCACCAGTCTTCACGAGCATGCAATGAATCAACCAGCACTAATCATCATCATAGGCAGTCCCTCGAAATCGAAGAAGACTAGCTCAGGTGACTGAACAGTCCAATACGGGAATTACAGTCTTTGTCACAGATGGGACAATCGTTGAAGGAAAGGGTGGGTGGGGAGTCTGGTTTGCCGCACGCTCCTTCCGCTGCCTGCGCTCGCTTTCTGCATGCTCTCGGTGACGAGACTTTAGGCGCTCAATGTCGTCCCTGATGCTCTTCCTCCACTTAGGGCGGTCTCTGGCCAGGGACTCCCAGGTGTCAGTGGGGATGTTGCATTTTATCAAGGAGGCTTTGAGGGTGTCCTTGAAACGTTTCCTCTGCCCACCTGGGGCGCGTTTGCCATGTAAGAGGTCAGAGTAGAACGCTTGCTTTGGGAGTCTTGTGTCAGGCATGCGAACAATGTGGTCTGCCCAACAGAGCTGGTCGAGTGCGGTCAGTGCTTCGATGCTGGGGATGTTGGCCTGGTCGAGAACATTGATATTGGCGAGTCTGTCCTCCCAGAGGATTTGCAGGATATTGCGGAGACATCGTTGGTGGCATTTCTCCAGCAATTTGAGGTGTCTACTGTGTATGGTCCACGTCTCCGAGCCACACAGGAGGATGGGTATCACTACAGCCCTGTAGACCATAAGCTTGGTGCCAGATGTGAGGGCCTGATCGCCGAAAACTCTCTTCCGAAGGCTGCGCTGGCACACTGCAATTACACTGAATCTCACTAACTTTCCCTCGCCAGTTTGCACCATGTAACAATTCTCAGAGTACAGCACAGACTACAGCAAGCCAAAATGCTGCTGTTTCCTCTTGCTGTCCTTCAGTGGTGGCTATACCAGACACTACTATTGCAGTACTGTCATTCTACCTGACCCCAAGGCAGTGTATTGCTCCGACTGAAAGAATGCCTGTAGGTTGTACAATCGGCCTTTTCCAAACGTCGGTCAGTGTACAAATCTTTCTGCAGTTCAATATTTCAAAAGCCATCATCATTGTTCCGATTATCCTGATCATCACATGCATATGATGATCGGGAATGCACAGCCTCAAAGGGTGGTGGAAGCAGATTCAATAGTAACTTTTCAAAAGGAAATTGGATAATTACTTCAAAAGGAAAAATTTGCAGGACTAAGGAGAAAAAGAAAGAGAGTGGGAATAATTGGATAGCTCTTTCAAAGAGCCAGTACAGGCACGATTGACCAAATGGCCTCCTCTTATGCTGCTAGAGACTATAATTCTCATTTAAAAAGTATAAATAATATAAAAAGAGACTTTATTTTCAGATGCTGCAGAAACTAATTTAGTCCATTAAAGGGAGGTCCATTTACATTAGTGGGACGTTTCGCACTACAACATGCAAATAAACAAAGCCTGCAGACACAGCACTGTGCAGTTTTAACCTTTTATCCTGATTAAAATCATTTGTTTCATCAAAAATGACTTCCCTCTTATCTTATTCGGCAACTATGGTGAAATCGCTCTTAGATTTGTAATTTCAATGTGCTAACTAAACCTATACGGGATGAGAGCATTCATTCCCCCATTGCAGTTGTTAAATGTGCTGCAGCGAAGTATCACCAATTGTTGCGAGAGGGGTGGTAAAGCTGGCCTCAGTGCACCTGGGGGTGTTGGGGGAGGAAATCAAACTGGGCTCCCAATACCGAGCACCATCCAGTGGATGCTGCTGGACCAGTCCTGGTGTTTCCCACCCCCCAGCACACTCTGCTCAGGTCATTTGGGTGAGGTACTGAATGCTGTCCTGCATCCAAGATACTAGAGCCAAGCATAGGTCAGTGAGGAAAGCAAGATTCAGCAGAGTAAGCGATACCCAGGTGCGACTGTAAGGCTAGGATCTCATCAAGGGGCTTGAAAAAAACCATCATGGTATAACGCTGCTTTATGAACACCCAAATTAGATTACAGAATGAGAAATAATTGCAACAACTTTCTGGGTGTGCATCCAAAAGCACAGAACCATTAGGAAGATTATACCAAAAGTACTCCGCTGGGCAATGTGGACACTTCAGCAATTGAGGTTTTACTTTTTTGAAAATAGGCAAGAATTGCCACGCTGGAAACGTACACCTATTTATTAATACGTTAAAGATTCTTTTCCTGCACATGACCTGGTTTCCTGTTGTCGCGTTTTGGGTATACATCTGCGTCAAGTTTTACCATTATAAATTCCTATGTCCACATTTACAAATTGCCCATGTAAACTTGCCCCTTGTAATGACATCCTCCCATAAGTGGTAGCATTGTAATACGCCTGTTTGAAGTCTCCCAGCTCTTTAGCCTGTACTGCGGCAACATAGATATGCTCCAATCGACTCCACTTCCCAAAGGGTAGTAATCTTTGCTATTTAACGAGAAATAATCAAGGCAAAGCATTGTGTAAAAAACAAAGGGCAGAATATTCTGACTTTAAAATGTAGACTGAATTACGTTAGTGACCCCCCCTCACTTGAACAATACATTGGTCTCGACATGGGAAATTAACTCGTGGCCAAACAATAATTCAGAAAGTTTCATTGGTGTTTGATAGTCCTAATTCAGCTCCACTAGCTCCGATGACCGTTTTAACCTAATAAATTAGCCACCTTCTCTCTGGCATACAATAGGTCAGTCGCTACTCAAGAACTGCATTGGCCTAATGATTATAGGGTGTCCAGTTACTTTCATTCTGTGCCCTGCCCGGCTTTAAAACAGGACCAAACACCACTTGCCTCTGGATCTAAGCCTTACCATGCAGAGCATCCTCGTAGAGTGCGTGAACCCCTTCAGGAACAATGACTGCTAGAGCAGTTCCGCACAGAAGCCCAGCACCAAGAACCGTCACCAACTTCAACCTTTCCTGGAGAGAAACAAACAAACACAGGTTCATTGTTTTTGCATCATGACATCAAAAATGTAGGTATGGAATCTTCAATACAGAAGGAGGTCACTGCATCTGTGCTAGCTCCTACTGGAAGTATTTCCTTACACCATTTCATATTTATCCAATTCCCTCTTAAATACCATGATTGACTCAGCTTTCAAAACTATTTACTTTAAAACATTCGATATCCTGATAACACTGAAAAAAAATTCTTCCAACTTTTATATTCCTTTTACTAATCCTGAGTTTATGCCCCCTTGCTCAAGTCACCAACTCGGTGACCAGTGGATATAGTAGAATGGAGTCACTGTACATTCCAGAAAGAGATCACTGTAAATATGAATGAACTCAAATCAGTCAATCAATCCAAGCAATATTTAACAGTTTTACAGACATTATTTCTACAACCTACTCTTTAGCAGCCTGAATTACAACACCGTTCCCAGCATTATATGGATCCCCATTCAGAAGAAATGAACAGTGTGGCTACCATGTTTCCTATGTTACAACAGCGACTACACTTCAAAAGTACCTAACCGGCTGTAAAAAGCCTGGGGACATCCTGAGGTCACGAAATGCACTATCTAAATGTTCTTCCTTTCAGATGATTATTCTATTTCGCAGAGTAAAGGCTGAGAAATATTTGAACTACCATTGGGTTTTCACACTGGGACCTTTGAGATGATCCCAGGATCCCCAAGGTCATCAGATGAAATGTTAAATAACCTGCTCATAATTTCTGTTACTGTCCACTAACATTTCCTTCAATGGTAGCCTTGCTTTACTTGGAATTGCTGATAGCATCTCTCAGAAGTTAAGGAAGGAGTCCTAAAGAGCAGGTCAACATTTGCAGGAGTCCCCAACTGAGAAAAGTGCGAAACCACGTGCGCTTAACCCTACATACCACACTATTGCCCAGTTTATAAAATGTCAGATTCTAAATGAGTGGCTATTAAAAGGTATTGAGACGTAGAAATTTCTCCAAGTACATCGAGAGACTGGAAAGAAAATACCTGCTATCTATGGATACAAATCTTACTTCATAGCTCAATTTTCTCCAGTGGAACAAATTTAATTCCTTTCCTTGGGAAATAATGTTAAACCCAAGATAGGATTCACCTGGCTCACTTTCCCCCCCATCCCTTTCCATGTGGAATTAACCCACACTGATCAGGAAAATGGGATGATTATAGCACACAAGAAACAGTAGCATCGTGGCAACGTCACTGGACTAGTAATATAGAAACATAGAAAATAAGTGCAGGAGTAGGCCATTCGGCCCTTCGAGCCTGCACCACCATTCAATATCATGGCTGATCATGCAACTTCAGTACCCCACACCCCGATCCCCTTAGCCGTAAGGGCCCTCTTGAATATATCCAACGAACTGAACTCAACAATTTTCTGTGGTAGAGAATTCCACAGGTTCACCACTCTCTGGGTGAAAAAGTTTCTCCTCATCTCGGTCCTATATGGCTTATCCCTTATTCTTAGACTGTGACCCCTGGTTCTGGACTTCCCCAACATCGGGAACATTCTTCCTGCATCTAACCTGTCCAGTCCCATCAGAATTTTATGTTTTTATGAGATCCCCTCTCATTCTTCTAAATTCCAGTGAATATAAGCCTAGCCAATCCAGTCTTTCTTGATAGGTCAGTCCTGCCATCCCAGGAATCAGTCTGGTGAACCTTCTCAGGTTCACCAGACTGATTCCTCAATACCAAGCATGTCCTTCCTCAGATTAGGAGACCAAAACTGCACACAATACTCAAAGGTGTGATCTCACCAAGGCCCTGTACAACTGCAGTAAGACATCCCCCTGCTCCTATACTCAAATCCACTCGCTATGAAGGCCAGCATGTCATTTGCTTTCTTTACTGCCTGCTGTCTGCATGCCTACCTTCAGTGACTGATGTACCATGATACCCAGGTCTCGTTGCACCTCCCCTTTTGCTAATCAGATAATAGTCTGCCTTCCTGTTTTTGCCACCAAAGTGGATAACCTCACATTTATCCATATTATACTGCATCTGACATGCATTTACCCACTTACCTAACCTGTCCAAGTCACCCTGCAGCCTCTTAGCATCCTCCTCACAGCTCACACTGCCACCCAGCTTAGTGTCATCTGCAAACTTGGATATTACATTCAATTCCTTCGTCTAAATCATTAATGTATAATTGTAAATAGCTGGGGTCCCAACACTGAACCTTGTGGCACCCCACTAGTCACTGCCTGCCATTCTGAAAAGGACTCGTTTATTCCTACTCTTTGCTTCCTGTGTGCCAACCAGTTCGCTATCCAAGTCAATACATTACCCCCAATACCATGTGCCTTAATTTTGTACACCAATCTCTTGTGTGGGACCTTGTCAAAAGCCTTTTGAAAGTCCAAATACACCACATCCATTGGTTCTCCCTTATCCACTCTACTAGTTACATCCTCAAAAAATTCTAGAACATTTGTCAAGCATGATTTCCCTTTCATAAATCCATGCTGACTTGGACCGATCCTGTCACTGCTTTCCTAATGCGCTGCTATTACATCTTTAATAATTGATTCCAGCATTTTCCCCACCACCGATGTCATGCTAACCAGTCTATAATTTCCTGTTTTCTCTCTCCCTCCTTTTTTTTATAAAAAGTGGGGTTACATTATTTACCCTCCAATCCATAGGAACTGATCCAGAGTGCATGGAATTTTGGAAAATGACCACCAATGCATCTACTATTTCTAGGGCCACTTCCTTAAGTACACTGGGATGCAGACTATCAGGCCCTGGGGATTTATCGGCCTTCAGTCCCATCCGTTTCCCCAACATAATTTCCTAACTAATAAGGATTTCCCTCAGTTCCTCCTCCCCTAGTATTTCCGGAAGGTTATTTGTGTTTTCCTTCATGAAGACAGAACCAAAGTATTTGTTCAATTGGTCTGCCATTTCTTTGTTCCCCATTATGAATTCACCTGATTCTGACTGCAAGAGACCTACATTAGTCTTCACTAATCTTTTGCTCTTCACATATCTATAGAAACTTTTGCAGTCAGTTTTTATGTTCCCTGCAAGCTTATTCTCATACTCTATTTTCCTCCTCCTAATTAAACCTTTAATCCTCCCCTGCTGAATTCTAAATTTCTCCCAGTTCTCAGGTGTACTGCTTTTTCTGGCCAATTTATATGCCTCTTCCTTGAATTTAGCAATATCCCTAATTTCCCTTGTTAGCCACGGTTGAGCCACCTTTCACGTATATCCCCGTCTGGCGTAAAAATAAAACAATAGTTGTAATTCATCCATGTGATCTTTAAATGTCTGCCATTGCCTACCCACCGTCAACCCTTTAAATATCATTCGCCAGTCTATCCTAGCCAAACCACGTCTCATACCATCGAAGTTTCCTTTCTTTAAGTTCAGGACCCTAGTCTCTGAATTAACTGTGTCACTATCCATCTTAGAATTCTTCATTACCATATTATGGCCACTCTTCCCCAAGGGGCCACGCACGACCAGATTGCTAATTAATCCTCTCGTTACACAAGACCCAGTTTAGGATGGTTTGCTCTCTAGTTGGTTCCTCGACATATTGGTCGAGAAAACCATCCCTTATACACTCCAGGAAATCCTCCTCCACAGTATTGCTACCAGTTTGGTTAGCCCAATCAATATGTAGGTTAAAGTCATCCATGATAACTGCTGTATCCTTATTGCACACATCCCTAATTTCCTGTTTGATGCCATCCCTAAACTCCCTACTACTGTTTGGTGATCTGTACATCACTCCCACTAACATTTTCTGCCCTTTGGTGTTTCGCAGCTCTACCCATATCGATTCCACATCATCCAAGCTAATGTCCTTCCTTACTATTGAGTTAACCTCCTCTTTAACCATTAACGCTACCCAACCTCCTTTTCCTTCCTGAATATTGAATACCCCTGGATGTTGAGTTCCCAGCCTTGGTTACCCTGGAGTCATATCTCCGTAATCCCAATTACATCATATTCGTTAACAGCTATCTGCGCAGTCCATCTTATTACGAATGCTCCTCCCATTGAGACTCAGAGCCTTCAGGCTTGTTTTTTTAACACTCTTTGTCCTTTTAGAATTATGTTGTATTGTGGCCTTTATTGATTTTTGCCCTTGATTTCTCTGCCCTCCACTCTTGCTTTTCTCCTTCCTATCTTTTGCTTCTGCCCGCTTTTTACTTACCTCTGCCTCCCTACATAGATTCCCATCCCCCTGCCATATTAGCTTAACCCCTCCCCAAAAGCAAATACTCCGCCTAGGACATAGGTTCCGGTCCTGCACAGGTGCAGGCCGTCCGGTTTGTACTAGTCCCACCTCCCCCAGAACTGGTTCTATTGCCCCAGGAATTTGAATCCCTCCTCCTTGCAACATTCCTCAAGTCATGTATTCATCTGAACTATCCTGCAATTCCTACTCTGACTAGCACGTGGCACTGGTAACAATCCTGAGATTAGTAACTTTGAGGTCCTACTTTTTAAATTTAACTCCTAACTCCCTAAATTCAGATTGTAGGACCTCATCCCATTTTTTTTTAAAACCTATATCGTTGGTACCTATATGCACCACGGCAACTGGCTGTTCACCCTCCCCCTCCAGAATGTACTACAGCCGCTGAAGAAACATCCTTGACCCTTGCACCAGGGAGGCAACATACCATCCTGGAGTCTCGTTTGCGGCCGCAGAAACGCCTATCTGTTCCCCTTACAATAGAATCCACTATCACTATAGCTCTCCCACTCTTTTTCCTGCCCTTCTGTGCAGCAGAGCCACCCATGGTGCCATGAACTTGGTCGTTACTGCCTTCCCCTGATGAGTCATTTCCCCCTACAGTACCCAAAACCAGTGTATCTGTTTTGTAGGGAGATGACCGCAGGGGACCTCTGCATTACCTTCCTTCCACTGCTCTGCCTGATGGTCACCCATTCCCTAGCTGCCTGAGTAACCTTTACCTACGGTGTGACCAACTCACTAAACGTGCTATTCATGACATCCTCAGCATCGCGGATGCTCCAGAGTGAATCCATGCACAGCTCCAGTGCCGCAATGCAGTCTGTCAGGAGCTGCAGCTGGACACACTTCCTGCACATAGTAGTCAGGGACACTGGAAGCGTCCCTGATTTCCCACATAGCACAGGAGGAGCATGACACGGGTCTGGGCTCTCTTGCCATGACTTAACCCTTAAATTACTTGATTTGGCAACAATGCCAAAAGGTTACCTACTGATAAGAAGTTTTCACATTTTGAAAGTTTAGATTTTTAGTCCCAGCTCTTAATTTAAACCAATGCCCAAGAAAAAAAGAAATACAGACCAACCAATCACTTCCCTGCTTTCCTATGATGTCACACTTTGAATCTTTTTACTTCTTATCCTCCTCAGTCAGTTGGTGCTGGTTGGGCTGGCTCCCTTTATCTTCCGATCAGCTGCTGCTCGCGTGGTGTGTGTCCCGGCTCCTGCTCACGCTCCCTTTATCTCCCACTCCGATCGACTGCTGATCTCGCGGTGATTGCACTGGCTGCGCATGCGCTGTTACACCATGAAGCGAGGGAGCTGCACTCTGAACCTTCCCGCACAAAGCTGACGGTTAATCTGGGCCTGTTACCAGGAGAAAAACCCGTCGCTACAAATGTGGGAGTTTCGGGTTATTACTCGGGGCTTGTGGCCTACACCAGTTGTTTATCACTTGCCGTTCGATGATAATCCAGAGGGCTAGACGAATTATCCACAGATACAAGTTCAAATCCCACCACAGCTGAGGAATTTAAATTCAGAAAATTAAATAAATCTGGAATAAAAAGCTAGCATCAGTAATGGTGGCCATGAAACTACCGGATTGTTGTAAAAAAAAAATCCATCTGGTTCATTAATGTCCTTTAAACAGGGAAGGAAATCTGTTGTCCTTATCCAGTCTGGCTTATAATGTGGTTCACTCTTTACTGCCCTCAAATGAATTTTAAATGATAGTAGGCGTGGCAAGCTGACATGAATTAACAATTGGTGGGCAGGAGAGGAGCTGGTGCAGACAAAGCAGCCAAGAAAACACTGGATGCAAAAGAGGAGGATGAACAGAAAAGTGCGCAGTGGATTGGAGAAGCACACAGTACAACAGCAACCATACTTCAAAAGCACTTCATTGGCTGTAAAGTGGTTTGGGACGTCATGATGTAGTGAAACGCACTATAGAAATACAAGTTTCTTTCTTTATTATAGACACTTGCTCTTCAGTTACTTTCTTTTCAATATAAATTTGCAGTCAAGTAGGGCAAATTCACACTCCTACCAGGGAGCCATGGTTGGATGGACAAGTTGGAGAACTGCCGCTTCCTTTTAGAGTCACAGATTGGTGAATTTGCCCTTCAAAAAGAAAAATGGAGGCTTCATTATACAAATGTGCTGGTTCTAAACTAATTTCCAAGCCATGCTTTTGTCAGTTCTCATAACCTGTATGAATATGGACTCTCCTCCTTCATAGCATTGCCAATAGGGGCAATGCCCAATAGGAGAAAAATAACCAAGATAAACTAAAGCTGGAAATCAGATGCAAACAAAACATCTTGGAGATGTACATCAGGTTGAACAGTTACTGAAAACATTTCAGGTAGGGCCCTCCAACAGACCTGAAGAAGATCTGTGCTTTGGTGATGGTTCTCACCTCAAATGTTTGGTTAAGCTTTCTCTTTCAACTCAGGATCATTGTTACCCAGGATGGCTTGATTTACTGCGCCTAAATCATGACATGGAGGGGACAGGATGTCCCACATCTGCATAACACACATAGAAACATAGAAACTAGGTGCAGGAGTAGGTCATTTGGCCCTTCGAGCCTGCACCACCATTCAATGAGTTCATGGCTGAACAGAATACGGTCACACTGTTTTGTCGCCCTTCACATCCAGCAGAGACAGGCATCTTACAATCTTTGACATTGGTTGTGCAAAATTAGAGCACAATTATTCCATTATTCATAGTAGCCCCACACCAGGCTAAAAATAAACAGAATAAAAATCCTGATCTTTTGTACACATATCTTGCCTTCTCCTTTGCAATTTTATTGTTGACATTTAGTTTGCTAGTCACTAAAATGCCTCTTCGCTGTTCCACAATTTCCCATCTTTTTTCAGTTCATAGCCAACACTTTGGCTCTGCCTTTTGATCTTCTCAGGCTTCTAAATTTGTTCCCTTGTTGTGATTTTCTCCCAATTGTTGTGATGTGCTGCATACTACCAACTCTTAAAAATATTTAGATGGGGGAAAAGGGAGTTTTCACCGAGAATCAGCCCGACAAACCAAAACTGTGCAATGTGCACACCTCATTAGCTTACGGACATGACCAACACACATGATCCTCAAAGCTGCACTTGTTGTATACTAACAATTCCCGCCATGCCTGCCCACTCCAGGTAAAGAGGCCCATAGTGGCACCTTTCCAACACCGTAAATAACAATTTTATGACAACTCAAATGAATCTGCGCCAGAGAAAAATCAGTTTCCTTTTAATCTATATGCTGCATAAGATTTTGACCTAAATTGATTAAGTTACTGAGATCCAGTTGAAACCAGAGAAAACAAAAGACTTCAGTATCAAGACGACTGCTTGCCGTCATAACAGCCACAGACAAAGGTCACTCCAACAATTAGAACAAGGTCTCCTATAGCTTTATACCCTAAAGTTAGGTGAGCAGAACTTCAGAAAGTATCTCAACTACCATGTAACATAGGAATAAATAACTTCACAAGATTTACAAGCATGATACCAGAACCAAGAGAACTAATTAACAGGAAAGACTGAAACAGCTGGGGCTCTTTTCTCTAGAAGACAAACCTGGTATTGCAGTACTTCCAGGAACGGTGCAGTGGCTCTAGGCCTTTTGGCTAAGAGCATTGGCGCAGAGTGATCCTTGATGTGTGCAAGGTGACCTCTGGCGTTTGTGATTTGACAAAGAATTGGAACGATTGGCTACGAATTTAAAAAAAAAGAGAGCAGGCTGAGAGATGAGGTCTTTAAAATTAGGAAGGGGTTTAATAGGGTAGATGTAGAGAAGATGTTTCCACTTGCAGGCAGGAGTGGAGAGGGGGAATGGAATCCAAAACTAGGGGCTATAAATATAATCTAGTAACTAATAAATCCAACAAGGAATTCAGGAGAAACTTTACCCAGAGTGGTGAGATACCACAAGGAGTAGTTGAGGAGAGTAGTATAGATGCATTTAAGGGAAAGCTAGATAATTACATGAAGGAGAAAGGAATAGAAGTATATCCGATAGGGTGAACTGAAGGAAGCTCGTGTGGACCATTGGGTTGAATGGCCCGTTTCTGTGCTGTACATTCTATGTCATACACTACACTGGGCCTGGCATGGTTGAAGTACAGATAGGCTTAACCGACAGTATCATTGCAATTCCCATTACCCTGGGAGGACAGACGCAAACATTAGCGTCCTCGTCCAGGCCAACATCCCCAGCATCGAAGCACTGACCACACGATCAGCTCCACTGGGCAGGCCACATTGTTCGCATGCCAGACACGAGACTCCCAAAGCAAGCGCTCTACTCGGAACTCGTCCACGGCAAACGAGCCAAAGGTGGACAGAGGAAACGTTACAAGGACACCTTCAAAGCCTCCCTGATAAAGTGCGACATCCCCACTGACACCTGGGAGTCCCAGGCCATAGACCGCCCTAAGTGGAGGAAGTGCATTCGGGAGGGCGCTGAGCTCGAGTATCGTCGCCGAGACTATGCAGAAATCAAGCGCAGGCAGCGGAAGGAGCGTGCGCCAAACCAGGCTCCCTGCCCACCCTTTCCCTCAACGACTACCTGCCCCACCTGTGGCAGGGACTGTGGTTCTCGTTTTTGACTGTACAGCCACCCAAGAACTCATGCTAAGAGTGGAAGCAAGTCTTCCTCGATTCCGAGGGACTGCCTATGATGATGATGACTTGGAGGAGCCAGAAACAAGAGTGCATCACCTAAAAGCTGCACTCCCTAGGCTTTTCAGAGGTTATCTTGGTTGGTGCTTATCTTAAATTTTTTTTTCAGCTTTTGAAATTTTTATACAAAATGTGTTACGAAGATCAGTTTGTTTTCCAGTGAAATTAACAGCACACTGAACTATAATGTGATGACAGCAATAACCATATAGAGCCAGTTTACTCAAAACTGATCACAGAGATGAGCTGCCTTCACGTCAGGTGGTGCGCGGTCAGCTGCAGTGTCCATTTATAGCAAACCAATTGGTCCATGGAAATCAGGCGACAATTAATGGTTACCATGGACCAAGACAAGTGTTGCTGTTTCATATCCAGTTTCCTGCTCGCCTCCCGGTCTCTCTTCCAGGCCAGCTCTGGAATTCACTGCTCATTCACAGGCTCGGGATTCTCATTTATTCCCTCTCAAGTTTCAAGCTGTAGTGCCTGGACGCGAGTCTGAGCCAGACCTGGTCCAGCAGCATTTGCCATACTCTTCAGTCACCCAACCCCACTGTGAACTCGAGTCTTACTATCCGGTTATGAATTAGAGTAAGACAAAGACGATTCTACAGATTTCTGTTCATCATACTGTATGTCTTTGTCAACTCCCACATCTACAACATATGTTGAGTAGTTGGTATGTGCAAAATATTTTGCTAAGCATCTGTGGGCTATTTACAGAAGTAATGAGACTAACTTACCAGGAAATGGCAGAAACCGGTTTAGAAACTATTTTGATTCAAAATTATTCAAAATTGTGTATTATAGTTCCAGCGCCCATTTTGTGATGTTAATTTGCTATCATAACACTTTAACAGCTGCCTTTAAAAAAAAAACAAGTTGTGTAGCCCAAAGTCTTATTTCCACAACATTTTAAATTCCTCAGAAATTTGAAATAAAAACACTCACTCTCTCTTTAAAGAGGCTCACTGCAGCTCTCCTACAAACAGAAAGTACTGTTAAAAACAGGTTTAGCAACAGATCCTAGATATATCAGAACTAGTCTGATCCAGCACAACGGTGATAGAAGAATCAATCCAGCTCATTGTAGTGGTGCGTAGCCTCGCTGCTCACTCTCTTTCACAACCAGAGATAAACAATATCATTTCTACATCTATCGGGCAGTTGAACTGTGATCCCGCTACTAGACAGAAGCAAAAGAGGAGTTACATGTGAGAAAGCATGTACACGAGAGAAAATATGAGTCAGTAGGAGATGTACATCAAGAGATACGAGAGAAAAGTAACGCAATCAGACAAAACAATCCTGACAGAGTCAAAGGAGATATTAGGATAAGTGACCAAATGCTTGGTCAAAGAGGTAGGCTTACAAAACAATAAAAGAGTTAACAACCAGACACGGCTACAACCCATGATGAAAAATATGAGTGGCATAGAGGGAAAGAAAGAGAGCAAAAGACAAACCAAGAAAAGGAGATAAAAAGTGGAGAATAGCAGACAACTAAAAAGACAGCTTCAGGGAGAGAACATAAAAAATAGGAGTAGGCCATTTGGCCTCTCGAGCCTGCTCTGCCATTCAATATCATGGCTGATCTGATCTTGGCCTCAACTCCACTTTCCTGCCCGCTCCCCATAATCCTCTTTCTCCACCTTAAATATATTCAATGACCCAGCCTCCACCGCTCTCTGGGGCAGAGAATTCCATAGATTTACAACCCTCAGAAGAAATTCCTCCTCATCTCTGTTTTAAATGTGCCCTTATTCTGAAACTATGCCCCCTAGGGGAAACATCCTCTCTGCATCTACCCTGTCCAGCCCCCTCAGAATCTTATACATTACAATAAGATCACCTCTCATTCTTCTAAACTCCAACATGTACAAGGACCCCAAGATCCCTCTGTACCACAGCATTTTGTAATCGCTCGCCATTTAAATAATAATTAGTTTTTTTATTTCTTCTTACCAAACTGGATAACGTCACACTTTCCCACACTATACTCCATCTGCCAAATGTTTGTCCACACACTTAACCTATCTATATCTCGTTGCAGATTCTTGTGTCCTCTTCACAACTTGCTTTCCCACCTATCTTTGTATCAGCAAATTTGGCTATATTACACTTGGTCTCGTCATCCAAGACATTAACATAGATTGTAAATAGTTGAGGCTCCAGCATTGATCTCTTTGGCACCCCGCTAGTTACAGTTTGCCAACCTGAAAATGATCCATTTATCCCGACTCGCTGTTTTCTGTTAGTTAGCCAATCCTCTATCCACGCTAATATATTACCCCCAACCCAGAGAGCTCTTACCTTGTGCAGTAACCATTTATGTGGCAACTTATCGAATGCCTACTGGAAATCCAAATACACATCCACTGGTTCTCCTTTATCCACCCTGCTCGTTACATTCTCAAAGAACTCCAGCAAATTTGTCAAACATGTTTTTCCATTCATAAAACCATGCTGACTCTGCTTAACTGCATTATGATTTTCTAAATATCCTGCTACTGCTTCCTTAATAATGGACTCCAGCATTTTCCCAATGACAGATGTTAGGCTAACTGGTCTAGTTTCCAGCTTTCTTGAATAGAGGTGTGACATTTGTAGTTATCCAATCCACTGGGACCTCTCCAGAATCAAGGGATTTTTGGGAAATTACAATCCACTCTCTCTGCCATCAGTTCTTTGAAGACCCGAGGATGCAGGCCATCAAGTCCAGGGGACTTGTCCACCTTTAGTCCCATTAGTTTGCCGAGAACTTTTTCTCTCGTGGTAGTGATATAGAAACAGAAAATAGGTGCAGGAGTAGGCCATCCAGCTCTTCGAGCCTGCACCACCATTCAATAAGATCATGGCTGATCATTCCCTCAATACCCCTTTCCTGCTTTCTCTCCATACCCGTTGATCCCTTTAGCCGCAAGGGCCAAATCTAACTCCCTCTTGAATATATCCAATCAATTGCCATCAAAACTCTCTGCGGTAGGGAATTCCACAGGTTAACAACTCTGAGTGAAGAGGTTCCTCCTCATCTCAGTCCTAAATGGCTTACCCCTTATCCTTAGACTGTGTCCCCTGGTTCTGGACTTCCACAACATTGGGAACATTCTTCCTGCATCTAACCTGTCCAGTCCCGTCAGAATTTTATATGTTTCTATGAGATCCTCTCACATTCTTCTAAACTCCAGTGAATACAGACCCTGTCGATCCAGTCTCTCCTCATATGTCAGTCCTGCCATCTTGGGAATCAGTCTGGTGAACCTTCGCTGCTCTCCCTCAATAGCAAGAACATCCTTCCTCAGATTAGGAGACCAAAACGGAACACAATATTCCAGGTGAGGCCTCACTAAGGCCCTGTACAACTGCAGTAAGACTTCCCTGCTCTTGTACTCAAATCCCCTTGCTATGAAGGCCAACATACCATTTGCCTTCTTCACCACCTGCTGTACCTGCATGCCAATCTTCAATGACTGATGAACCATGACACCCAGGTCTCACTGCACCTCCCCTTTTCCTAATCTTCCGCCATTCATATAATATTCTGCCTTCATGTTTTTGCCCCCAAAGTGGATAACCTCACATTTATCCACATTATACTACATTTGCCATGTATTTGCCCACTCGCCTAACCTGTCCAAATCACCCTGCAGTCTCTTAGCGTCCTCCTCACAGCTCACACCGCCACCCAGTTTAGTGTCATCTGCAAACTTGGAGATATTACACTCAATTCCATCATCTAAATCATTAATATATATTGTAAAGAGCTGGGGTCCCAGCACTGAGCCCTGCGGCACTCCACTAGTCACTGTCTGCCATTCTGAAAAGGACCCGTTAATCCCGACTCTCTGCTTCCTGTCTGCCAACCAGTTCTCTATCCACGTCAGTACATTACTCCCAATACCATGTGCTTTGATTTTGCACACCAATCTCTTGTATGGGACCTTGTCAAAAGCCTCTTCAAAGTCCAAATACACCATATGCACTGGTTCTCCCCTGTCCACTCTACTAGTTACATCCTCAAAAAATTCTAGATTTGTCAAGCATGATTTCCCCTTCATAAATCCATGCTGACTTGGACCAATCCTATCACTGCTTTCCAAATGCGCTGCTATTTCATCCTTGATGATTGATTTTCCCCACTGCTGATGTCAGGCTAACTGGTCTATAATTACCAGTTTTCTCTCTCCCTCCTTTTTTAAAAAGTGGTGTTACATTAGCGACCCTCCAGTCCATAGGACACCATCAACCCTTTAAGTATAATTTGCCAGTCTAATCTAGCCAATTCGCACCTCATACCAAAGTTACCTTTCCTTAAGTTCAGGACCCTAGTCCCTGAATTAACTGTGTCACTCTCCATCTTAATAAAGAATTCGACCATATTATGGTCACTCTTCCCCAAGGGGCCTCGCACAAGATTGCTAATTAGTCTCTTCTCATTACACATCACCCAGTCTAGGATGGCCAGCTCTCTGGTTGGTTCCTCAACAGATTGGTCTAGAAAACCATCCCTAATACACTCCAGGAAATCCTCCTCCACCACATTGCTACCAGTTAGGTTAGCCCAATCAATATGCAGATTAAAGTTGCTCATGATTACTGCTGTACCTTTATTGCACACATCCCTTATTTCTTGTTTGATGCTGTCCCCAACCTCACTACTACTATTTGGTGGCTTCTACACAACTCCCACTAACGTTTTCTGCCCTTTGGTATTCCGTAGCTCCACCCATACCGATTCCACATCATATGTTTTAAGTTTCCCCCTCACTTATCTATTATTGGGATGCTTTGTGTCTTTTACCATGAAGAATTTGTTCAAAGTCTCTGCCATTTCTCTGCTTCCCATTATTAATTTTCCAGTCTCATCCTCCAAAAGACCATCTAAGAAAAGCTTTAAAAAGACACATTTATCCTATAGCAATACAATAGGAGATTAACTTGTTTTTTCTAAACGTCTCTTGAATTCCTTGCCTGCGCCGAGTTAGCTGATCTCAGCTCTGAGGGAAGTAGGTGTCATTGGTGCTTCTGGGTTAGGGAAAAAAACTAGCCAGGGTATCAGTGCTGATTGCTGTCCAGTGACCTGTACAAAAATGAGCACATTTGCATTAGGGGCATGGGTGAGAAGAGAAGGGGACTCACTGTGATGGTCCCTTCTTCTTAGTCAGTCAAGGAGGACTTACTTCCACACTAAAAAGGAGTTCTCAGGTGATTGATGAGTCCAATGCAGGACCTACAATCTCGGTTACAGATGGGGCAGACGATGGTTGAAGGGACGGGTCGGCGGGGTGCTTGTGTTGTCGTGCACTCATACCACTGTTTGCGCTTGCTCCCGGCAAAGAGACTTGGTGTTCAGCGCTTTCCCGGATGCTTCTCCACCACTTTGAGCGGTCTTGGGCCAGGGATTCCCAGGTGTCGGTGGTGATGTTGCACTTTTTCCAAGGAGGCTTTGAGGGTGTCCTTGAAGCATTTCCTCTGCCCACCCGGGGCTCGCTTGCCATGTCAGAGCTCAGAGTAGAGTGCTTGTTTTGAGAGTCTCGTATCGGGCTTGCGGACAAGTGTGGCCCGTCCAGCAGAGCTGATAAAGAGTGTGGTCAATGCTTCGATGCTGGCCTGAGCGAGAACAGAGGTTGGTGCGCCTATCCTGCCAATGGATTTGCAGGATCTTGCAGAGGCAGCGCTGGTGGTACTTCCCCAGTGCTTTGAGGTGCCTGCTGTACATGGTCCAAGTCTCTAAAGTGTATGAGGACAGGAATCACTACTGCTCTATAGATCATGAGCTTGGTGCCGGGTTTGAGGTTCTGGTCTTCAAACACACTCTTCCTCAGGAGAAGCTGCACTGGCACATTGAAGGCAGTGTTGGTCTGTCATTGACGTCTGCCCTCGTCAACAATAGGTCCCCGAGGTATGAGAGATGGTCCACCTTGTCCAAGGCCTCATTGTGGATTTTGATAATCGGGAGTGGGGGGTACTGTGTGGTCGGGGCAGGTTGGCAGAGGACCTTTGTCTTACCGATGCTTAGCGCAAGGCCTATACTCTTGTATGCGTTGGTGAAGGTGTTGACGATGGTTTGGAGTTCGATTTCCGAGTTTGCGCAGACACAAGCGGTATCTGCGTACTGTAATTCAATGACAGAGGATGGGACGACCTTGGATCTGGACTGGAGGCGGCAGAGGTTGAACAGTTTCCCATTAGCTCTACTCCAGCAGGGAACTTGCCGAGAGGGAGATGGAGCATTGCAGCAAGGAAGATCGAGAAGAGGGTTAGTGCGATGACAGAGCCTGGCTTGACCCTGGTCCGTATGTGAATTGGGTCTGTGGTGGATCCGCTGGTCAGGATTACGGCTTGCATTATCACCATGAAGCAGGCAGAGGATGGTGACAACTTTTGAGGGCAGCCGAATTTGAGGACACTCCATAATCCCTCACGGTTAAGTGTCAAAGGCCTTTGTGAGGTCAAAGGCGGCCATTTACAGAGGTCTCCAAACCTTTTTGGCACTCAATGTCTTATCTCACCAAGGGATAACGACCAATTGGGGTGAAGAACTGAATGTTGCTGGTCCCTAAGGAGCCCTTTCCCTGTTCTCAAGAAATGGAAAGAATAAATATTTTAGGAATAAAATTCCCCTGATGCATTATCACCAAGAGAGCAAGAGGGGTTATAGAATCGTAACATCTTGCAGCACAGAGGGAGGCCATTTGGCCGACTGCGCCCGAGCTGGTCCTTTGAAAGAGGTCCAATGTAAATTAGTTCTCTTCGCGTACAAGTCCAATTGAAAGTTCCAATGGAACCTGATTCCACCACACTTTGTTATTGCAATCCAGAATTATCATAATCCTCTGTGTGAAGAAATTTCTCCTCACTTCCTGTACGGTTCCAATTATTTTAAATCTATGACATCTGTTTACAGATCCCTTGCCACAGAAAACAGTTTCTCTGTACTTGCTCTATCAAAACCCCTCATAACTGTGAATACATGTATTAGGTCGGTGATTAACCTTCCATGAACGGGCACAAAAAATTATCAAAAAGGCTAATGGAATACTGGCCTTTATGTCTAGAGGTCTAGAATACAAGCGGGTAGAAGCAATGCTACAGCTATATAAAGGCCGAGTTAGACCACACCTGGAGTACTGTGAGCAGCTCTGGGCACGTTAGGAAGGATATGTTGGCCTTGGAGGGAGTGCAACGTAAATTTACCAAAATGATACCTGGACTCCAAGGGTTAAATTATAAAGAGATTATAGAAACTAGGGTTGTGTTATTTTCTGGAATTTAGAAGGTTAAGAAGTGACTTTATCAAATTTTAGGATATTAAAGGAAACAAAGTTTCTCTCCATCTGCCCTATTTCCATTGGTTGGGGAGAAGCAAGAATTGCATTTATGTAGCACCTTTCACGACCACCAGATGTCTAAGACTGCAGTCAGAGTATTACTCACCACTCGATCCTACATTACAACAGTGTATACATTTCAAAAGGAAATCTTTTCTTTACTCAGTTAATGCTGGGAAAAGGAGAGAACAGAAAACCTCTCAGTAGAGTCTCTGCAGCCTACTTGACATATTTGCTAAGGAGCACAACTTGTGTTTTACAAGCTCTATCTGCCCTTCTAATGGAGGAGGTCTTAATGGATTTTGGGGAGAGAACAACAACAGCATAAAATCAAGTTTCCAAAAATCCATTAAGGAACAATCCCCAGAAAATATACGTCTTCCTACTGACAGAAACAGGCACTTTTTTCACGTTTTCCAAAAGTATTATATTAATCCCCCACCAAAATTAACCAGGAGTTATTAGTAGCACAGGACTGGTTAAGTCTTCGTATTAAACAGAAAAATGTAATGCCGATCAATATTTCAGATGAAAGTAAATAAACTGATGATCGAATCATACTGCACCAAAGGAAGCCATTGAGCCTATTGTACCTGGGCCAGAATCTGGATTATTTACTGATCCAGTACCTTGATCACTACCATTCCCAGTTCTTCACTCAAATGCAATTGAATAATACCGTTTCAGGTAGAGTGGTTTTGCAGGTTGGTGTTTAGCAGTGTTAATGCAACAATGGCAGCGCAACGTGCAATAGCATTCATCATTTGGCTGTCTAGGCAACTAGCTTTCCTACTTCACAACCTAAAACAACCTGCTTACTTGCTCCAAAAACAGCAATGCTAATTTACCTCTGAATGCACTGCAAAGCCAACCAAACATTTGTTTCATACTTAGATAAACCACGCAAAGACCATTGTAATATGTTAACACAGAAAGCTTTTTACCTATTAGTGTGACCTGAACATGACATTTGACAGGCAGACCTTTTTGGGCAGGCACAGCAAAGAACCACTGTTGTAAAGCATGAACACATGCAGAGGTAAGTGTCTGAAATTCACCAATTATTTCATTTGTCAACACGGATCATGCAATTTCCAACAGATTTTGACTTGCAGGGATTGAAGCAAAAATGACACTAATTGTTAGTGGCCTTCAAAGAAAGTGATTCAAGACTTGGAGCAGGTAAATGTACCCGACCTGAAAATGTTTAAAAATTGAGCTGCAAAACCAACTCCTCTAGAAGCAATTCAACCATTTAAAAAAGTTCTTTACAAAAATGCTGCCTCTGTCTCTCCTGCAAGCACTAGCTCACAGGTGTTGGCACCTCACCCAGGTTGTTGTTCTATGCAGCAAGTGCCAGCAGGCGTTTAAAAAAAAATTGTTCATAGGATCTGGGAGTTTCCAGCATTTATTGCTCATGCTTAATTGCCCTGGAGGTGGTGGTGGTGGTTAGCCACCATTTAAGAGTCAACCACATTGCGATGTGTCTGGAGTCACATATAGGCCAGACCAAGTAAGGAAGACAGATTTCCTTCCCGAAAAAGGACATTAGTGAACCAGATGGGTTTTTACGACAATCCAGTAGTTTCATGGTCACCATTATTGATACTAGCTTTTTAAAAATTCCAGATTTATTTAATTGACTGAATTTAAATTCCCCAGATGCCATGGTGGGATTTGAACTCTTGTCCCCAAATTATCCAGGTCTCTGGATTACGAGGCCAGTAACATTACCACTTTGCTATTGGTCCCACCAGCTTTTGACTTGCATTGGATTATAAGAACATATGAAATAGGAGCAGGTCATTTGACCCCTCGAGTCTGCTCTGCCATTTAATATCATGGCTGATCTGATCTTGGGCTCAGCTCCACTTCTCTACCTGTTCCTCATAACCCTTCATGACCTTATCACTCAAGAATCTGTCCATCTCCACCTTAAATATATTCAATGACCCATCTTCTACAGCTCTCAGGGCAGAGAATTCCACAGATTTATGATCCTCAGAAGAAATTCCTCCTCATCTCAGTTCTAAATGAGCGACCCCTTAATTCTGAAACTATGCCCCCCCTTTGTTCTAGATTTCCCCACGAGGGGAAACATCCTCTCTGCATCTACCTTGTTGAGGTATCTACCTTGAAGCAATGTCAATAACACAAGGCTTCACTGCCAAGTCACAACATCCACATGTTGAAGCACATCTCATTGGATAAGTCAGCAATGCAGCCTGCTTCAGGGCACTGCAAAGATTGCCACAGGTACATTGCTTTATTATAAACTTATAAAACTCCAGTAATAAGAACATAAGAACACTCCAGTAATAACATAATAGGAGCAGGAGTAGGCCATTTGGCCCCTTAAACTTGATCCGCCATTTAATACGATCATTGCTGATCTGATCATGGACTCAGGTTCACTTCCCAGCCCACTCCCCATAACCCCTTATCAGTTAAGAAACTGTCTATCTCTGTCTTAGATTTATTCAATGACCCAGCTTCCACAACTCTCTGAGGCAGCGAATTCCACAACTCAACAAAGAGGTGCCGATGAAGTATGGTGTTGGACACATCTTAAATGTAAACAATGAAATAAAAACCCATGATGCTGTTTTCTGGCATCAAAGACGTATTTGACTTCCAAATTCTATGTAGCTCCACAATTGCAAAGACACAGACCCAAAGACTTGGTCTTTGCCGAGACCATTGCTTACGCAAACATGTGAAGGTAATGTTTCTGTAAAAAAGTAACAAGTACATTTCGAGTTGTTTCAAGATAGGACTCCTCTTAAGTCATCACCTCAAAACACAAATATTGCACACTCCTGTCAGATTGAGATTGAGAAAATCATGCTCGTGGTTTGTAAAATTAAGATTCCTGTTGCAATGGTTCCTTAAAATTCAACAGAACGTCCAACCAGCTTTCTGGCACTAATACAAATGCAAAAATACTGCGGATGCTGGAAAAAAAAAACAGAAAATACTGGAAATCTCAGCAGGTCAGACAGCGTCTGTGGAGAGGAAGCAGAGTTAACGTTTCGGGTCGTTGACCCTTCGTAGAACTGTCCTATGACGAAGGCTCATCGACTTCATGTGCTTCCTCTCCACAGATGGAGCCTGACCTGCTGAGATTTCCAGCACTTTCTGTTCTTAGTCCAGCTTTCTGGCAATCATGTTACCATCTACTGGTGTGACTCAGCCTTATGTACAGAGGAGTTACAGGTGAAGTAAAAGCTGCTACAAAACATCAAACAAAAAACCACCAAACAAAAACAGCAAAACTCAACCTTTGTTAACTACATTCTATATTGAAACGATGAATAATGTTTCAAAAAGATAATCAACCGGGAATATTTGTAAAGGCCATCATTTTTAATAGAAAATGGACAGAAAGGCAACCTTTATAAAGGGAAAAACAGACAGAAATTTAACCTTTATAAAGAGGGAAAGGGGCAGAAAGGCAACATTTACAAAGAGAGAGGTACCAGGGTGGGTTGAAGGCAGTGAACTGACGGGCACTGGGGAACAGGCGGGTGTCGCTCTGCCCGCAATGCCACCCCCGAGGGGGGTGGGTGGGGGAAGCTCCCGACTTACCTCGGAGAAGTTGAAGGCCAAGGGGATGGTGCCCGCCACGTAACAGCCGACCAGCATGGCCAGGGAGAGCAGGCTGATGGTGCTCAGGTCGTCCATCCTGGCGCCGCCTGCCTGCCGCCGCCGGAGCGGAGGGCCCGGGGAGGCAGGAGAGCGCGACCAACAGACTACTGAAGTAACCGCCGACAAACCGAGGCCGGCTTTCACCGAGGGTGTGCTCCTATTTCACCGATTGACACTCCGCCCAGGCGGGCGAAACCTGCGCGGCGCCGCCATGGCAGCGGCCCCCTGACTGACTGAGCGAGCGAGTTAGCGTCAACTTCCGGGTCAGAGGGCGCGCCCCAACCGCCAACCACCACAACAAACTGCCACGTCTCCTTCAAATAAAATTGCACAACTCCACTTTTGTTCCTCCCACCTTTAAAAATCTTTCTTTTTTTTAGACGTTTCTGCTTTACTCCTCGAGGTCACGAAATGAGCATTTATTGACGCGTTTAAAAAAAACACCTTCTTTGCCCCGCACAAAGATGGCGACCGCTGTAAGCACGGCAGAAACAAAGGTAGAGTGGGCTGTCTGACAAACATCCCGTTTCAGGCCTTCGGGCGCCAATCGGAACCCGGATCACGTCACTGTAATGAAACTCGCGGCGCGCTACTCTGAGCTGCAATGTTTTTGTCAGGAATAGTTTGTAATGCCCCGCACAAAGATGGCGGCGGGTGGTTGGTTTGGAGGGCAGAGCCGAGTGGCCGCTGTTAGCTCAGAGCTTTCGACATGGCGAGGGGCCGGTAAAGGCCGCCACTGGGTTCACTTTAGATTGCAGACTGTCCTGTTGTTGAAGTATATCTGTATTCTGTGGCCGGCAAAAGGATAACGGTCGAGAGACTCAGTTGGAGGCTAGTCCAACTCTTCCTCACTACTCAACACATCATCATCATAGGCAGTCCCTCGGAATCGAGGAAGACTTGCTTCCACTCTTAAAATGAGTCCTTACGTGGCTGCACAGTCCAATACGAGAGCTACAGTCCCTGTCACAGATGGGACAGATAGTCGTTGAGGGAAGGGGTGGGTGGGACTGGTTTGCCGCACGCTCCTTCCACTGCCTGCGCTTGATTTCTGCATGCTCTTGGCGACGAAACTTGAGGTGCTCAGCGCCCTCCCGGATGCACTTCCTCTACTTGGGGTGTTTTTTGGCCAGGGACTCCCAGGTGTCAGTGGGGATGTTGCACTTTATCAGGGAGGCTTTGAGGGTGTCCTTGTAACGTTCCCACTGCCCACCTTTGGCTCATTTGCCATGAAGGAGTTCCAAATAGAGCTTGCTTTGGGAGTCTCGTGTCTGGCATGCGGACAATGTGGCCTGCCCAGTGGAGCTGATCGAGTGTGGTCAGTGCTTCAATGCTGGGAATGTTGGCCTGATCGAGGACGCTAATGTTGGTGCGTCTGTCCTCCCAGGGGATCTGCAGGATCTTCAGGAGGGATATACTTGCATTGAAGGCAGTTCAAAGAAGGTTCATGAGGTTGATTCCTGAGATGAAGGATTGACTTATGAAGAAAGGTTGAGTAGGTTGTGCCTATACTAATTGGAGTTTAGAAGAATGAGAGGTGATCTTATTGAAAAATATTGGCCCTGAAATTCCAGTGGGAGGCTTCCTTCGGACAAACGCCTACGACCCGAAATTTCTCTACGAATGTACCTGGTGGTCGCAGAGGCGCCTTGGATTCCGGTCAGAGGCCGCCTTTTCCCGCGCATCACAGTGCGCCCACGTCTCAAAGATACGGACGGAGAACTTGGAGTCACGTGGGCCTGGACAACCAATCACGGTACAGTATTCTCATTGATAGTAATGGGAATTCCGATTTTACAAGTTCCCATTATTATCAATGAGAATAACCCTCTAAAACACCCAAGCATAACATAATAAATTTAAAAAACACCTCACATATTTAAAATTAATTGAAATTAAAGTTGATTAAATGTTTTAAAAAAATAATATTTTGGGGATTTTTTTATTACTGTGTTTTAATAGGGTTTGAAATAAACTTGCCTTAAGGACAGAGTTTTTATTATAAAAATGTGTGTTTAGCTTAAATTTTTATGTGTTTTAAAACTCTCATATTGGTAAAAGTAGGCTATGCGCCTGCTTTTACCAGGCATAAGAGTTTGAAGGGCATTCGCTGGGCAAGAGATGGCCCAATCTCGCCCGCACGGATGTCCTTCCTGGGATGCGGAGGATCTGTCGAAATATATTGACAGATCGGAAAAGTTGGTTTTCAGTGCATGCGATACAGAGGGGACTCAACAAGGTAGATGCAGAGAGGATGTTTCCACTCGTGGGGAATCTAGAATTAGGGGGCATAGTTTAAGAATAAGGGGTCGCCCATTTAGAACTGAGATGAGGAGACATTTCTTCTCTGAGGGTCGTAAATCTGTGGCATCCTCTGCCCCAGAGAGCTGTGGAGGCTGCATCATTGAATATATTTAAGATGGAGATAGGCAGATTTTTGAACGATCGGGGAGTCAGGGGTTATGGGGAGCGGGCAGAAAAGTGGAGTTGAGTCCAAGATCAGATCAGCTATGATATTAAATGGCGGAGTAGGCTCGAGGGTCCAATGGCCTACTCCTGCTCCTATTTCTTATGTTCTTATAATATAACACACTGGATAGAGGTTGCTGTTCTGAATGAGATAGTTTAGTTGACAGCTGTGGCTCAGTGAGTAGCACACTTGCCTTTTGGGGCAGGAGGTTGTGGGTTCAAGTCCCACTCAAGGAACTTGGGAACATAAATCTAGGCTGTCACTCCACTGCAGTGCTGTGGGAGTGCTGCACTGACGGAAATGCCGTCTTTCGGATGAGACATTAAACTCTCTCAAGTGGACCTAAAAGATCCCATGGCACTATTTCAAATAAGAGTAGGGGAGTTATCTCCGGTGTCCTGGCCAATATTTATCCCTCAATCAACATAACAAAAAAACAGTTTATCTGGTCATTATCACATTGCTGTGTGTGGGAGCTTGGTGCACAAATTGGCTGCCATGTTTCCCACATTACAACATTGACTACACTCCAAAAGTACTTCATTGGCTGTAAAGCAAGACGTCCAGTGGTCGTGAAAAGTGCTATATAAATACAAGTCTTTTTAAAATAAAATGAATTGAATTTACTATATCGGTACAACATTGACAGGAAATCTCTAGCAAAAATAACAATGTTTCTTTTTATATCATAATACATTGACATTAGAGACAAAAAAAAATCCCCTTTTTATAATAGGTAAAACAAATTTTGGCATGTTCATTGAAAATGGCTTTTTGTTCAATTAGCCAGTGGTACTGTCATGTAGCATGCGTTTCTAAATCCTGCACTTTTAAACAAAAATAAGTAGATACTATGAAAACATATGGTGTAGGTTGTTTCTTTGCAAAATACAGTTTATTAAATACAGTTAAATACAGAAAGAAAGCTAGCTTGTGTTTTTGAGGTAATTCAACCAGTATGGAACAAGGTAGATGAGGGCATAAGCTCTCTGAAATGTAAGGTTATCAGAAGCGTGGCTATGTTAAGCGTCAAATGTCTGATTACAAAGAGTCTGATTGCAAATATGTTTGGAAAAAAATAAGATGAGTTTATTTTGAGGAACGACTTTGAATTTCTACGTCTATGCCTGTCAACAGCATCTTGTATTTATATAGCGCCTTTAACATCATTTTTTTTTTAAAGTCCTTGGACAAAATTTGAAACCGAGCCACCTGAAGAGCCATTAGAACAGGTGAACAAAACCTTGCTCAAAGGGGTGGGTTTTAAGGAGGGCCTTGAAGGAGGAGGGAGGACCAGGGAGGGAATTCCAGAGTTTGAGGCCCAGACAGCTGAAGGTATGGCAGCCAATGTGGAGCGATGAAAAGCGGGGATGTACAAGTGGCTAGAATCTGAGGAGTGCTGAGATCTCTCCATTGTAGTGCTGGAGGAGGTTATGGAGAGAGTGCGTGTCATATTCAATGAGTGAGACTTTCCAGGGCTGAGAATTGTACTCTAGCATAAGTTACTGGCTGGCAGTGACAACGAACACTGAGGGAATTCAGAGAAGATTGCACAGGAGTAAATTAAAATGATTATTGAAGTAATTCAGCATTGGTAAGAACACATTGTGTACATTTACTATGGTCCAACTTTATAGACTCTGATGTTAATAATTTGTGCGCTTACTAAATCACATTATTTGATATATTGCAGGCAGTAAACATACAGGTGAATGTGCTATTGATGCTTCCAAAATGTGACTGAAACTGGCACGGAACTATCGCTTGCATCTAGGAACCCATCCATAAAATGCAAGAAATCCTGGACAGTTCCCTTACGCAGACTATCATGTGATTAAAATGAATTCTGAATTAGCCACCCCAAATTGTGTAGTCTTTAAACATTAGGATTTTTATTATCTGAAACAACTTCAACTTTGTTTTGTTGTATTAGATTTAAAATGTTTATAACATTGTAGTATTAAGCCAGTTTCTTTCTTTTCCATACTTGTGCCAAATTGGAGTTAATTCCATTTTCAGGGAATATATTTACATGGACATAGGTATACAGACAGAGACTATTTAAGATGACAAATGTCCTTGCAGACAAATAGATGGCCCATGCTGTTGAATCATGTCTACTAACCCAACAACCTCAGGGCCTAAGGGCTTTGCATGCTGGTGATGACGATGCTCAGTCGATGAGTAGATTCAAGACGGAGATCAATAGATTTTTGGGTACTAAGGAAATCAAGAGATATGAGTGTACGGTGGGAAAGTGGAATTGATGTAGAAGTTCAGCCATGGTCTTATTGAATGGTGGAGCAGGCTTGAGGGCTTATTCCTGCTCCTACTTCTTATGGTATGTTGGCCTTTATTACAAGAGGATTTGCATATAAGAGTAAAGATGTCTTACTGCAATTATATAAGGCCCTGGTGAGATCACACCTGGAGTATTGTGTACAGTTTTGGTCTCCTGCCTCAATGCGAAGAGTATTCGTAATAAGGTGGACGAATTAACTGCGCAGGCAGCTATTAACGAATATGATATAATTGGGATTACGGAGACATAGCTCCAGGGTGACCAAGGCTGGGAACTCAACATCCAGGGGTATTCAACAATCAGGAAAGATAGACAGAAAGGAAAAGGAGGTGGGGTAGCATTGCTGGTTAAAGAGGAAATTAACGCAATAGTAAGGAAGGACATTAGCTTGCATGATGTGGAATCTGTATGGGTAGAGCTGCGGAATACCAAAGGGCAGAAAACTCTAGTGGGAGTTGTGTACATGCCACCAAACAGTAGTAGTGAGGTTGGAGACAGCATCAAACAAGAAATTAAGGATGTGTGCAATAAAGGTACAGCAGTTATCGTGGCCGACTTTAATCTACATATGGATTGGGCTAACCAAACTGGTAGCAATATGGTGAAGGAGGATTTCCTGGATGGTTTTCTAGACCAATATGTCGATGAACCAACTAGAGGGCTGGCCATTCTAGACTGGGTGATGTGTAATGAGAAAGGACTAATTAGCAATCTTGTTGTGTGAGGCCCCTTGGGAAAGAGTGACCATAATATATTAGAATTCTTTATGAAGATGGAGAGTGACACAGTTAATTCAGAGACTAGGGTCCTGAACTTAAGGAAAAGCAACTTCAATGGTATGAGACTTGAATTGGCTAGAATAGACTGGCGAATGATACTTAAAAGGTTGACGGTGGATCGGCAATGGCAAACATTTAAAGATCACATGGATGAACTTCAACAATTGTACATCCCTGCCTGGAGTAAAAATAAAACGGGGAAGGTAGCTCAACCGTGGCTAACAAGGGAAATTAGGGATAGTGTTAAATCCAAGGAAGAGGCATACAAATTGGCCAGAAAAAGCAGCAAACCTGAGGAATGGGAGAAGTTTAGAATTCAGCAGAGGAGGACAAAGGGTTTAATTAGGAGGGGGAAAACAGAGTATGAGAGGAAGTTTGTAGGGAACATAAAAACTGACTGTAAATCTTCTATAGATATGTGAAGAGAAAAAGATTAGTGAAGACAAACATAGGTCCCTTACAGTCAGAATCAGGTGAATTTATAATGGGGAACAAAGAAATGGCAGACCAATTGAACAAATACTTTGATACTATCTTCACGAAGGAAGACACAAGTAACTTTCCAGAAATACTAGGGGACTGAGGGTCTAGCGAGAAGGGGGAACTAAAGGAAATCCTTATTAGTCAGGAAATTGTGTTGGGGAAATTGATGGGAGTAAGGCCGATAAATCCCCAGAGCCTGATGGTCTGCATCCCAGAGTACTTAAGGAAGTGGCCCTAGAAATAATGGATGCATTGGTGATCATTTTCCAACAGTCTATCGACTCTGGATAGTTCCTATGGACTGGAGGGTAGCAAATGTAGCACCACTTTTTAAAAAAGGAGAGAGAGACAAAACGGGGAATTATAGACCGGCTAGCCTGACATCAGTAGTGGGGAAAATGTTGGAATCAGTTATTAAAGATGAAATAGCAGCGCATTTGGAAAGCAGTGACAGGATTGGTCCAAGTCAGCATGGATTTATGAAAGGGAAATCATGCTTGACAAATCTTCTCGAGTTTTTTAAGGATGTAACTAGTAGAATGGACAAGGGTGAACCAGTGGATGTGGTGTATTTGGACTTTCAAAAGGCTTTAGACAAGGTCCCACACAAGAGATTGGTGTGCAAAATTAAAGCACATGGTATTGGGGGTAATGAATTGACGTGTATAGAGAACTGGTTGGCAGACTGGAAGCAGAGAGTTGGGATAAACGGGTCCTTTTCATAATGACAGGCAGTGACTAGTGGGGTGCCGCAGGGTTCAGTGCTGGGACCCCAGCTAGTTACAATATATATCAATGATTTAGATGAAGGAATTGAGTGTAATATCTCCAAGTTTGCAGATGACACTAAGCTGGGTGGCGGTGTGAGCTGTGAGGAGGATGATAAGAGGCTGCAGGGTGACTTGGACAGATTAGGTGAGTGGGCAAATGCATGGCAGATGCAATATAATGTGGATAAATGTGAGGTTATCCACTTTGGTGGCAAAAACATGAAGGCAGAATATTATCTGAATGGCGGCAGATTAGGAAAAGAGGAGTTGCAACGAGACCTGGGTGTCATGGTACATCAGTCATTGAAAGTTGGCATGCAGGTACAGCAGGCGGTGAAGAAGGCAAATGGCATGTTGGCCTTCATAGCTAGGAGATTTGAGTATAGGAGCAGGGAGGTCTTACTGCAGTTGTACAGGGCCTTGGTGAGGCCTCACCTGGAATATTGTGTTCAGTTTTGGTCTCTAAATCTGAGGAAGGATGTTCTTGCTATTGAGGGAGTGCAGCGAAGGTTCGTTCACCAGACTGATTCCCAGGCATATGACATATGAGGAGCGACTGGATCGACTGGACCTGTATTCACTGGAGTTTAGAAGAATGAGAGGGGATCATAGAAACATATAACATTCTGACGGGACTGGACAGGTTAGATGCAGGAAGAATGTTCCCGATGTTTGGGAAGTCCAGAACCAGGGGTCACAGTCTAAGGATAAGGGGTAAGCCATTTTGGACCGAGATGAGGAGAAACTTCTTCACTCGAGAGTTGTTAACCTGTGGAATTCTCTACCGCAGAGAGTTGTTGATACCAGTTCGTTAGATGTATTCAAGAGGGAGTTAGATATGGCCCTTACAGCTAAAGGGATCAGGGAGTATGGAGAGAAAGCAGGAAAGGTGTACTGAGGTGAATGATCTACCATGATATTATTGAATGGTGGTGCAGGCTCGAAGGGCCGAATGGCCTACTCCTGCACCTATTTTCTATGTTTCTATGTTTACCTAAGGAAGGATATACTTGCCATTGAGGGAGTGCAACAAAGATCCACCAGACTGATTCCTGGGATGGGGGTTTGTCCTCCGAGGAGAGATTGAGTAGACTAGGCCTATATTCTCTAGAGTTTAGAAGAATGAGAGGTGATCTCATTGAAACATATAAAATTCTTACACGGCTTGACAGGGTCGATATAGGGAGGATGTTTCCCCCTGGCTGAGGAGTCTGGAACCAGGTGTCACAGTCTCAGCATAAGGGGTCGGCCATTTAGGATTGAGATGAGGAAAAATTTCTTCACTCAGATGGTGGTGATTCTTGGGAATTCTCTACCCCAGAGGGCTGTGGAGGCTCAGTCTGAGTATATTCAAGACCGAGATCGATAGATTTTTTGATATTATGGGAATCAAGGGATATGGGGATAGTGCGGGAAAGTGGAGTTGAGGTAGAAGATCAGCCATGATCTTATTGAATGGCGGAGCAGGCTCGAGGGGCCGAATGGCCTATTCTTGCTCCTAATTCTTATGTTCTTACATTCTTAATTAATTGTCTCTGCCTGACTTTCTCCGAAAAGTTTTTCCCAATCACAGGTTTGCATGCTGCATCCGATCTGCCATTGTTTTGGTGTGTGGCATGTGCTGTACCTGCATCTTATTCAACTGAATAACAATACGGGCAATCAGCTAGTTCTCACACAGGAACAGGAGGAACCCATCCAGCCCCTCGAGCCTGCTCCGCCATTCAATTAGACCATGGCTGATCTGTACCTCAACTCTATTTACCTGCCTTTGCTCCATATCTCTCACATAACACACATCTGACAAGCTCAGTCTTGAAAGTTCCTATTGACCCCCAGCATACACACCCTTCTGGGGCAGTGAGTTTGAGATTCCTTCTACCCTTTGTGTGAAGAAGTGCTTCCTGATTTCACCCCTGAATGGCCTGGCTCTAATTTTAAGATTGTGCCCCCTTGTTCTGGACTCCCCCCACCAGATGAAATAGCTTCTCTCTATATACCTGACCAAATCTTTCAATCATTTTAAGCATCTCAATTAGATCACCCTCAATCTTCTATACCCAAGGAATACAAACCCCTGCAATGCACCATCTCCAAGGGCAATATATCCTTCTTACCGAGACTCTGTCATTTTTCCACAATATACCCAAACTAATGGATTTTTATTTTCTTTCTTTGTCCCCTTTCCTTTGTGACGAGCATTTGCTCTTCTATGATTTAATTTATGAGGCTGCAGAGGGGCTTTATATCCTCAACTTTACTCATTTTGCCATTCCTGTTGCTGCTGTTCCCTTTCTGAGGCTTTCTCATATCGCAGCATTGCTTTTGGAACCCTTCTCTGGCTCAAATCAGCTGCTGGTGTTTCCATCTCTCTGCTGAGAGCTTGAAAGATCTGAAGTGTTGATCACCCCCAAATAAATAAATCCAATAAGGAATTCGGGAGAAACCTCTTTATCCAGAGAGTGGTTAGAATGTGGAACTCGCTATCACATGGAGTATTTGAGGCGAATGGCACATTTGCATTTAAAGGGAAGCTGGATTAATACATGAGCTCGTGCGTTTGGTGTAGTGTATATGGATTTTAGTAAGGCTTTTGATAAGGTCCCACCCACATGGCAGACTGGTTACCAATTTTGGATCCAAGGCAAAGTAGCAAGTTGGATCCAAAATTGGCTCAGAGGCAGGAAGCAAAGGGTAATGGTCAATGGGTGTTTTTGTGACTGGAAGGCTGTTTCCAGTGGGGTTCTGCAGGGCTCAGTACTAGGTCCCTTGCTTTTTGTGATAAATATCAATGATTTAGACTTGAATGTAGCGGGTATGATTAAGAAGTTGCAGATGATACAAAAATTGGCCATGTGGTTGATCACGAAGAAGAAAGCTGCGGACTGCAGGAAGATATCAATGGACTGGTCAGGTAGACAGAACAGTGGCAAATGGAATTCAACCCGGAGTAGTGTGAGGTAATGCATTTGGGGAGAACTAACAAGGCAAGGGAATAACTGAGTAGTGTAAAGGAACAGAGGGACCTTGGAGTATATGTCCACAGATCCCTGAAGGTAGCAGGATAGGTAGATAAGGTGGTTAAGAAGACATACGGGATACTTGCCTTTATTAGCCGAGGCATAGAATATAAGAGCAGGGAGGTTATGCTTGAACTATATAAAACACTAGTTAGGCCACTGCGTACTGTGTGCAGTGGTCACCACATTACAGGAAAGATGTGATTGCATTAGCGATGGTACAGAGGAGATATATGAGGATGTTGCCTGGACTGGAGAATTTTAGCTACGAGGGAAGATTGGATAGACTGGGTTTGTTTTCTTTGGAACAGAGGAGGCTGTGAGGGGAGACCTTATTGATGTGTATAAAATTATGAGGGGCCTAAATAGAATGAATAGGAAGGACCTATTTCCCTTAGCAGAGGGAGCATAGATTTAAAGTAATTGGTAGGAGGTTTAGAGGGGATTTGAGGAGAATTATTTTCACCCAGAGGGTGGTGTGGGTCTGGAACTCACTGCCTGAAAGGGTGATAGAGGCAGAAACCCTCACCACATTTTAAAAGTACTTGGATGTGCACTTGAAGTGCCGTTACCTACAGGACTATGGACCAAGAGCTAGAAAGTGGGATTAGGCTGGGTAGCTCTTTGACGGCCGGCACGGACACAATGGGCCGAATGGCCTCTTTCTGTGCTGTAAATTTCTATGATTCTTTCTATGAAAGGAACAGAAGGATATACTGATGGGGTTAGATGACAAGAGATTGAGGAAGCTGGCATAGACCAAGCAGTTGGGCCGAATGGCCTGTTTCTGTGCAGTAAACTCGATGTATTTATGTAAACTATTAATCAGAATTCGGTATTTGAGTAGTGGGATAGAATGGGCTCTGAAATGAGTGGCAAAAACCGGGCAAATTGTGCTGCAGTTAATTTATCTTCTTTATGGACTTGGTATTATCTGGTCAGTTGAATGTGAATAAGAGCTCTTTTTACAAATGTCAAACTGAGCATATAGTTTGAACATCGTTTAGAACTGGCTGATGTAACCTACAGTATTCAGGGTGTTTGCTTGGTGTGCAGGTGTATTACCTTTCCTCCGTTCTCGGCCCAGGTTCAAAGAGCAGCCAACAAATTTGCTCCAAAACTGCTGCTAATTTTCGTCCGGTGCTTTTAATTTTCAGGAGGCGTTGATTTTAAAGATCCATGTGCGAGGCTGGTTGAATTCAGACAGCTAGATTCAAAATTCTGTCGGGAGAAAGGAATTAGGTGATTGGGGGAGAGTTTGGGTGTTGACTATCAAGGGTGTGCCGAAGTCTATTTGGATCCCCCGCTTAGATAAGAAATAGGAGCAGAAATAGCCCATTCGGACCCTTGAGCCTGTTCCGCCATTCAATAAGATCATGGCTGATCTACCTCAACTCCACTTGCCGCCCGATTTCCATATCCCTTGATTCCCTTAATATCCAAAAATCTATCGATCTCTGTCTTGAATATACTCAAGGACTGAGCCTCCACAGCTCTCTGGGGTAGGGAATTCCACAGATTTATAACCCTCTGAGAGAAGAAATTCCTCCTCACCTCAGTTTTAAATGGGCGGCCCCTTATTCTGAGACCATGGTCCCTAGTTTTAGTTTCCCCTATGAGTGGAAATACCCTCTCTGCATCCACCTTGTCGAGCTCCTCTCATTATCTCCTATGTTTCAATAAGATCATCTCTCATTCTTCTGAACTCCAATGAGTATAGGCCCAACCTACTCAACCTATCTTCATATCAACCCCCTCAACTCTGGAATCAACCTAGTGAACGTTCTCTGAACAGCCTCCAATGCAAGTATATCCATCCTTAAATACGGAGACCAAAACTGTATGAAGTACTCCAGGTGTGGCCTCACCAATACCCTGTAGCAGGACTTTTCTGCTTCTATACTCCACCCCCCTTGCAATAAAGGCCAACATTCCATTTGTCTTCCTGATTACTTGCTGTACCTGCATACTAACTTTTTGTGTTTCATGCACAAGGACCCCCAGGCCCCTCTGTACTGCAGAGGAATTTTTCTCCATTTCAATTATAATTTGCTTTCTATTTTTTCTGCCAAAGTGGATAACCTCACATTTTACCACATTATACTCTATCTGCCAAATACTTGCCCACTCACTTTGAAGGTTTCTTGTGTCCTCGCAATTTGCTTTCCCATCCATCTTTGTGTCATCAGCAAACTTGGCTACATTACACTCTGTCCCTTCATCCAAGTCATTAATATAGATTGTAAATAGTTGAGGACCCAGCACTGATCCACGTGTCACCCCACTAGTTACTGTTTGCCAACCGGAAAATGACCCATTTATCGCAACTCTCTGTTTTCTGTTAGTTAGCCAATCCTCTATCCATGCTAATATATTACCCCCAATCCCGTGAACTTTTATCTTGTGCACTAACCTTTTATGTGGCACTTTATCGAATGCCTTCTGGAAATCGAAATACACCACATTCACTGGATCCCCCTTATCCACCCTGCTCGTTACATCCTCAAAGAACTCCAGCAAGTTTGTCAAACATGATTTCCCTGTATTAAAACCATGTTGACTCTGCTTGACTGAATTATGCTTTCCCAAATATCCTGCTACGGCTTCCTTAATAATGGACTCCAGCATTTTCCCAACGACAGATGTTAGGCTAACTGGTCTATAGTTTCCTGCTTTCTGTCTGCCTCCTTTTTTAAATAGGGGCAATACATTTATGGTTTTCCAATCCGCTGGGACCTTCCCAGAATCCTGGGAATTTTGGTAGATTGCAACCAAAGGATCCACACTCTGCAGCCACATCTTTTAAGACCCTAGGATGCAAGCCATCAGGTCCAGGGCACGTGTCCGCCTTTAGTCCCATTATGCTGATGCAAAATATTTGTTCAAAGTCTCGTGCCATTTCCTTGCTCCCCATTATTACTTGCCCAGTCTCATCCTCTAAAGGACCAACATTTACTTTATACACTCTTTTCCTTTTTATGTATCTGTAGAAACATTTACTATTTGTTTTTATATTTCGTGCTAGTTTGCTTTCATAATCTATCTTCCCTCTCTTTATTTTTTTTTTAGTCGTTCTTTGCTGGGTTCTCAATCCTCTGGCCTCCCACTAGTCTTGGTCACTTTGTATGCCCTTATTTTCAATTTGATACCATCCCTTATTTCCTTAGTTAGCCACGGATGGTTATCACTTCTCTTACAGTCTTTCCTTCTCATTGGAATATATTTTTGTTCAGGTTTATGAAAAACGCCTTAAATGTCTGCCACTGCTCATCAACTGTCCCACACTTTAATCTATTTTCCCAGTCCACTTTAGCTAACTCTGCCTTTATACCTTTGTAGTCTCCTTTGTTTAAGCTTAGGACACTGGTTTGAGATCCAACTTTCTCACCCTCCAACTGAATTTGGAATTCAACCATGCTATGGTCACTCATTCCTGGAGGATCCTTTACTAAGAGATTGTTTATTAATCCTGTCTCATTATACAATACCAGATCTAAGATAGCCTGCTCCCTGGTTGGTTCCGCACAACATGCTGTTCAAGGAAACTATCCCGGATACACTCTGTGAACTCTTCCTCAAGGCTACCCTGGTCAATTTGCTTTGTCCAATCAATATGAAAGTTAAAATCGCCATGATTATTGCTGTTCCTTTTTTACATGCCACTATTATTTCTTGATTTATACTTCGTCCAACAGTGTAGCTACTGTTAGGGAGCCTATGGATTATGCCCACCAGTGACTTTTCCTCTTATTATTCCTTATCTCCACCCAAACTGATTCAATATCTTGATCTTCTGAGCCAATATCGTTTCTCACTAACGCACTGATCTCATCCTTTATTAACAGAGCTACCCCACCTCCTTTTCCTTTCTGTCTGTCCTTCCAAATTGTCAAATATCCCTAAATATTTAGTTCCCAGCCTTGGTCACCTTGCAACCATGTCTCTGTAATGGCTATCAGATCGTACCCATTTGTATTTATTTGTATCGTCAACTCATCTATTTTGTTGTGCATTCAGATAAAGAGCTTTTAAATTTGTTTCTTTACCATTTTACCATCTTCTACCTCAACTCCACTTTTCTGCACTATCCCCATATCTCTTGATTCCCTGGGGTAGAGAATTCCAAAGATTCACCATTCTCTGAGTGAAGAGATTTCTCCTCATCTCAGTCCTAAATGGCTGACCCCTTATTCTGAGACTGTGACCTCTGGTTTTAGATCCCCAGCCAGGGGGAAACATCCTCCCTGCATCTACCCTGTCAAGCCCTGTAAGAATTTTCTATGTTTCAATGAGATAGTAATGAGAAGGCATAATTTTAACTTGCGTGTCCCTCAATAATTCGCCTATGATGGAGATTCACATCCGTTCTCTTTTATTGCACGCCCAGCTTACTCTGCTTTCTTTTTCTTCAGATCAAGATGGGATCACAATTGTAGCTGCCTTCTCGGTCAATTCTGTTTCTCTTTCCCTCCCCTGTAATTCCTCCTCTCCCTTACCGTCCGCCATGTCCCCCTCACCCCCCCTCCCCCCCCCTCCCCCCCCCCCCCAAAATCCAAAAGCTTGTCTTTGCATTCATTTCCAATCTTTCTGTGCCTCTTGAGTTTAAGCTAGCAGATGACTGAAACCACTGAAAAGTGTGACTTTTATTAACTTGTTAAAAGTGGTAACTGAATGTAATGTAGCATATTGGTGTAGCAATGGAGTCAATCAAAGTGTGCTACAGCTCGGGTTTAAACATGTGGGAGCTCAGCATCTGGATTGTGGAATAAAAATGTACACAATGGCACTTTTGCACTGTTGATCCAGTCCCTTCCTGGTAGGCAAACCACTATTGCCTGCTAAAAAAGATGGACACGGGCAATTTTAAGTTGTTATTCAGCGGACGCAGTTCCACAATGTATCGAGTCCAAATTGCACCGTTCATACTGTGAGCAAGTTTCCGAAGTCTGTCAACGGGAAACAACTGGACAGGAGTGAGGTTCTTTCAGGCCATGGACCTCATGATGGAAGGAGGAGGCGGGAACAGAGTCGTTGATTTATGGGCTAGTAATATGGCAGGTATAAGCCAGCTGAATGCTCAGAATAGCAGCCAGACTTCTCAACGAGTCTGGTTGCGGCGCTAGTGCCACCTTACTTGCTATTCAGATATATTTATAGGTACTAGGGGTTGGCCATTTAAGGCAGAGATGAGGAGGAATTTCTTCACTCAGAGGGTTGTGAATCTTTGGAATTCTCTGCCCCAAAGGGCTGAATCTCTGAATATATTCAAGGTTGAGATCGATAGATTTTTGGAGTCTCGGGGAATCAAGGGATATGGAGATCGGGTGGGAAAGTGGAGTTGAGGTCGATGATCAGCCATGATCTTACTGAATGATGGAGCAGGTTCAAGGGGCCGTATGGTCTACTACTGCTCTATTCTTGCTGTCGAATGCAAGCCGTGGGATTAGTGCCACCTTATTTATACTGGCAGTACTGTCAAACAAGGGCCTGCCTCCACTACCATCGCTGCGATGCAAATGCAGTAACAATGGTTTTCTTAGAAGTTGGGTCGTCTACATATCTTCAGCAATTGGGAGATAGTGAATCCAGCAGATGTTCCTGGTAACTTGAAGGGAGCATATGAAATATATAAACATCAGTGTTTTTGTATATGCAGTAATGGACAATGATTATAAACTAAAATCAAAAATCAAAAAATCTTGCATCGTAACGTTTTTGACAAGCCTTCAGTGGTTATAGAATGATACAGCACAGAAGGGGGCCATTCAGCCCATCGTGTCTGTGCTGGCCCTTCAAAAGGGCTGTCCAATTAGTCCTTCCCCATAGCCCTGTAAATGACTCCTTTTCAAGTATATATCCAATTCCCTATTGAAAGTTATGATTGAATCTGCTAGCACCACCCTTTCAGGCAGTGCATTCAGATCATCAGAAGTTTTCAGTTACTTTGCAATTTTTAAACTGTTTTTACTTTAGATGGAGCAGGAGAAAAGAGAGAGAACATGAAGCAAAACTAACGAACATCTAACGCGATTCCTTTCTCTCTTCTCAGTCACACACGATTTTGCTAGTGCAGCCCACCAAAAGGCCAGAAGGGAGAACATATGCTGACTATGAGTCTGTAAATGAATGTATGGAAGGTGAGTCTCACTCCCATGTTTTGTCTACATCTAATAGCACCTTTCAGGTCATCCCAAAGCACTTGCAGCTCCGTCAGTACTGCACGGTAGTGCCAGCGTAGATCTTATGTTCAATTGCCTGGAGCAGAACTTGAACCCACAAGAGTAAGGAAGCCTTACTACAATTGTACAGGGCCTTGGTGAGACCACACCTGGAGGACTGTGCACAATTTTGGTCTCCTTATCTAAGGAAGGATATACTTGCCTTGGAGGCGGTACAACGGAGGTTCACTAGCTTGATTCCTGGAATGAGAGGGCAGTCTTATGATGAGAAATTGTGTAGAATGGGTCTATACTCTCTGGAGTTTAAAAGCATGAGAGATGATTTCATTGAAACATACAAGATTCTGAAGGGGATTGACAGAGTAGATGCTGAGAGGTTGTTTCCCCTGGCTGGAGTGTCTAGAACTAGGGGACACAGTCTCTGGGTAAGGGGTAGACATTTAAGACAGATGAGGGGGAATTTCTTCACACTCACACAGAAGGTTGTGAATCTTTGGAATTCTCTGCCCCAGAGGGCTGTGAATGCTGAGTCTCTGAATATATTCAAGGCTGAGATAGATAGATTTTTGCAGACTAGGGAATATGGAGATCGGGTGGGAAAGTGGAGTTGAGGCCGATGATCAGCCATGATCTTATTGAATGGCGGAGCAGGTTCGATGGTCTGTACGGCTTACTCCTGCTCCTATTATGTTCTTCTGACTCTTAGGCTAGAGTGCTACTCTGAGCCACAGCTGACACCTAAGGATGGGCTGGTATTTCAACTTATGGTTCTCATTTAGTGGGCACCTCATGCTGTGCCTTTCTCACACCCACCTCCCACAGTTAAACATTAAACCGAGGCCTCGTCTGCCCTCTCAGTTGGACGCAAGAAACCCCGCGGCACTATTGGAAGAAGAACAGGGGAGCTCTCCTCAGTGTCCTGGCCAATATTTATCTAGGATGCACCTTGATTTCAATAGTATTTTTAAAATGTATTAAAACAGTTAATTTTGTGTCCAAAAATTGGGACATTTCAAACTATTTGAAAGTGGTTTGCTTGTTTACAATATATTTAATGCCTCGCAGTCTCATCTAATGTTTCTCCTTGGTCAGATGATAAACTGGCAGATAGCAATACTTTTAATGGTGTCAGTTTATGCCAAGCATCCCCATTGATTTGCCAGTCATTTAATCACTAAAATCGTTTAATTTCTTGCATTTCTACCTGCTAAACTGGCCAAACATCTTCTGCCAAGTCAGCTGGTTAGGATTGTGAGCAGTGGGGTTTGTATAATTCCCTTGCATTTCACACCAACACTGCATCTGTTATGTACTCGGGTGAATTGTGCAAAATCTGACATGCATGGTGATCAATGAGCTGTGTGTCAGTGGTGATTAGTAGATTAGGGCTCATTACACAAGACTAGGGCTCCTGGGGTTTGGGGTAATATACTAGCACAGATTGAGGATTGGTTAACGGACAGAAAACAGAGCAGGAATAAACGGGTCATTTTCAGGTTGGCAGGCTGTAACTAGTGGGGTGCAGCAAGGATCAGTGCTGAGGCCCCAGCTATTCACAATCTATATCAATGACTTGAATGAGGGGACCGAGTGTAATAGATCCAAGTTTGCTAATGATACAAAGCTAGATGGAGCAGTAGGCTGTGAGGAGGACGAAAAGAGGCTGCAAAGGGATATAGATAAGTTAAGTGATTGGGCAAGGAGGTGGCAGATGGAGTATAATGTGGGGAAGTGTGAAATTATCCACTTTGGTAGGAAGAATGGAAAAGCAGACTGTTTTTTAAAAGGTGGGAGACCAGTTAATGTTGTTCAGAGGGATTTGGGGTCCTTGTACACAGAAAGTTAACATGCAGGTATAGCAAGTAGTTAAGACAAATGGTATATTAGCCTTTCTTGCAAGGGGGTTGATATACAACAATAAGAAGGACTTGCTACAATTATATTGGGCTTTGATGAGACCACACTGGGAATACTGTGTGCAGTTTTGGAACAAAAGAAATAGGAGCAGGAGTGGGCCATTTGGCCCCCGAGCCTGCTCCGCTATTTAATAAGATCATGGTTGATCCGATCTTGGGCTCAGCTCCACTTCCCTGCCCGCTCCCCGTTCTTCTTACTGAAGGAAGGATATACTTGACTTGGAGGTGGTGCAACTGAGGTTCAGTAGATTGATTCCTGGGATGAGATGAGATTGGGTAGAATGGGCCTACTTTCTCTGGAGTTTAGAAGAATGAGAGATGGTCTCATTAAAACGTATAAAATTCTTAGAGGACTTTACAGGGTAGATGCTAAGAGGTTCTTTCCCCTCACCAGAGAGTGTTGAATTAGGGGTCGGCCATTTAAGATGGAGATGGAAATGTCTTCACTTGGAGGGTTGTGAATCTTTGAAATTCTTTTACCTGAGAGGGGTGTAAATCAATGGTCCCTCTAATGTTTTCCCTAAAGGACTGGGCGGGGCGGGGTAGGGCAGGCAAAGCCTGATTGCATCCAAAGCAGAAACTCTATCCCCATATACACACACACATATATTTGATATATTTTAAAAACCAGCCTGTCTACTTCACAGAAGGACAGCAAGGCTGTGAGGTAACCTCTTGCTTAAAGTGCCTTAACAAAGCACTTCAACTTTGTCTGAAACTTCAATCCTTGAAACTTGCATCTGGTCCATCCCTGATTTCTTTTGTCCCACCTTCAGCTGCCTAGGCCCCACGCTCTGGAATTCCCTCCCTAAACCTCTCCACCTCTCCTTAAAATCTGTTTCTTTGATCGAGCTGCTGGTCACCTGTCCTAATATCTCCTTATGTGGCTCGGGTCAAATCTTATCGGATAACACTCCTGTGAAGCAGCTTGGGATGTTTTACTACATTAAAGGCAAAATCAAAATGCAAGTTATTGTTGAATATGGAGAATAGTCATTTTTGTTGTTTAACTGGTCCCCAAGTGCTTGGCTCCCGTGGCATACAGGACAGCAGTAAGTGAGTCCCACTGCCTATTGCAGGTGAGGCTCTGTTTTGTTCCTAGGGTGTATTTCAGTGTAAAACTAGGGAAGTAATCCAATCGAAGAGAAATTCATAGTACTCGCTGTATAAAATTATAATTTAAGAGATGTGCTGTAAAACCTGTAATACATTTGATGACCATTTGAAGTTCATAGAATCGAACAGCACAGCCACTCGGCCCATCATGCCTTTGAATGCTATCCAATCACTTGATGCATGGGTGTAAAAAGCTGAAGCTGCACTTAATGAGTTTTATGAGCTAATGGTGCCTCGTGTGGTACTAAACAAGGAAAGACCCAAGTTAGATCATCTTCAGTTATCTGCTCTTTGTGGAGAGGTTTTTTAAATTATGAAGGGGTTCAACAGAGTAGAGGTAGAGAGGATGTTTCCACTTCCGGGAGGAGACCAAAACGAGGTCATAAATATGAGTCACCAATGAATTTAATAAAGGAATTCGGAAGAAACGTCTTTCTCCAAAGAGTGGTGAGACTGTGGAACTCACTACCACATGGAGTAGTTTGGGCGTCTAGTATAGATGCATTTAAGAGGAAGCTAGACAAATATATGAGGGAGAAAGGAATAGAAGGATATGCTGATAGGGTGAGATGGAGTAGGGTGGGAGGAGGCTTGTGTGGAGCTTAGACTGGTTGGCTGAATGGCCTGTTTCTGCTGTACATTCTATGTAAAACTCTTTGGACTAGAAATTAGTTTGGTTAGCGCTGCTAATGGGGTGCTAAGCACCGAGCGGCGCGCTGTCGGCGCCTGCCGCTAACTTTAGTGAAGGTTTAACGGTGGCGCTGACCGTTTGCGCTGCGCTCGCTAGCCTTGCCCACTTGGTGACATCATCGAGTGTGCAACGCCTCCGTCGCCCCACATTTGCAAAATTCAGTCTTTCCCCTGTTGCTGACACTGGCAGGGGAAAGCAGTCAGTCTAGCAACGATCCCGGGGCGATATCGTCCAGAGTGCAAGGTAAAGGCTGAAATTCAACTTCTTCAACTTTTATTTATTTGTTGCAGTCATGGTGGATGAGGTTTACTGAATTTTTCAACAGGATTTTCTTTTTTATCTTTCGGCGTTAGGATCCTAGCGGCAAAAATTGAGTAGGCCTCCTGCGCTATCGCTCAGTGAGCGCCTGAAAAGGAGAGTGGAACGCTTCTCTTAGCACTCCACTCTCCTCTTGGGGCGATACAACTGAATATCCCACTTTCAGGTGGCAGACATCGCCCGGTTCTAAAGGTAGCAACTGACACCTCTAAGCAGGCGGTATCGAATTTCTAGCCTTAAGAATATTTATGTAAGTTCACTCTTTCTTTTTATTGTATTTTTCATCTTTGATTCTTGGTCTGCCTCCTCCCCTAATCTTTGTTTGGCTTGGAGCAGAGAGGATGGGTGTATGTTAGCCCCTCCCAGGCCAGTATAACCAATTCTGGGCACCACACCTTAGAAAGGATGTCAAGGCCTGAGAGAGGATGCAGGGGAGATTTACGAGAATGCTATCAGGGATGAGGGACTTCAGTTATGTGGAGAGACTGGAGAAACTGGGATTGTTCTCCTTAGAGCAGAGAAGGTTAAGGGGAGGTTTAATAGAGGGGTTCAAAATTATGAAGGGTTTTGCTCGTCAATAGGGAGAAACTGTTTCTGGTGGCAGGAAGGTCAATAATCAGAGGTCACAGATTTAAGATAATTGGAAAAAAAATCCAGAGGAAGATGAGAATTTTCTGGAATGCACTGCCTGAAATGGCAGTGGAAACAGATTCAATAATAACTTTCAAAAGGGAACTGGAAAATTACTTGGGGAACAATTTGCTGGGCTATGGGGAAAAGGCAATGTGGGACTAATGGGATAGCTCTACCAAAGAGCCAGCATAGGCACAAAGGGCTGAATGGTGGCCACCTGTACCGTAAGATTCTATATCCTGAGTTACGGTGCCCAAACACTTGGGCTGTCTGGGACAATGTTAATACTATCTGGGGGGAGCTTTGCTGCAACAGAGATTGGTGAATACCTGGATTGATTCCAACCGCTGACCTCGATGAGGCCTTGAAATGAGCTGCTTTGAAGTGGCTAATAACTAATCTTGAGTGAGGAGCACGGAGCTTAAATGATGATGTTCATGCCTCAAAATTGCTTTCTGGTTTCAGTTTAATTCTTGTTTTAATGGGAGGGCAGTGAGTTGCTCCCCTCTGATTGTTGGTGTGGGCTTGGCCAATCCAAGTGTTGTATGTTGATCTGTAATGGTAACCATGTCGGTGACAGCAGAGGATTACGATTTGGGGCGTTGACTCTGCCATCTAGCGGCTAGGTTTCCAAACTGAGGGGCACGGGAAGAGAGGTTTGAGCGGCTGATGGATTTTTATATTGGTATATTCCTGGTACTGTATCATAGAATCATAGAATTATACAGCACAGAAGGAGGCCGTTTGGCCCATCGTGCCTGTGCCAACTCTTGAAAGAGCTGTCCAATTAGTCTCACTCCCCTGGCCTTTCCTCACAGCTCTGCAAAATATTTCCCTTCAAGTATTTATCCAAATCCCTTTTGAAAGTTACTATTGAATCTGCTGCCGCCACCCTTTAAGGCAGTGCATTTGAGTTCATAACAACTCGCTGCGTACTAATTTTTTTGCCAACCGTGGTTACCTAGACACTTGAACCCATAATCCAGACTGACACTCCAGTGCAGTACTGCGGGAGTGCTGCACTGTCTTTTGTCTGGGAAGTTAATCCGAGGCCACACCTGGAGCAGTCGCTTAGGGCTTTTAATGTGGTTTGATGTAGGATGCCCCTCTTCTCCAGTTTCCAACATTGTTAAGCCTCCCCACTGGATGATGGCCCCAGAGCGTGCCTTGGGCCCGTGGAACTGAACCCCCAGCAAATTTTCAAACACATGTAAAATACTGCGGGTGTTGGAAATCTGAAATAAAATCAGAAAATGCTGGAAATACTCAGCAGGTCGGGCAGCATTCATAGTAGAGAGAGACAGAGTTAATGTTTCAGGTCGATGACCTTTTGTCGGTAATGGAAAAAGTTAGAGATTTAACAGTTTATAAGCAAGTATAGAGGCTGAGAAAATGGAGAGAGGTGTGATTTTCACACACATTCAGGATGGGGGAATGAGAGAAGGGGGAGGGTGGGGTTAAGAGAGTAGCTCGACCACCGGGAAACAAGTGCCAATGATTTGTATTGCCTGGAGTAATGGCTAACTGGCTGGTTTATAATTCTAGTGTGGCTGTCATGAACCTCCTTTAATATTAGTTCCCCACCTTGTAATACTATTGACACAGTCACAAAGTATTGAGCCAGTGGGGTTAATGAACCTTAAATCGATTTAATCAGCGGCCAGGAAAGAATCTGTCATGTATCCTACATGGCTACTGGTTGTACTATCACCAGGGGGCACAGCAATGGGAGACTTGTAGGTTACCTGTACAGGTGTGTCTGGCCTAGTATAAAAGGCAGGCCACCAAGTGTGATCCTCACTCTGGAGTTATCAATAAAGGACTAAGGTCACGACAGTTCAAGTACAACACATTGCCTCGTGGAGTCATTATCAGAGCATTCAAGAACATAACAATTGGCAACGAGATTACGGACTTTCACGCAAAAATGGCTAACCTTGGTACATTGCAGCAGTTCGCCGATGGTGATGATTGGGACGCCTTTGTGGAGAGGCTTGACCATTTCTTCACAGCAAATGACCTGGCAGGAGACAACCCGGCCACACTGGCTGGCAAGCGCAGAGCTATCCTGCTAACTCGTTGTGGACCCACCGTCTATGGCCTTGTCAGGGACTTGATGGCACCAGCGAAGACAACGAGCAAGACGTACGAGGAGCTCATAACACTGATCCATGAGCAACTCAAGCCCGAGGAGAGCATCCTCACAGCCAGACACTGGTCCTACATCCACTGACAGCCCGAAGGCCAGGAAATCGTGAAATACGCTGCAGACCTCAGGAGGCTGGCGGCACTGAGTGATTTCAGCGACCACCTCACCGGAGCGCTGTGGGACATTTTTGTCATTGGAATCGGCCATGAGGGCCTTCTTCATAAGCTACTGTCGGCAGATACCACAGTCACACTGCAGAAGGCCATCTCTGTGAGCCAGGCATTCATGACCTCGACCTGCGGTTCTAGGCAGATGACTCATCCTCAGGACTCAAACCCAGCAAGTACTGTGCACAGAGTGGCACCTTTTTGAGGCTGGACTGTAGAACGCGAACCTCCTCAGGGAAGCGAGAACAGGCCCACGAGTCCGCCGAGGGGGGCTAACAGAGTAGCCCCATGCTGGCGTTGTGGAGGGAATCACAGGGCACACCAGTGCCATTTTAAAGACTATGTTTGTAAAGGCTGCAGCACAAAGGGCCACCTCCAGCGAATGCCTAAGAGAAATATGGCTCACTGTGTCAATGAAGAGTCTGCTGATGGCCATGAATCCATAGCGGATTATGAAACGATAGGCAGAGAGGCAGCTCAGCCCCATGACGAGGTATATAGCATGTTTACCTGCACCACCGAGTGTTCCCTGTTGAGAATGGAAGTCGAGATAGATGGCGTTCCAGTCTTCATGGAAGTGGACATGAGGTCGAGTCAATGATTCAAGAAGCCTTTGAGAGGTTATGGGACAATCGAGCTGAACGACCCAAGTTGGTCCCGATTCAGGCAAAGCTGCGCACCTACACCAATGAACTTATCCCAGGCGTTGGTAGTGTGGATGTAAAGGTACTCCATGATGGCGCGGTGCACAAGTTACCTCTGTGGGTTGTTGCAGGTGATGGACCAACGCTACTCAGAAAAAGGTGGATGCGGAAGATCCATTGGAAGTGGGAAGTGGGAAGACTTCACCCTTCCAGCGATCGACATCCTCTGCGCTCAGAGGCGAAATAAGCCCTCACCTGAGGTTGGATCCGGCACCAGAGAGCAGACCAGCACAGCACCCGAGGCACAGACCGCTCAGCACGACTGCGTGGAGATGATCCAGCTGAGACGACCCGAGCGCACCTTCCAGGCTCCAGTGGTAGGACTCAGGAGGAAAAAAATCAGATCAAAAGGCGACTTCCCAGCTTTGGTGGCAGAACCCAGGGAGAAGAGGATCACCGCAGTCGACATAGTGGATGGAGGAAAGATGGCGCCCGAACCACGAGGTGATGCGCTGAAGAAAAAGATGGCGGCGGCCAGACCACGAGGGGCAGCGCTGATGGAGCAACACATGGTACCAAACGGAGAAGAGGATTGGAGTAAAGATAGCAAAGCTCTCTTAAAGGAGGCCTGCAACCCACCACACTTAAAGGGACAGTTCCACACACTCAAGCAATGTAATAGCAACTGTGAGTTAGAGGTAAAATGTGTAACTGATGATCAGAGTTGTGTACATTCAATAAGCAAGGAAAAGTTGCGCGATTGCGATCATGTAAAGTGTGTAATTGACGATCAGAGTTGTGTACATGCAACAAGCAAGGAAAAGTCGCACGATCGGAGCTACAGGATATTCACAATAAGTAATGAAACGTTGTGCGATGTAGGATTTCAACTGCACACTGCCAATGCAGCGGGCAAACACCCATCAGGAGCACATGGGTCCAGCGAGCTACCCACGCTGTAGCCTGCATTCCTGGGACCAGAGTTATGCACCATGGAGTGTGGCCACAAACAGCCAATATACACGATCTGCGGAGCAAGTGATCTCAGGAGGGCAACGGCACCGGTATCGATACCCTGCCCCTGATGGACTCCGCCTCTGAGGCACCCAATGGCACCAACCGCACGGACCTGAAAGAGAAAACTGTGCTAAGGCGGCACTTGTATAATTTGTGTTTTTAGTGCCCTCAAAAAAAAAACAAGGGGGCACTTGTTTGAAAGTGTTTGGAGTGTGCCTCCCCCCCGCCCCCCTTTAACCAGGGGGCACTTGATTAAAGTGCACAACTAAAATAGTTGTAGAGCTGTTGAGGCCTGTTCCTGGGCATGGCCAAGGTGGCCATTAACTGGTCCAGGCAGCAGGCGGTCGAGGGGGTCGTTCAGCACGACTGCCTGCCTCTCTTCCGCGGTTACATCTGAGCCAGGGTGTCCCTGGAGATGGAGCATGCGGTGTCCACCGGAAGAAACATAGAAACATAGAAAATAGGTGCAGGAGCAGGCCATTTGGCCCTTCGAGCCTGCACACCATTCAATAAGATCATGGCTGATCATTCGCCTCAGTACCCCTTTACTGCTTCCTCTCCATACCCCTTGATCCCTTTAGCCGTAAGGGCCATATCCAACTCCCTCTTGAACATATCCAATGAACTGGCATCAACAGCTCTCTGCGGTAGGGAATTCCACAGGTTAACAACTCTCTCATTTCAGTCCTAAATGGCTTACCCCTTATCCTTCTGTGTCCCCTAGTTCTGGACTCCCCCAACATCGGGAACATTCTTCCAACATCTAACCTGTCCAGTCCCGTCAGAACTTTATATGTTTCTATGAGATCCCCTCTCATCCTCTAAACTCCAGTGAATACAGGCCCAGTCAGTCCAGTCTCTCCTCATATGTCAGTCCTGCCATCCCGGGAATCAGTCTGGTGAACCTTCGCTGCACTCCCTCAATAGCAAGAATGTCCTTCCTCAGATTAAGAGACCAAAACTGAACACAATATTCCAGGTGAGGCCTCACTAAGGCCCTGTACAGCTACCATTTGCCTTCTTCACTGCCTGCTGTACCTACATGCCAACTTTCAATGACTGATGTACCATGACACACAGATCTCATTGCACCTCCCCTTTTCCTAAATGCCGCCATTCAGATAATATTCTGCCTTTGTGTTTTTGCCACCAAAGTGGATAACCTCACATTTATCCACATTATACTGCATCTGCCATGCATTTGCCCTCTCACCCTGTAGTCTCTTAGCGTCCTCCTCACAGCTCACACTGCCACCCAGCTTAATGTCATCCGCAAACTTTGAGATATTACACTCAATTCCTTCATCTAAATCATTAATGTATATTGTAAATAGCTAGGGTCCCAGCACTGAGCCCTGCGGCACCCCACTAGTCACTGCCTGCCATTCTGAAAAGGACCCGTTTATCCCCACTCTCTGCTTCCTATCTGCCAACCAGCTCTCCATCCACGTCAGTACATTATCCCCAATACTATGTGCTTTAATTTTGCACACCAATCTCTTGTGTGGGACCTTGTCAAAAGCCTTTTGAAAGTCCACTGGTTCTCCCTTGTCCATTCTACTAGTTATAATCCTCAAAAAATTCTAGAAGATTTGTCAAGCATGATTTCCCTTTCATAAATCCATGCTGACTTGGACCGATCCTGTCACTGCTTTCCAAATGCGCTGCTATTTCATCCTTAATAATTGATTCCAACATTTTCCCCACGACTGATGTCACGCTAGCCGGTCTATAATTACCTGTTTTCTCTCCCTCCTTTTTTTTAAAAAGTGGGGTTACATTAGCTACCTCCAGTCCTTGGGAACTGATCCAGAGTTGATAGACTGTTGGAAAATGATCACCAATGCATCCACTATTTCTAGGGCCACTAAGTACTCTGGGATGCAGACCATCAGGCCCCGGGGATTTATCGGCCTTCAATCCCATCAATTTCACGCCTAATAAAGATATCCTTCAGTTCCTCCTTCTCACTCGACCCACTGTCCCCTAGTATTTCCGGAAGGTTATTTGTGTTTTCCTTCGTGAAGACAGAACCAAAGTATTTGTTCAACTGGTCTGCCATTTCTTTGTTCCCCATTATAAATTCACCTGAATCTGACTGCAAGGGACCTACATTTGTCTTCACTAATCTTTTTCTCTTCACATATCTAAAGAAGCTTTTGCAGTCTGTTTTTATGTTGCCAGCAAGCTTCCTCTCATACTCTATTTCCCCCCTCCTAATTAGACCCTTTGTCCTCCTCTGCTGAATTCTAAATTTCTCCCAGTCCTCAGGTTTGCTGCTTTTTCTGGCCAATTTATGTGCCTCTTCCTTGGATCTAACACTATCCTTAATTTCCCTTGTTAGCCACGCTTGATTTTTACCTATTTTATTTTTTACTCCAGACAGGGATGTACAATTGTTGAAGTTCACCCATGTGATCTTTAAATGTTTGCCATTGCCTATCCACTGTCAACCCTTTAAGTATAATTCGCCAGTCTATTCTAGCCAATTCACGTCTCATACCATCGAAGTTACCTTTCCTTAAGTTCAGGACCCTAATCTCTGAATTAACTGTGTTACTCTCCATCTTAATAAAGAATTTTACCATATTATGGTCACTCTTCCCCAAGGGGCCTCGCACAACAAGATTACTAATTAGTCCTTTCTCATTACACATCACCCAGTCTAGGATGGCCAGCCCTCTAGTTGGTTCCTCGACATATTGGTCTAGAAAACCATCCCTAATACACTCCAGGAAATCCTCCTCCACCGCATTGCTCCCAGTTTGGTTAGCCCAATCTATATGTAGATTAAAGTAGCCCATGATAACTGCTGTACCTTTATTGCATGCATCCCTAATTTCTTGTTTGATGCTGTCCCCAACCTTACTACTACTGTTTCGTGGTCTGTACACAACTCCCACTAGCGTTTTCTGCCCTTTGGTATTTCGTAGCTCCACACATACCGATTCCACATCATCCAAGCTAATGTCCTTCCTTACTATTGCGTTCATTTCCTCTTTAACCAGCAACGCCACCCCACCTCCTTTTCCTTTCTGTCTATCCTTCCTAAATGTTGAATACCCCTGGATGTTGACTTCCCATCCTTGGTCACCCTGGAGCCATGTCTCCGTGATGCAATTATATCATATCCGTTAATTGCTGCCTGTGCAGTTAATTCGTCCACCTTATTATAAATACTCCTCACATTGAGGCACAGAGCCTTCAGGCTTGTCTTTTTAATACACTTTGCTCCTTTAGAATTTTGCTGTAACGTGGCCCTTTTTGCTTTTTGCCTTGGGTTTCTCTGCCCTCCACTTTTACTTTTCTTCTTTGTATTTTTTGCTTCTGCCCCCATTCTACTTTCCTCTGTTTCCCTGCATAGGGTCCCATCCCCCTGTCATATTAGTTTAACCCCTCCCCAACAGCACTAGCAAACACTCCCCTTAGGACATTGGTCCCGGTCCTGCCCAGGTACAGACTGTCCGGTTTGTACTGGTCCCACCTCCCCCAGAACGTATAAGATTCTGACGGGACTGGACAGGTTAGATGCGGGAAGAATGTCCCCGATGTTGGGGAGGTCCAGAACCAGGGGACATAGTCTTAGGATAAGGGGTTAGGCCATTTAGGACTGAGATGAGGAGAAACTTCTTCACTTAGAGAGTTGTTAACCTGTGGAATTCCCTACCGCATAGAGTTGTTGATGCCAGTTCATTGGATATATTCAAGAGGGAGTTAGATATGGCCCTTACGGCTAAAGAGATCAAGGAGTATGGAGAGAAAGCAGGAAAGGGGTACTGAGGGAATGATCAGCCATGATCTTATTGAATGGTGGTGCAGACTCGAAGGGCCTACTCCTGCAACTATTTCCTATGTTTCTATGAACTGCTGATTACAAACACATTTATTTTAACAAGTTCAGGACAACCTCTACACCTGAAGCCTTTTCTCTGGTGCAGACAGACATGCTACATGTTTGTAGAATGTTCTGCTTTGGAACTGAGACACTTTGCTGGGACAGAAAGAAAGAAAGACTTGCATTTACATACACCTTTCACAACCACCAAATATCTCAAAGCGCTTTACAGCCAGTGAAGTTCTTTTGGAGTGTAATGTGGGAAACGCAGCAGCCAATTTGCGCACAGCAAGCTCCCACAAACAACAATGTGATAATGACCAGATAATCTGTTTTTGTTATGTTGATTGAGGGATAAATATTGGCCAGCACACCAGGGATAACTGCACTGCTCTTCGAAATAGTGCAGTGGGATCTTTTACATCTACCTGAGAGAGCAGATGGGGCCTCGGTTTAACAACTCACCCGAAAGACGGCATCTCCGACAGTGCAGCACTCCCTCAGCACTGCACTGGAGCGTCAGCCTAGATTTATGTGCTCACTGGAGTGGGACCTGAATCCACAACCTTCTGACTCCGAGGCAAGTGTGCTACCCACTGAGCCATGGCTGACACAGGGGTAGAAGGAGTATTTTTTTTCAGATGGAAACATTGCACATATAAAATTGTAATCCTTCACTTTCCGCCTTCATTTATTAGGTGTATGTAAGATGCATGAAGAGCATTTGAAGCGAATGAACCCGAACAGCTCGTCAATCACGTATGGCATTAGCCAGCTTTTTGACTTCATCGATGATTTGGCTGATCTCAGTTGCCTTGTGTGAGTATAATACTCTGAATACATGGCTCAAATTAACCATTGAGTAATGCTCTCAAAGGAATTTCAAAATGTCGATATATGGAATAGCACTTCACTGATTTCTCTAGCCCTTGATGTATAAAAGCATCAATGCTGCTCAGAATATGGAACAGCAGTCTTCTGTATCTGGCAGTTATATAAACAACCACTGGATGGTGCAAACACCCTGCCGGGTGATGCTACTGTTGACTGAATGACAAAGGGCTTTAAATTGCGTCCTCTTTGGGTGTATGATGTGCGCACGCTCCTGAAAAGGCCCCATATGTTCCGGGTACGCATGCACCTGAACCCAGCACTTGCGATCGCGCACCTCCCAGGGAGAAGGGCCTTCGCGGGCAGAGATTTGGGCTATTTGCCCAACTCCTGCCCAGCGAATGTCCTGCAAACTCCTATGCCCGGTAAAAGCAGATATACGGCCTGCTTTTACCAGTATAAGAATTTTAAAAGATAGAAAAATTAAATGTTGTCACTAAATTTTATATTTAAAAACCCTGTCCATTAAGGTAAGTTTATTTTTTAATCCTATTAAAACATTTTTTTTTAAATCAAAAAAATAATTGTTTTTCTATATAATTTAATTTAATTCAATTTCAATTGATTTTAAATATGTTTTTTTTTTATATATTGTGTTTTTGGGGGTATCCCCATTCATAGTAATGGGAGGTCCCTACAAACGGAACTCACCATTATTATCAATGAGAATACTCCCTGTTCATTGGTGGTCCAGGCCCACGTGATCCCAGGTTGCGCTTACGTTCCTGGGATGTGTGATCCCACACGCTGGGCTTTGCATCACAAGTGTTTGTTCCTCCGGGACCACCAGGTACTTTCGTAAAAAAAATTCAGTCAGTTGCACCTGCCCACAGGAAGCTTCCGACTGCAATTTCTGGCCCAATATTTACAGCACAGAAACAGGCCATTCGGCCCAACTGGCCCAACTAGCCTCCTCCCACCCTACTTAACCCAACCCCATCAACATATCCTTCTATTCCTTTCTCCCTCCTGTACTGGTCCAGCTTCCCCTGAAACGAATCGATGCAATTCGCCTCAACCACTTCTGCATTCTAAATTACAATTATGTGCTCTCTTGAATGAAACTGTGCATTTACACTGTATCCCAAAGACAGTTAATATTAAGCCTTCTGTTTGAAGTTTTAACGTAGCCAATCGGTGCTGACTCATTTTTGTGCAGAGCAAATTCCGGGAAAGGCTGAATGCTGTTCAAAAATAAATGAATAGTGTTCAGTGTTTATGCTCCACAAGCATTGCAAGGCTGTTGTCAGAAACATAGAAAATACGTGCAGGAGTAGGCCATTCGGCCCTTCGAGCCTGCACACCATTCAATAAGATCATGACTGATCATTCCCTCAGTACCCCTTTCCCGCTTTCTCTCCATACTCCTTGATCCCTTTAGCCGTAAGGGCCATATCTAACTCCCTCTTGAATATATCCAATGAACTGGCAACAACAACTCTCTGCGGCAGGGAATTCCACAGGTTAACAACTCTCTTAGTGAAGAAGTTTCTCCTCATCTCAGTCCTAAATCCTTAGACTGTGTCCCCTGGTTCTGGACTTCCCCAACATCGGGAACATTCTTGCTGCATCTAACCTGTCCAGTCCCGTCAGAATTTTATATGTTTCGATGAGATCCCCTCTCATCCTTCTAAACTCCAGTGAATACAGGCCCAATCGATCCAGTCTCTCCTCATATGTCAGTCCTGCCATCCCGGGAATCAGTCTGGTGAACCTTCGCTGCACTCCCTCAATAGCAAGAACGTCCATCCTCAGATTGGGAGACCAAAACTGAACACAAGATTCCAGGTGAAGCCTCACTAAGGTCCTGTACAACTGCAGTAAGACCTCCCTGTTCCTGTACTCAAATCCCCTAGCTATGAAGGCCAACATACCATTTGACGCCTTCACCGCCTGCTGAACCTGCCAACTTTCAATGACTGATGTACCATGACACGCAGGTCTCGCTGCACCTCCCCTTTTCCTAATCTGCCGCCATTCAGATAATATTCTGCCTTCGTGTTTTTGCCACCAAAGTGAATAACCTCACATTTAGCCACATTATACTGCATCTGCCACACGTTTGCCCACTCACCTAACCTGTCCGAGTCACCCTGCAACCTTTTAACGTCCTCCTCACAGCTCATACTGCCACCCAGCTTTTGTGTCATCTGCAAACTTGGAGATATTACACTCAATTCCCTCATCCAAATAATTGAGGTTACAATCAGTGCACCACTGGAACTGTAAAACACACTGGATAAGGTCGGCTTGTGCTCCGTGATGCTTGGGGGGTCCAGTATATATCTCTCCCATGACACACAAAGCTTTACTCTCGAAATGCACAGCAGTTGCGATATTCCACGCAGTTGCGATATTCCACCCAGTTGACACTGGGTAACAAATCAGCATACTTGCTGAGGGGAGCGGAGTCAGTGACTGAGGTGCCATTATTCAACAGCAACCTGCATTTATATAGTGCCTTTAATGTCAGCTGTGGCTCAGTGGGCAGCACTCTCCCCTCGGAGTCAGAAGGTTGTGGGTTCAAGTCTCACTCTAGGGACTTGAGCACAAAAATCTAGGCTGACACTCCAGTGCAATGCCGAGGGAGTGCTGCACTATCGGAGGTGCCGTCTTTCAGATGAGATGTTAAACCATGGGATCTTTTACATCCACCTGAGAGAGCAGGCGTGCTTGTGTAAAGCGCCTTGGGACGTTTTACTAAGAAAGAAAGAAAGACTTGCATTTATATAGTGGGAGCTTGCTGTGCGCAAGTTGGCTGCCGTGTTTCCCACATTACAACAGTGACTACACTCCAAAACTACTTCATTGGCTGTAAATTGCTTTGAGACTTCCGGTGGTCATGAAAGCCTCTATATAAATGCAAGTCTTTCTTTCTTAATAAAACGTCCCAAGGTGCTTCACACGAGTGTTATTAACCAAAATTTGACACCCAGCCACATAAGACATTCGGCCAGGTGAGAGGTAGGTTTGAAAGAGCATCTTAAAAGGAGGAGAGCGAAGTGGAGAGGTTTAGGGAGGGAATTCCAGCACTTCGGGCCTAGATGGCGGAAGGCACGGCCGTCGATGGTGGAGCGATGGAGGAGGGAGAAATGCACAAGAGGCTAGAATTAGAAGAACATAGAGGTCTTGGTGAATTCTAGGGCTGGGCGAGGTTACAGAGATCGGATTGAACAAGGCCATGGAGGCCCTCTTCTTCAAGGCTGCCTTGCTTTGCCAATCGTGCAAACGTGAAATTCATCCAAACGTCTTTGCCAAATTCTAGACAACAGCATGTCTTGTTTTTTTTTTGGCAGCTATTTTAATCTTGTCAAGACTAAATTTGTCTTTATTTAAAGTCTGCTTAGCCTTCTTTGCTTCTTTCTGTTGAACATTTTTAACAAATGATTGCTGGTGGCGGGGCGAATGGCAATCTGCAGAGCTTCTCCCTCCCCAGTATCTGGAACATTGTAACCCACCAGGGTGCATATATGTGGGCTCTTTAAATAGTTATGAGTAAGTGCACGTACCATTAAAACTGGTCTCTTGCGTAAAATTGTGTTCCATGGCGGGAGGGGGGTTTAGTCTTCTGTGAATGCAGATGTTGTGCCAATACACCTCTAGTGGTTGCTCTTGGGTTTTTAAACAATTTCCCAATCAATCAGCCCTGCGTATAGTCAATGCACTTCTGTTCAAATTTAGATACCCAATCGTTTCGATCCAGCCCCTGATGCCACTGGCCTCCAGGCTGCTTCCTCCTCCATTTGAGGCCACTTGTGCGTGCTCCTGATCAGCTTCTGTGGCTGCTGCCAATTCCCATCCCTGTGCTCTTTCAGATTTGCAAGAGTACTAGCTACACATTTTATATATTTAAATCAGGTCACTAAAGCAATGCTAATAAACCATTTCCTGCATAAACCACACTGAAAAGTGCATTTTACAATCCACGAGAGAAATGCGGTACGCCAAGCTTCGAGGGCCTTCATTACTAACATCGTGTTGTGTGGAATTCGTCAAGCAGGTTTAGCATTGGAGGGCACTTTATAAAAGGCACTTGGTGTGCAGATAAGTACTGCTGAGTGGTACTATAAAATGTTACAATCTGATCCAAAATTACTGGCCTTTTTATCGTGATTGGTTCTGATTGAAGTGAGCTGTTGGGGATTGTGACTTTGTGCATTATTTAACTCTTCACCTGTCTAGCTATTTTGGCTCTTACTACTGGGCAAGCACCACAGAACAATGGTACCTAACTGCCGATGTTTCCACTTGTTGGGGGGAGACCAGAACTAGGGGGCATCAATATAAGATAGTCACGAGTAAATCCCAATAGTGAATTCAGAAGAAATTTCTTTTGACAAAACCAGACAATGGTGAGTTCTTTGGCAGCGTCTCCCAAACACATGACTTCTACCACCTAGAAGGACAAGGGCAGCAGGCGCATGGGAACACCATCACCTCCAAAAGTCATGCACCATCTTGACTTGGAACTATATCGCCGTTCCTTCATCGTCGCTGGGTCAAAATCCTGGAACTCCCTCTCTAACGGCACTGTGGGAACACCTTCACAACAGGGACTGCAGTGGTTCAAGAAGGCGGCTCACCACCACCTTCTCAAGGGCAATTGGGGACGGGCAATAAACGCCAGCCTTGCCAGCAACACCCATATCCCTGGAACGAATAATTAAAACGTGTGGAACTTGCTATCACAGGGAGTGGTTGAGGCGAATAGTATTGATGCATTTAAGGGGAAGCTAGATGAGGAAAAATGGAATAGAAGGTTATGCTGATGGGGTGAGAGGAGAGCACAAACACTGGCATAGACTGGTTGGGCCGAATGGCCTGTTTCTGTGCTGTAAATTCTATGTACTGTTGATGAGACACCTCTATGGATTGCTGTGACTGGATGGCAGCCTATTTCATAGATGATTGGGATCAATCTTCTTTTTTTCTTCTCCCCTCACACTAGATTTGGGTCAGACGTGTAAAATCCAAAATAGCGCAGTTCCCCGACTTCAAAATGGTAACTTCCATCCAACTTCAATCTAAACCTGATGGGCAAAGAGTCACCCAGTGCAACACTAAGCCAAACCCACCAGACTTTGGGTCTATGCAGTTTTCCTTGGCATTAAGGCTAGGGTAAGGACACCCTTGTGGGAATATGTGGGAATCCTGTACGCCACCTTCAAGAACATAAGAACGTAAGAAATAGGAGCAGGAGTAGGCCATTTGGCCCCTCGAGCCTGCTCTGCCAATCAATAAGATCACGGCTGATCTGATCTTGGCCTCAACACCATTTCCCTGCCCGCTCCCCATAACCCTTGACTCCCGTGTCATTCAAAAATCTGTCTACCTCCACCTTAAATATATTCAATGACCCAGCCTCCACAGCTCTCTGGGGTAGAGAATTCTAAAGATTCACAACGCTTTGAGAGATGAAATTCCTCCTAATTTCTGTTTTAAATGGACGAACCCTTATTCTGAAACTATGCCCCCTAGTTCTAGATTCCCCAATGAGGATCTGCATCTACCCTGTCAAGCCCTCTCAGAATCATATAAGTTTCAATAAGATCACCTCTCATTCTTCTAAACTCCAATGAGTATAGGCTCAACCTTTTTTCATAAGACAACCCCTTCATCTCAGGAACCAACCTTGTGATCCTTCTCTGAACTGCCTCCAATGCAAGTACATAATTCCTTAAATAAGTAGACCAAAACTGTACGCAGTACTCCAGGTGTGGTCTCAGCAATACCCTGTACAGTTGTAGCAGGACTTCTCTGCTTTTATACTCCATCCCCCTTGCAATAAAGGCCAACATTCCATTTGCCTTCCTGATTACTTGCTGTATGCTAATTTTTTATGGTTCATGCACAAGGAACCCCAGGTCTCTCTGTACTGCAGCATTTTGTAATCTCTCCCTACTTAAATAATAATTCAAGGTGAAAGGAGAAAACTGGATGTCAATTCCAAACTGGAAATGAGTTTGTCAATGTGGATATTTTTAAAAGAGTCGGCAGTTACCCAGTGATGCTCGTATCAGGGTCCTGAGCTTGATCAGAGCTGGGGGGAGCTAACTAAGAAGCAGAAACTCGCGTTTGTGTAACAATTAAAAGGATATGATTGCTTCAGCACATGGGCTCATGAATGCATGGCTGCTGATGGTAATTTACTTCCCCTGCATAATAACCACCGTCAGTTCATCCTAATTGCTTGGCGGGGTTACCAATCAATGCAACTATCAGAAGTGATCCCTTTTCCCATGTGGAGGGTTAGAGGGGAGAGGAAGGAGGGCACGGTATTGATCAGGAGAGAAAAATGGATGGCGAGACACAGTAATCTCCTTCCCGGTAGTTCTTGGTGAGGTCTCAAGAACATGAGAATAGATCTAGTTGAAAGGTCAAAATAGGCTAGATTCTAAAGATGGTGCATGAACAGAGAGACCTGAGGGTGTACATACACAAATCTTTGAAGATAGCAGGGCAAGTTGAAAAGGTTTAAAACTTTTTTTTAAAGTATATTGGAGCCTTGGATTTATAAATAAAGACATGAGTACAAAACCAAGAAAGCTATGCTAAACCTTTATAAATCACTGGTTAGACCTCAGCTGGAGTATTGTGTCCAATTCTCAGCACCACACTTTAGGAAATATGTCGAGGCCTTGGAGAGGGTGAAGAAAAGATTTAATTACTTACAAGAATGATTCCAGGGATGAGGTACTTCAGTTAGAGACTGGAGAAGCTGGGGTTGTTCTCCTTGGAGCGGAGATGGTTAAGGAGAGAGAGTCAATAGAGGTGTTTAAAATGATGAAGGGTTTTAATAGAGTCAATAGGGAGAAATTGGCAGAAGGGTCGGTAACCAGGGGGCACAGATTTAAGGTCATTGACAAAAGAATCAGAGGGAGATGAGACATTTATTTTACTCAGCGAGTTGCTGTAACCTGTAACGCACTGCCTGAAAGGGTGGCAGAAGTAAATTTAACGGTAACTTTCAATAGGGAAGTGGATAAAGGGAATTGTTCCGTATAATTCTATATTTTCCACTTAAGTGGGTTGTGGTACCTTTTTGGCCTGTGAGACATCCATGTAGCCAATGCCCCTGGCTGTTACCGTCATCATTATCCATCCGTTTGACAGACTCCTTGGTCTTTCAACATAAGAAATAGGAGCACGAGGAGGCCCTTCGAGCCTGCCTTTCCATTCAAAAGGATCATGGCTGATCTTCTACCTCAATTCCACCTTCCCGCACTTTCACCATGTACTTGATTCCCTTCGTATCCAAAAATCTATCGATCCCCGCCTTGAATATACGCAACGACTGAACATCCACAGCCCTCTGGGGTAGAAAATTCCAAACGTTCACAATGTTTTGAGTGAAGAATTCTCAGCTTTAAATGATCCCTTATTCTGAGACTGTGACCCTAGTCCTAGACTCCCCGGCCAGGGGAAACGTCCTCCCTGCATCTATACTGTGAAACCCTGTAAGAATTTTTCATGTTTCAATGCGATCACCTCTCATTCTTCTAAATTGCAAGGGAGGCCACTTCAAGCCTTTGCGAAGATTGGCTTCAGTGAGCATTGAAGACCAGCCTTGGCACTGCTGTAAATTCACAAACTCTCAATACCATCTTTTCCCTAATTACGTTGGCCGCAATCAGTTGCGGAGGCTATTGCGCTATTTAAATGCGCCACTGGGTAGCAGGGACAACTAAGAATTCCTTTCATCTACCATAGCTATGGTACAAATAGTTGACTTATTTCCTTAAGTTGAGCATGATTGTGGTATTCCTGCCTATATATGGATGGAGGTATTGTGCATTTCCATCATATCCGATGGGGGGATGGGCGAGCACTTAATCTTTCATTGAAACTTCGGACTTGCCACATGGGATTGGCTGATTATCAGAAATGGGGGTTCAACACAAGCCAGGGTCTGTTTTCTAGACCTTGATACCAGTCAGGTCTGGTCTGTGGGTTGGAAAATGAATTTTCCAGTCTCTGCCTCAACGTCGAGGACTAAATAGACGCAGATTACCGCACTGTCACATGTCCGCAGAGTACGAATGGGAAGTGATGGGTGGGAAAGAGAGTAATTGTTTGGGAGGTGGGGGATAAATATGTCTATCTGGAATGTGACTGGAATCGGCATCTTTTGTTTCCTGTGTTTTTTCTTATTTTGCCTCTCTCCATCCTCCCTTTTTTTCTTCCTCTCCATCTTCCTTACTTTCCAGTTCCCCAAGTGTCATTGCTCACAATCTGAGAAACAGCTATCAGGACACGGGCCAGTGAGTGTCGGCAGACTATTCAACTGTGGATGGGATTACGCTTCTGTGCGAACTCCTGACAATTGGCATCAGTGTTCCTTGCTTTTCCTACAAACCTCCCACATCCAAATCCAGGGCTACCGACAGCAGCTGGAGTACCCATCATCAATCTAACTGTCTTGTCTGCGCTCTAACCAACTGTAACCATTGGGATAGGGAGAGGGGGTGGACTGACCGGCTCACTGATCTCCCATTGCTGCTAAATTATCATTGCAGCCTCGTAGTCGATTAATGATCTTTTAATACTTCTTCTAGATCAGCACGTTGATCAATACTTTACTTACTCCCATCATAATGAATTTAGGAGGGCTGAGTCTGTGACAATGTTATTAGGCCCACCACCACCTTCTCAAGGCCAATCTACGAATGGGTAATAAATGCCAGCCTTGCCAGCGATGCCCACATCCCGAGCATGAATTTTTAAAATCATTCATCACAACAACAACTTATATTTATATAGCACCTTTAACATAGTAAATCATCCCAAGGCGCTTCACAGGAGTATTATGAGATTAAAAAATTGACACTGAGCCACATAAGAAGAAATTATGGCAGATGACCAAAAGCTTGGTCAAAGAGGCAAGTTTTAAGGAGCGTCTTAAAGGAGGAAAGAGAGGTGTGGGGAGGGAGTTCCAGAGCTTATGGCCTAGGCAACATAAGGCACGGCCACCGATGTTGAGCGATTATAATCAGGGATGCTCAAGAGGGCAGAATTTGAGGTGTGCAGATATTTCGGTGGGGGTGGGGGGGGGGGGTGCTATGAGGCTGAAGGAGATTACAGAGATAGGGAGGGAATAAGAACAAGGGACGGCACTATATAAATGCAGTTTCCTCTCTTATAGTGAAGGGAGAGCCTCTTTACGGACATCTGGTCCGCAGTTTGTTTATTTGAATTATTAAAGAAATAACTGCAAATGTTTATTTGATTGGCTCATTTCCCGTAAAGATCTACTGGGCTGTTGTTTCCTGTCCAACTCCCCACCACCCCCACTCACGTCTAGCTGTCAGTGTTCAGAGTTACTGAACCACCGAATTTTGGGTGGATTTTTCCAATTGTTTCCACTATTCTGTGATTTGGGCCTTTGGGAGTAATTGTTGTGAAATGTATTTTCTAACGCCCTCCCACCTTCAAGGTGGAAAAAGGGTTTTACATCTGACCACAATGACCGTAGTCTGCTACCAGACCTCTGGCCGTTTTGGTTTGGGTTGCAGGAAAGACACCCCTTGCTAGTTTGGTTGGCAAACCTATTACAAGTGGAGGGATTGGAATTGGCTGAATGTTTGACTTCCCCCTGACCCCCTCGTGTGTGCAGGAGACACTTGCATTTTGAAACAGGTTTCAAATTCAAGGTAATTCATGAGAGTTGGTGTAATGTCTCGTAGGGAAGGAAACCTGCTGTCCTTACCTGGCCGGGCCTTTATGTGACTCCAGTCCTACACCAACATGGTTGACCCTTAACTGCCCTCTGAAGTGGTCTCGCAAGCCCCTTGGTTGTATCAAACCGCTCAGCAGTTCAAGAAGGCGGCCCACCACCACTTTCTCAGGGCAACTAGAGATGGACAATAAATGCCGGCCTTGCTAGTGACAACCACCTCCCAAGAATAGTTTTGGTCATTGTCCAGTGAGGAGTAGATTGAGTAGACAAGGCCCATATTCTCTAGCGTTTAGAAGAATGAGAGGTGATCTCAATGAAATATACACAGTTCTTACAGGGCTTGATGGGGTAGATGCAGGGAGGATGTGTCCCCTGGTTGGGGAGTCTAGAACCTGGGATCACAGTCTCAGAATAAGGGGTTGGCCATTGAGGACTCAGAGGGTGGTGAATCTTTGGAATTCTCTACTCAGAGGGCTGTGGAGGCTCAGTCTTTGAGTATATTAAAGACAGAGATCGATATATTTTTTCGATATTAAGGGAATCAAGGGACAGTGGAGTTGAGGTAGAAGATCAGCCATGATCTTATTGAATGGCGGAGCAGGCTCGAGGGGCCGAATGGCTGACTCCTGCTCCTAATTCTTCTGCTCTTATGCATAATAAAAAGCAACCTGCTGCTTCATGAATTGCTGATCTGACTCGTTTACAATGTCCCCTAACCCCCTCTGCAAAAGATCGCTTGTTTTCGCCATTCTTGTCGTGTTCTTGGCTTATCTCGATCTGAAGTATCATCCAGTTGAATAGAGTGGGTAGGTGTCCTTTTGTTGTTTCAGTTGAGGAAACAAAGCGAAGAGTCATCACCAAGAGAGAAGACAACGTAATTTGGGAAGTAGTAATGAGGTGATGCCGAGCTTGGCCTTTAAACACTTGAAGAATTTGTGAAGAAGGGAACGCTGACTGAAATGAGGGGAAGGAAGAGCATAGTGTCAATAATAAGTTAAGGAAGGTGGTGAGGGAGTTGGGAGTGAAGATTGCCTGTCTGATGATCAACTTCTTCATGTAGCCCGTCCATGGGAGTATGGGAGATGCTCACGTGTTTACAGCATGGAAGGTTGCCATTCAGCCCATCGATCCTGTGCAGGTGCTTGCTCTTGAAGTCGGCATGGTATCCAGTCTGGGGCTTTACAGAGTTGAGAGTTGGCAGTAAAATATCGCCTCTAGTCATCTTCGGCGATGGTGAAGCTGGTCGCTCTGCCTCCTCAGTCACAAAACATAGAGCTAATCCTTCGAAAGGAAGTAGGTGTTCCTGTTGGCCTTCATGGCCAGCTCCTGGTCATGGAACATTTCTTGTTTCTGTGTGTGTGTGTTAAGCCCTATTCAAGGGATTCGTAGGTTCTCTGCTTCATAGGAACATAGAAATTGCTAGATGATAACAGACTAAGTTCGCCTTCGACCGTACTGGTAGTCACATGGTACAGCGATAATGGAGTTGTTGGCCAATCACAGCAATTGATCTCTATCAGTTGGTCTGCAACAAACCCAGGCGAGGAGGTGGGTGGGGTGGCTTGACCCATCCACCTCCACGGAGGTGTGTGGGGGACCTGACCCATCCACCTCCATGGCACGAACCTGGTATTGCAGTACTTCCAGGAACGGTGCAGTGGCTCTAGGCCTTTTGGCTAAGAGCATTGGCGCAGAGTGATCCTTGAATGGGCCCAAGGTGACCTCTGGCGTTTGTGATTTGACAAAGAATTGGAACGATTGGCTACGAATTTCAAAAAAAAAAGGCGAGGAAAGCCCCAGGGGTGGAGTGCTTTGGGAACCACAGGTCCTCAGTCACCTGTTCCTCTGGAGCACTGCACTCCCCACACGCCATGTCTCAGGTTACTGGATCCCAAAATGTTATTTTTGGAGCTATCCTCTCTGTACTTTGGTGACCGGAACTATACCAAGTATTCTAAGTCCGGCCGCACCAATGATCTATAAAATGGCAGGATTACCTCTTTGGTTCAATACTAACCTTTTAATACATCCCAACATCTGATTTGCCTTGCTCACTGCCGCCGAGCATTGCTGCGACAGCTTCCATTGATTGTCGAGCATTTTCATGTACAGTTTGAAACTCAATGTGTTGCCTTCAGTCATTGTTACGAAGCATCATTGCTGAAAGACGTGTGAAATCTAATTTGTGGCATTTTCTCTCTTCTCCCCCAACCTCCCCTCCAACCGGTAGTTATCGAGCAAACACCCAGACATACCAGCCCTACAACAAGGACTGGATCAAGGAGAAGATTTACGTCCTGCTGTGTAAACAGGCCCAGCAAGCGGGGAAATAGGTGGAGTCCCCCCCCCCCCTCAACTCATGTAGAAGGCACTTCCAGAGTCTTTGTGTTCAAGCAGAACGGCGATTCCTCACCTCACGGGAGACCAGAACAGTATTGGGCAGCAGTCAGAGTATGCGATCGGTCAACAACAAAGGTACTTTGTACTGACTTGTAAATGCAAGACAGTGGATTTAAGCGCGGTTTTGAATTCTTCATCAGTGAACATCGTACCTATAGTCTGCACTGGTTAGTGGATAAATGAAAGGTTTGGTTCGTATACCTTGTTTTAGAGTGTACTGTTTCCAGTAAAGCACAATACACAGGCACATCTCTCTCTCTCTCTCTTTCTCTTTCTCTTTCTCTTTCTCTCTCTCTCTCTCTCTCTCTTCCAATTGGCTTTCTAGTATGGTGTGTGTTTTTTTAAATCTGCGTTCCACTCTCTTACACTGGGAGCTTTTGGAAAAAAAAGTGCATGAAGTTACTTTTATGTTGAGAGCTCCTTATACTGTCTGCAGTTTAATTTATGCACGTTTTTTTGTAATTTTTGACGAGCAATAAACTTTCACACAATACCATCTCTTGTTTTTATTTTTTAAATCCATTAAATTGGCACTACTTCATGAGCCATCCTCTGGTCTCCCACTAATCCTGGCAATTTTATATGCCATTGTTTTCAATTTGCTACCATCCTTTATTTCCTTAGTTAGCCACGGATGGTTATCTCTTCTCTTAAAGTCTTTCCTTCTCACTGGAATATATCTTTGTTGAAAGTTGTGAAATATTTCCTTAAATGTCTGCCACTGTTTATCAACCGTCTTACACTTTTTAATTTATTTTCCCAGCCCACTTTAGCCAACTCTGCTTTCATACCTTTGTAATCGGCTTTATTTAAGATCAGGACACTAGTTTGAGATCCAACTTTCTCACCCTCCAACTGAATTTGAAATTCAACCATGATATGATCACTCTTTCTTTTACTATGAGATCATTTATTAATCCTGTCTCATTGCACAGTAACAGATCCAAGAGAGCCTGGTCCATCATCATCAACATCATCATCATAGGCAGTGCCTCGAAATCGAGGAAGACTTGCTTCCACTCTAAAAGTGAGTTCTCAGGTGGCTGAACAGCCCGATGCGGAAATTACAGTCTCTGTCACAGGTGGGACAGACAGTCGTTGAAGGAAAGGGTGTGTGGGGAGCCTGGTTTGCCGCATGCTCCTTCCGCTGCCTGTGCTTGTTTTCTGCATACTCTTGACGATGAGACTCGAGGTGCTCAGCACCCTCCCGGATGTTCTTCCTCCATTTTGGGCCAGGGATTCCCAGGTGCCGGTGGGGATGTTGCACTTTATTAAGGAGGCTTTGAGGGTGTCCTTGAAACGTTTCCTCTGCCCAGCTGGGGCTCGCTTGCCATGTCGGAGTTCCGAGTAGAGCGCTTGCTTTGGGAGTCTTGTGTCGGGCATGCAGATGATGTGGCCCGCCCAACGGAGCTGGTCGAGTGTGGTCAGTGCTTCGATGCTGGGGATGTTGGCCTGAGCGAGAACACTGACGTCGGTGCGTCTATCCTCCCAGTGGCTTGACAGGATCTTGCGGAGGCAGCGCTAGTGGTACTTCTCCAGTGCTTTGAGATGCCTGCTGTATATGGTCTACGTCTCTGAGCCATATAGGAGAGCGGGTATCACTACTGCCCTGTAGATCACAAGCTTGATGTCAGATTTGAGGTCCTGGTTTTCAAACACTCTCTTCCTCAGGCAACCAAAGGCTGCGCTGGCACACTGGAGGCAGTGTTGGACCTCGTCATCGATGTCTGCCCTTGCTGATAGTAGGCTTCCGAGGTATGGAAAAATTGCTAACGTTGTCCAAGGCCACGCCTGACCCTTGGTTTGTTTCACAACATACTGTTCAAGGAAACTATCTCGGATACACTCTATGAACTGTTCCTCAAGGCTACCCTGGCCAATTTGATTTTTCCAATCAATATGAAGATTAAAATCGCCCATGATTATTGCCGTATCTTTCTTACAAGCTCCATTATTTCTTGATTTATACTCCGTCCAACAGTGTAGCTACTGTTAGGGGGCCTATAGACTACACCCACCAGCGACTTCTTCCCATTATTCCTCATCTCCACACAAACTGATTCTACATCTTGAACTTCTGAGCCAATATCATTTCTTACTACTGCACTGATCCCATTCTTTATTAACAGAGCCACCCCACCTCCTTTTCCTTTCTGTCTATCCTTCCGAATGATCAAATACCCCTTGGAGCCAGAAATGGAAATGGACAATGTTGGAACTCTGCACCACTCATCTCTGTGTAATATATCCTCACAAAAATGGGCAAGACTAAAAGGACTTGCATTTCTATAGCGCCTTTCACAGCCTCGGGACGTCCCAAAACGCTTTACAGACAAAAAAGTATTCTTAAAGTGTCGTCATCGTTGGTAGGTAGGAAACGCGGCAGCCAATTTGTGAACAGCAAGATCCCACAAATCGCAATGTGGTAATAATAACCAGATGTTGGTTGAGGGATAAATATTGGCCAGGAGGGGAGGGGGGTGGGGGGTGCTCCACCTATTTCCCCGCTTGCTGGGCCTGTCTACGCAGCGGATGAAGATCTTCTCCTTGATCCAGTCCTTGTTGTAGGGCTGGTATGTCTAGGTGTCTGCTCGGTAATTACCGGTTTGGCGGGGGCGGGGAGGAGAAGAGAGAAACACTACAAATTAGATTTCACGCGTCTTTCAGCAACATGCCCCCGCTCCTCTTCGAATAGTGCCATGGGACCTTTTACGTCCACCTGAGAGGACAGACAGGGCTTCCGTTTACTGTCTCATCCGTAAGCTCCGACAGTGCAGCACTCCCTCAGTACTGCACTGGGAGTGTCAGCCCGGATTATGTGCTTGTGTCTCTGCAGTGAGTCTGGATCCCGCAACCTACTGATAGAGGCGAGAGTGCTGCCCACTGAGCCAAGGCTGACAACATAATCAACCAAAAAAGTTGTACTGGCAGTAATAGCTTGTTCTAACCTCTAACCTCAAACTGTCAGTTTATCTAAATACTTGAGGTTAAAACTGCAAAAAAACCCAATCTAATATAACTAAAGTGATTTCTCAGTTTTAAATCGGAATTCGCCACAGATGCTCCCTCCCATTCTATGCTAACACACTTTCTGAAATGAATCACATGGCACTTTACAACTAGGCCTCCTTAGAAATCATAGAAATTTACAGCACGGAAGGAGGCCATTTTGGCCCATTGTGTCCGCGCCGGCCGACCTAGAGCTATCCAGCCTAATCTCACTTTCCCGCTCTTGGTCCATAGCCCTGTAAGTTGCAGCATTTCAAGTGCACATCCAAGTACCTTTTATATGTGGTGAGGGTCTCTGCCTCTACCACCCTTTCAGGCAGTGAGTTCCTTACCCCCACCACCCTCTGAGTGAAGATATTTCCCCTCAAATCCCCTCTAAACCTTCAACCAATTACTTTAAATCTATGCCCCCTGGTTGTTGATCCCTCTGCCAAGGGAAATAGGTCCTTCCTATCCACTCTATCCAGGCCCCTCATAATTTTATACACCTCAATCAGGTCTCCCCTCAACAACCTCTTCCAAAGAAAACAAACCCATCCTCTCCAATCTTTCCTCATAGCCAACATTCTGGATTGCTTGACAATCCATTTCGAGAGGTGAGCAAAGCTACTTGATATATAACATAAGAAATAGGAGCATGAGTAGGCCATACGGCCCCTTGAGCCTGCTCCGCCATTTAATACGATCATGGCTGATCCGATCATGGACTCAGGTCCACTTCCCCGCCCGCTCCCCATAACCCTTTATGAGATTTATCATCCCATTATGGGGGGTTGTGATCGAGTAAATAAGGAGAACTTGTTTAAAGTGGTAGAAGGGTCGGTAACCAGAGGACACAGATTTAGGATAATTATTAAAGAACCAGGCGGGGGATGAGGAATTTTTTTTTTAACGCAGCGAGTTTATTGTGATCCGGAATGCACTGCCTGAAAGGGCGGTGGGATCAGATTCAGCAGTAATTTTCAAAGGGAATTGGATATATACTTGAAAAGGAAAAATGTATGGGGAGCAGGGGAGTGGGACTACATGTCTAGCTCTTTCAAAGAGCCCGCACAAGCATGATGGGCCGAATGGCCAACTTCTATACTGTTTGATTGTATAGCTATAAAGGCTTGAGGGATGACGATGCCTCCACAAGATCCTACAAATCCCCTGGGGGGACAGACACACCAACATCCCAGCATTGAAGCACTGACCACACTCGATCAACTCCGCTGGACGGGCCACATTGTTCGCATGCCAGACATGAGACTCCCAAAGCAAGCGCTCTACTCGGAACTCCTTCATGGCAAACGAGCAAAGGTGGGCAGAGGAAACATTACAAGGACACCCTCAAAGCCTCCTTGATAAAGTGCAACATCCCCACCGACACCTGGGAGTCCCTGGCCAAAGACTGCCCGAAGTGGAGGAAGTGCATCCGGGAGGGCGCTGAGCACCTCGAGTCTCGTCGCCGAGATCATACAGAAACCAAGCGCAGGCAGTGGAAAGAGCGTGTGGCAAATCTGTCCCACCCACCCCTTCCCTCAACAACTATCTGTCCCACCTGTGGCAGGGACTGTGGCTCTTGTATTGGACTGTTCAGCCACCTAAGGGCTCATTCTAAGAGTGGAAGCAAGTCTTCCTGGATTCCGAGGGACTGCCTATGATGATAAAGGTTTGAGCTGACACATTATCTGGAATGAGCCAGTCACAGTTTCATGTGTTGCCCAGCTGCCAGAGTCCAATTTATATAACGAGCGGCCTTGTGATGTCCAAGTCTTTTAGGCTGCTGCCTTAGTCACTTCAAGTGAGGCCGTTTCTTGATTGTATGAGCAGCTCTGGAGGCTGGCCAAAACGACACAGACTGACGCGTGTGTCTTGCTGCAGTGAAGGTTGAGGAATGTAGCTTGGAATCAAATAATAAATCACCCATCTCCTGTATTCTATCTTGTTTATTTTACTCGAGCACTGATTGATGATAACCTCATGGTTAAGAACTTCTGAGCAACAACTGCAAAGGTTGAATTAAAATGTATATATTTCCTGATTAAATTTTTTTCCCTGGCCCCCACCCCCAGCCGCACTCCTCCCTCTTCCCCCTCACAGTCGCTAGCCTGTGCTGTGTTTGGCATTTCAACTGTGGGAAGCATCACACCCGTACCTGCCCTCCAAGAGTAATCTGAAGAATGATCCCGGGTGGGGTTCCTGGTCATGGGGCCCCTACTGCGATGTCTGGTGTCAACAGCTGCCATGTATAGCAACTCACCGAGGCTTCTTCAGCAGCACTTCTCCAACCCACCACCTCTACCACCCAGAAGGACAAGGGCAGTAGGCGCATGGGAACACCATCATCTCCAGGTTCCCCTCCAAGTCACACACCATCCTGACTTAGAGATATATCGCCGTTCCTTCATCGCCGCTGGGTCAAAATCCTGGAACTCCCTCCCTAACAGTACTGTGCGACTGCACCACACGGACTGCAGCGGTTCAAGAAGGTGACTCACCACCACCTTCTCAAGGGCAATTAGGGATGGGCAATAAATGCCGGCCTTGTCAGTGACACCCACATTCCAAGCATTAATTTTTTTAAGTATACTAATTAACTGGGCTGATTTAATGATTCTATTTAAGCTTTAACTAATTAAATTCAGCTCCCTTGCGGTGTTGGGCAGTGGCATTGAGACATTGAGACATTGACCACGCTCAATCAGCCACATCGTCCGCATGCCCGCTGCTAAACTCCCGAAGCAAGCACTCTACTCGGAGCTCCGCCATGGCAGGCAAGTCCCAGGTGGGCAGAGGAAAAGCTTCAAGGATACCCTCAAAGCCTCCTTGAAAAAATGTAACCTGAGAATCTCTGACCCAAGACTGCTCAAAATGGAGGAGAAGCATCCGAGAAGACGGCGAACACTTTGAGTCTCTTCGCCGGGAGCACACGGAAGCCAAGCACAAATAGTGGAAGGAGTGTACGACAAACCAAGCACCCCACCCACCCGTCCCTCCAACCACCATCTGCCCCATCTGTGACAGAGACTGTCGATCCCGCATTGGACTCATCAGTACCTAAGAACTCAGATTATTGTGGAAGCAAGTCATCCTTGACTCTGGGGGACTGCTTAAGAAGAGTTGCTCAAAGCTATTTAATAAATCCTTTTGAATATTTTTTAATTGTGACACGAGATTTATCTTGGTCTTCCAATAATTCCCGGTCAGTGAACGCTTCAGCCAATCAGTGACGGTAAAGTTGTACATTTGGGAGGGAAAAAACCCAAAATGGCCATAGTAGTACACGGCACTCCAGAGAAAGGATGGTACATGTCCGTTTGTGCGTGAGGTCTCCTTTAGACAACTCCAGCAGCGCCTGTACTGAGCCGTGTTGAGGCTCCTGTCCAAACTTTTCCAGTTGCCGTTCAGCCAGCTGTCAGCCATTATTTTTTTCACCTTGTGTCTACAGTGAAAATGTATTACACACATTTTTTTTTAAATCCTTTTCCGCTTCCAAGCCCATGCAGGTTGAATGGGTGCAGTGCGGCTTCAGGTGTCACGTGACCTGCAGCAGCTCCCACTGTTGGTTCTCGAGCTGGGGCTGACAGGGTGCGGTCCCCACCCGCTTGGGTTCGGACTTGACCGCTTGGCTGTCCAGGCAGGCGCCAGTCACGAGCTGTTGGATTGCCGATCCCTTCAGCTTCCATTTCTGGAATCAACAACAAAGGCATTGTTACACACGGCGGATAAAGAAAGATCTTTAATTCTTGGAAACTACTGGGCAATTCTTCAGTAACCAGGGGGCATAGATTTAAAGTAGTTGGTAGAAGGATTAGAGGGGAGATGAGGAAACATTTCTTCAACCAGAGGGTGGTGGGGGTCTGGAACTCGCTGTCTGAAAGGGTGGTAGAGGCAGGAACCCTCATCACATTTAAAAGGTACTTGGATGTGTACTTACAGGGCTACGGACCCAGTGCTGGAAGGTGGGATTAGGCTAGGATGCTTTATTTCGACAGGCACAGACACGATGGGCTGAATGGCCTCCTTCTGTGTCGTAATTTTCTATGATTTTATGATCTTTTTACACGGTGCCTTTCATGATCTCGGGACATCTCAAAATGGTTTATAAACAATGAAGTACTTTTGAAGTGTAGTCACTGTTGCAGTGTAGAAAACGAGACAGCTAATTTGTGCACAGCAAGTTCCCACAATCAGCAATGAGTTACTGACATTTTGCTGATGTTGGTTGAGGGATAAATATTGACTGGGGCACTGGGGAGCACTCTCCTGCTCTTCTTTGAAATAGTGCCATGGGATCTTTTACATCCCCACCTGAGAGGAGATGGGGCCGCAGTTTAACATCTCATCCAAAAGCTGGCACCTCCGACAGTGTAGCATTCCCTCAGTACTGACCCTCAAATAGTGCAGCACTCCCTCAGTACTGCCCCTCCGTCAGTGCAGCAGTGCCTCAGCACTGTCCCTCCGTCAGTGCAGCGCTCCCTCAGCACTGCCCCTCCGACAGTGCAGCGCTCCCTCAGCACTGCCCCCGCCAACAGTGCAGCACTCCCTCAGTATTGCACTTCTGACAGTGCAGCACTCTCTTAGTACTGTTCCTCTGACAGTGCAGCACTCCTCAGTAATGTTCCTCCGACAGTACAGCACTCCCTCAGTACTGCCCTTCCGACAGTGTGGCACTCCCTCCGTACAGCCCCTCCGACAGTGCGGCACTCCCTTAGTACAACCCCTCCGACAGTTCAGCACTCCCTCAGTACTGCCCCTCCGACAGTGCAGCACTCCCTCAGTACTGCCCCTCTGACAGTGCGGCACTCCCTTAGTACTGTCCCTCCGACAGTGCAGCACTGCCTCAATACTGCGCTGGAGTGTCAGCCTGGATTTTGTGCTCAAATCTCTGCAGCGGAGCTTAAACCCATGACCTCTGTCTCGTATGAGAGTGCTCCACTGAGCCACGGCAGACCTCTCGTCCTGTGCTTCTATTGATAGAATCTAATCTCTGGTAAGTGAGCTCACTTTTAGGTATGTGAACTTCAAATAAAAGTGCGATAGAAAAATAAAACACACACAGTAGATAATTCTTTCATTCTATTTATTATCTTTTCAAAACTGTTGGCAACAACCTTCAACTAAGACAGTTCCATCTGTACTCCCATATTGGCATTCGTTTAATTGAAAATACCTCTCTCAAGCCTAAAACCCATTAAAATGATCTGGCCTGTCAGCATAAATAAGATTTAATATTGAATAAAATTGAAACAATGTGTGTGAGGAGAATGGGACTTGAGCACACTTGTGCAGGACTAGATTGTGGTAAGGCTAACATTAACGGGCTGAGACAAGAAACTGATGACTGCAAACTGGTCAAAACTGTTATTGGGTGAAACTGTGGATGAACCCAACACAGTGTGCTGCACTCGCTTATGATTGTAACAGAGGTAGGTGTTACAATCATAGGCGAGTACAGCACAAGAGGAGGCCATTCGGCCCATTGAGTCTGCGCCGATTCTTTCGACATGCAATACAATTAGTCCCACTCCCCCGTTCTTTCCCCACATCACTGCAATTTTTTCTCCAAGTATTTATCCAGTTTCCTTTTGAAGGCTAGTATTGAATCTGTATCCACACCACCCTATCAGGCAGTGCATTCTGAATCTTAACCCATTATTACACAAAAAATATTCCTCATGTCGCTTCTGGTTCTTTCGCCAATCGGCTTAAATCTGTGCGCCCTTCAACCATTGTGTCAGCTGTGGCTCAGTGGGTAGCACACTTGCCTCTGAGTCAGAAGGTTGTGGGTGCAAGACCCACTCCAGGAACTTGAGCACATAAATCTAGGTTCACACTCCCAGTGCAGTGCTGAGGGAGCACTGCACTGTCGGAGGTGCTGTCCTTTGGATGAGACTTTAAACCGAGGCCCTGTCTGCTCTCTCCGGTGTCCTGGCCAATACTTCTCCCTCAACCCACATCACTAAAACAGATTATCTGGTCATTATCACATTGCTGTTTGTGGGAGCTTACTGTGCGCAAATTGGCCGTCACGTTTCCCACATAACAACAGTGAGTACAATCCAAAAGTACTTAATTGGCTGTAAAGCGCTTTGAGATGTCCGGTGGTCCTGAAAGGCGCTATATAAACGCAAGTCTTTCTTCTCTCTATTGGAAACAGTTTCTCTTTATTTACTCTTTCAGAAACCTTCATGATTTTAAACACCTCTAACAAATCTCCTCTTAGCCTTCTTTGAACAAACCCAGCTTCTCCAGTCTATCAATGTAACTGCAATCCTTCAACCCTAGAACCATTCCAGTCAATCTCTTCTGTATCCTTTCCAAAATCCCTTTAAAGAATTAGACACACTGGCCCTGAAATTCCAGTCGGAGGCTTCCTGCGGGCAATTGCCTCCGACCAGATAATTTTTCTGAAAGTACCTGGTGGTCTGGGAGGAGCGTGGGATTCCGGTGGGGAGGCCTTCTCTTCCCGCGCTGCAAAGCGCGCTCCCGTCCTCCAGGTTCCCACGCGGAAGATGCAGTCACGTGTGACTGCTCAACCGATCATGTAATGTATTCTCAGTTAATAACAATGGGAATTCCGTATCTACGAGTTCTCATTGTTTTTTTTTTCTCAATTAATAACAAACCCACTAACGCCAATTAAAGAATAAAAAACACACCTCACATAATTAAAATTAATTGAAATTAAAGTTAATAAATATCTTAGAAAAAATAAATGTTTTCCAAGTTTTTAAAACGTTTTTTAAATTATGGTTTAAAATAAATTTAACGTAGTGAGCAGGGTTTTTAAAAATAAAATGTGTATTTTTAATTTTATTTTTTATTTTAAATTTTATCAGGCGCAAGAGTTTTGAGGACATTAGCTAGGCAAGATATGGGTAAATCCCGCAATCCTGCCCATGCAAATGTCCTCGCTCCCGAGATGCGGATGATCTGTCAAGCTGGAGCTTGACAGGTCGGAAAGCGGCTTTTGCGATGCCTTCCCGGGTCCGTACACACTCCGTACGGACCCGGGGAGGCTGGAATTTCTTTCAGCTGGGGCCAAACTAGTGTTTTATATAGGTTTAGCATAACATCCTGGCTTTTGCACTCTATGCCTTGGTTTATAATGCCTGGGTCCCAAATGCTTTATTAACTGCTTTGTTAACCTGTTCTGATAACTTTAAAGATTTGTGCACAAAGACCCCTCAGGGAGCTATCTGTACACTGATCAATCACACTAATAGGTGTAGTCTACCTAATAGTTGAAGGGACGTGGTGGAGGAAATGTGCAGACACATTAGGGAAATGGATAAAAAACATAGAATAATAATCACGGGGGATTTCAACTACCCCGATATTAATTGGACAGAGAGGTAGGTAAAGGGGATAAGAGAATGGAGTTCCTACAATGTGTACAGGACTCCTAACCCAATATGTAAAAAGCCCAACAAGGGAGGATTCGCTATTGGATCTAGTAATGGGGAATGAACCAGAGCAGATAAGATAAGTAAAAGTAGGGGAACAGCCAGGCAATAGTGACCATAATATAATACATTTTAAGATGATAATTGAGAAGGACCTAAGTATGACGAAAACCAGGGTAATAGATTGGAGAAAAGCTGATTTTGAGGGGTTAAGAATACAATTAGGGAAAATAAAATGGGCAAGAATATTGGCAAAACAAGATGTAGAATAGCAATGGGAAACATTTAAAACTGTGTTCAACAGAGAGCAGGAAAAATATATTCTGCTGAAAGATAAGAACAAACTAAACACTAATAAGAACATAAGAAATAGGAACAGGAGTAGGCCATATGGCCCCTCGAGCCTGCTCCGCCATTTAACACGATCATGGCTGATCCGATCATGGACTCAGGTCCACTTCCCTGCCCGCTCTCCATAACCCCTTATCGTTTAAGAAACTGTCTATTTCTGTCTTAAATTTATTCAATGTCTCAGCTTCCACAGCTCTCTGAGGCAAGAAGAAATTTCTTCTCATCTCAGTTTTAAATGGGCGGCCCCTTATTCTAAGATTATGCCCTCTAGTTCTAGACTCCCCTATCAGCGGAAACATCCTCTCTGCATCCACCTTGTTAAGCCCCCTCATAATCTTATACGTTTCGATAAGATCACCTCTCATTCTTCTGAATTCCAGTGAGTAGAGGCCCAACCTACTCAACCTTTCCTCATAAGTCAACCCCCTCATCTCCCGAATCAACCTAGTGAACCTGCTCTGAACTGCCTCCAAAGCAAGTATATCCTTTCGTAAATATGGAAACCAAAACTGCACGCAGTATTCCAGGTGTGGCCTCACCAATATCCTGTACAACTGTAGCAAGACTGCCCTGCTTTTATACTCCATCCCCTTTGCAATAAAGGCCAAGATTCCATTAGCCTTCCTGATCACTTGCTGTATCTGCATACTAACCTTTTGTGTTTCATGCACAAGTACACCGAGGTCCTGCTGTACTGCAGCACTTTGCAATCTTTCTCCATTTAAATAATAACTTGCTCTTTAATTTTTTTCTGCCAAACTGCATGATCTCACACTTTCCAACATTATACTCCATCTGCCAAATTTTTGCCCACTCACTTAGCCTGTCTATGTCCTTTTGCAGCTTTTTTGTGTTCTCCTCACACATTGCTTTTCCTCCTATCTTTGTATCGTCGGCAAACTTGGCTACTTTACACTCAGTCCCTTCTTCCAAGTCGTTAATATTGATTGTAAATGATACTCCATGGATGAATAAAGTCATAAGGGAACAATTGAGGGTAAAGAAAGTGGCATACATTAAGTACATTGACAGCAGGGGAGTGCATGATAAGGGAGAATAAGAAGAGATTAGGAGAGAGGTCAAAAAAACAATTAGGAAGGCAAAGAGGAACTATGAAATTAAATTATCAAGGAACATAAAACAAAGTAGTAAAATATTTTACAGGCACATCAATAAAAAAGGAACGTTGGGATGGGAATAGGGTCATTGAGGGATAGACAGGATAATACCATAGGTAACAATAGAGAGATGGCAGAAATATTAAATAATTATTTTGCTTTAGTATTTACCAGGGAGATAGAACAGGTGGACATGACATTGGATGATGAGATGTATAATGAGATAAATGCATTTAAAATTAAAAAGGGGATATATTAAATGAACTAATCAAACTCAAAGAGGATAAATCCCTGGTCCGGATGGATTGCATCCACGTATTTTAAAAGAATCTAGGGAAGAGATAGAGGCCTTACTACACATTTGTTAGCAAACGGTATAGTGCCAGAGGACTGGCGGATAGCTAACGCAATGCCTCTATTTAAGAAAGGGGATAGAACATGTTCAGGGAATTACAGACCAGTCAGCTTAACATCGGTGGTAGGAAAAATAATGGAATCCCTATTAACCAAAAATCTAGAAACCAAAAATATTATAATGAATAGTCAGCATGGATTTCAAAAGGAAAAGTCTTGCTTGACCAACTCATTGAATTTTTTGATTTAGACCTTGGAATCAACGATTTAGACCTTGGAATCAAAAACACAGAAGCCGAAATTGCGCCTTCCCTTAATGTTACTGCTGGAAATCGGCGGCCATGCTGCAGAATGCAATGGCGCCATTTTGAAAATTCCACTCCTGCGGTATCCCGGTGGTAACCCACTCCCCCCACTACCACTTCACTGCTGCCGATCCGTCCTAAGTGGGTCACCGTCGATGTGCCCCCCGAACGTGAAATTCCATTGAGAAAATCTTGCTGCCGCTGCTCGGTGCCACCAACAGCTTTTTCTGCTGGTGCACTGTGCTTGGAGTGCTAGCAAAATGGCGGTGCGGCCGTCATCTTATTATTGTCGTCCGACTGCCAGGTCTGGCTGACAATTATGCCTCCGGGTTCGGCCGGGCCACCAACAGGCAGCCTGGCACTCCCTCTTGGGTACCAGGCCGCTGGCCCAGCCAAACCCCTCCCTGGTGGCCCAGTGGACCGAACTTAAGAATGGCAGCGGCTCTCTCCTTTAAGTGAAGGGGAGCGACGTGACACGCCAGCGTGGTGATGTCATCAGCGCCAGGCCTGCCCCCCCAACTTCCGCCCCCTCTAGTGTGCGACCTTCCGCTCACCGCTGCACTTCCGCCCCCATTATGACCGACTTCCAGGCCGCTAGAAAAAAAAAAGCCAAGGAGCGGAATTTCGCTCAAGAGGCCACGGCATCAACTGCAACTGCAACTAAAAACAGCTGAAACAGGATAGGTGCGCCACGCATCTGGCAGTGGGCAATTTCAGCCCCACAATTTCTAAATGTGCGGATGACACCAAATTGGGGGATAGTCAATACTAAGGAGGACTGCAACAAATTACAGGAGGACATTAATAAACTTGTAGAATGGGCAAATGAAGTTCAACACAGATAAACGTGAGGTAGTACATTTTGGTAGGTAGAATAGGGAGGTCACTTATTACTTGGAGGATGCGAGTCTAGGTGGGGTAGAGGAACAAAGGGGTCTGGAGTATAAATACACAAATCATTAAAAGTTGCGACACAGGTTAGCAAGGCCATTAAAAAAGCAAACCAGGCACTAGGGTTTATTTCTGGAGGGATAGAATTGGAAAGTAGGGAAGTTATACTAAACCTGTATCGAACCTTGGTTAGACCACACTTAGTGTACAGTGTATAGTTCTGATCGGCATGTTATAGAAAGTATAGAGAGGCACTGGAGAAGGTGCAGAGAAGATTTACAAGGATGATAGCAGAATGCGAGGGTATACATATCAGGAAAGGATGAACAGGCTGGGTCTCTTTTCTCTTGAAAAAAGAAGGCTGAGGGGTGACCTAATAGAGGTCTTTAAAATTATGAAAGGTTTTGATATAGTGGATACAGAGAGAATGTTTCCACTTGTGGGGAAGAGCATAACTAGAGACCATCAATATAAGATAATCACCAAGAAATCCAATAGGGAATTCAGAAGAAACCTCTTTACCCAGAGAGTGGTGAGAATGTCGCTGTTATGTATTGTCCAGGTACATTAAATGTATGGTTACAATGGTGCGCCACAGAGGGCGCTGTGGTGGGAGACCTGAAAGTACCTGCAAGACAGAGTATAAAAGGCTGCCCACCACACCTGAGAGGCACTCTGGAGTTACACAATAAAGGACTAAGGTCACAGCAGTTACAACAACACCAGACTGTGTAGAGTCAGTGATTTGAGTGCTACATACATCACAGTCGCTACCACAGGGAGTGGTTGAAGCGAATAGTATAGATGCATTTCAGGGGAGGCTAGACAAGCACTTGAGGGAGAAGGGAATAAAGGGTTATGATGATTAAAGAGATAGATGAGGAAAGACTGGAGGAGGCTCAAGTGGAGCACAAACGCCGGCTTAGACTGGTTGGACCGAAAGGCCTGTTTCTGTGCTGTATATCCAATGTAATCCGATATAAATCTTTTATTCCATGGGCCTCAATTTTGCATGTGGTACTTTATCAAATGTATTTTGAAAGTCCATATATACTACATCAACTGCATTGCCCTCATCTACCCTCTCTGTTACATCATCAAAAAAATCAATCAAGTTAATCAAGCACGATTTGCCCTTAACCAATCCGTGCTGGCTCTCCTTTATTAGTCCATGCATGTCCAAGTGGCTGTTAATTTTCTCCCGAATTATTATTTCTAAAAGCTTCCCACTACTGACGTTAAACTGGCTGGCCTGTAATTGCTAGGGTTATTCTTCTCCCATTATTTGAACAAGGCTGTAACATTTGAAATCCTCCAATCATTTGGCCCCATCCCTGTATGTAAGGAGGATTGGAAGATTGTGGCCAGCACCTCTGCAATTTCTACCTTTACTTCCCTCAGCAACCTAGGATGCATCCCATCTGGATCGGCATGTCCACTTTAATTACCGCCAGTCTGTTTAGTATCTCCTCTTTATCTATTTGTATCTCATCCAGAATCTCAGCAACCTCCCTGTTCTACCATGGCATTGGCAATGTCATCTTCCTTGGTAAACACCGATGCAAAGTACTCACTTAGTACCTCAGCCGTGTCTACTGCCTCCATCAATAGTTCTCCATTTTGGTCCCAAATCAGTTCCATCGCTCCTCTGATAACCCTTTCACTGTTAATATGCCCAGAGAAGACCTTTGAATTCCCTTCAATGTTAGCTGCCAATCTATTCTCATACTCTCTTTTTGCCTCTCATTTCTTTTTTCACTTGTCCTCTGTCCGTTTTACATACAGCCTGATTCTCCCTTGGATTCTCGAGCTGACATCAGTCATACACTGCCTTTTTCTGCTTCATCCTACTCCTTCATCACCAGGGGGCTCTGGCATGGGTTGCCCTACCTTTCCCCCTCGTGGGAATGTACCTCGACTGTACCCCAACCATCTCCTCTTTAAAGGCCGCCTGTTGCTCCATTATATTTCTGCCTGCCAGTCTTTGAGTCCATTTTACCCGGGCCAGATCCCTCCTCAATCGCTAAAATTAGTCCTCCTCTAGTTAAATATTTTTTTCTAGATTGCTCCTTGACCTTCTGCATAACTAATCTAAACCTTACGATACCAAGCTCTCCAACTATGACATTCTCCACCTGATCCACTTCATTCCCCAGGACTCGATCCAGCAATGCCTCCTTCCTCTTTGGGCAGGAAACATACTGATCAAGAAAATTCTCCTGAACACACTTCAGAAATTCCTCCTCTTCTCTGTCCTTAACACAATCACTGCCCCAGTTCTTTACGTGTCCCATTACCACCCTCTTTCGCCCTGCGCCACCATCCCACCTGTCATCCAATCACCTTTGCCCCCTTGGTCTCCCCACCCCTCCCGGCCCCTGTACTCACCCAAAGCCTGCCGCAACTACAATGTTCTCCAGCCCTCATGAGCACCCCCAGCACTCCCTGAGTGCTATCAGGACAGGTGACCAAACCATAATTTGGCTTAATACAGGACCAATATATACTCCTAAAGGGAAGACCTCAACTTACCAAATAAAACAGCCATGATCAACAAAAGAGGTGAGAGATAATGTAAAACTAAATGAAAGAGCATATAAAAGTGCAAAGAATAGTGCAGATCCAGGACTGGGACACATATACAAAAACAGTAAAGAAAGACAAAACAGATAGAGCTGCAAAAGGGGAATTGGAACTTGGAAGGATTTCAAGATGAACACTTTTTTTTACAATTATATTAGAAGACAAAGGATAACCAACATAAGAAATAGGAGCAGGAGCAGGCCATTTGGCCCCTCGAGCCTGATCTGATCATGGACTCAGCTCCACTTCCCTGCCCGTTCCCCACAACCCTTTATTCCCTTATTGCTCAAAGATCTGTCTATCAGTTTAAATAATCTGGAAATTAAAAAAACTGGTAACAGTAATGTTGACCATGAAGCTGTCAGATTATTGTTTAAAAAAAACCCAACTGGTTCACTCTGCTCTTTTCGGGAAGGAAACCTGCCGTCCTACCCGGTCTGGGCCTATATGTGACTCCATTCCCACACATGGGGTTGACTCTTAACTGCTCTCTAGAGTGGCCTAGTAAGTCCCTTAGTTGAATCAAATGATTCAAGAAGATAGCTCACCACCACCTTCTCAGCTCGGGATAGGCAATAAATGCTGGCCTTGTTAGCGACGCCCACAGCCCGAGAATAAAGGGTTGGAGGGGGAGGAAGCTGGGATTGAACCTACCTTGAGTCATAAGAACATAAGAAATAGGAACAGGAGTTGGCCATTTGGTCCCTCGAGCCTGTTCCGCCATTTAATACGATCATGGCTGATCTGATCTTGGCCTTAACACTTCCGCCCACTCCCCATAACCTTTGACTCCCTCATTGTTCCAAAATCTGTCTATTTCCACCTGAAATGGAAATAGACTGACATTTCATCTTGGCAGGAGATGGGGATTTGGCCCATTGAGGCAGCTCAGTCTTAAAGGAATACTGCAGGGAGCTTCATGGGATCCAATAAACCAGTGATCCCTGCTGATTTATATGTTTTAACGTCTCCACTAAGTAACCATTTTCCATCGTAAACTGGAGTTTTTAAGTGTGCCTCCTGCTGCCTAACCATTGCTGCTTATTGGGCAATGTGACATTTTGTTATAAATATAAACCGCCTGTGAAAGCTTGTGTCGCAGGAAGCCTCTGGCACTTATTTTCTATTAATAATTGGCATGTACCACCACGCAATACTGTAGAGTACAGGCTTCTCTAACTTTCAGTATTAAGGCAAAGATATGAGGGCTGAAATTCGGTGGTTTGTGCCACCCATTAACGCCGGAGAGGGAGCCGCTAACGGGCCGCTAAGCACCAACCGACGCAGCGGTGTGCTGTTCTCACCTCCCGAAAACTTCAGCGGAGCGATGGGGGCGGCGCTAAGAGGTGCGCACTCTCACACCACCCATGTGGTGACGTCATCGAGCGTGCAACACCCCCCTTGGTATGGTGGCGGTGAAATGGAATTGGATGGCCTGCTTTACCGGCAGGCGCTTTTCTCGACAGGGAAAGCGGTCAGTATAGCGGTGATCCTGGGGCGGTGTCGTCCGGAGAGCAAGGTCAGTTGTGAAATGTAATTTATTTAACTTCTATTTATTTGTGGCAGCAGTGGGGAAGAGTGGGTGTAGGTCATTGATATTTTCACTCATATTTTTTTTCTCATCTTCAGACCTCAGAATGCCGGCATCCTCGTGGCAAAGAATTGAGTCGGCCTCCTGCGCTCCCGCTCCGTTGGCGCCCGAGGACGAGTGTGCAACGCTTCTCTTAGTGCTCCACTCTCCACTTTGGGGGAAACAACTGAATTTCGTACTTTGAGACGGCAGACATTGCCCGGCGCTAAAGTTAGCGGCCAGGCGGTGTCACCACCTCAATGCGGGCAGTAACGAATCTCCACCCCATCAAAACTAATTCATGGTGAATTCTTTATTCAATGAGTTTCATTTAGTAGATTCACTAGTAGTTTCTCCTTCCAATGTGTAGTACTTTCTGCCATGCTAAATTTCATCTACTATTGTCCTGCCCACTGACATCAGAAGGGTCGATGTCTGGTCCATGCCGAGTGCAATGTGCGTCAGCTGTGGCTCAGTGGGTAGCTCTCTCCCCCGAGTAAGAAGGTTGTGGGTTCCAACGGCAGAGAGCACAAAATCCATGCTGACACTTCAGTGCTGCACTGTCGGAGGTGCCATCTTTTCGATGAGACGGTCAACCGAGGCCCTGTCTGCACTCTCGGGTGGGCGTAAAAGATCCCATGGCACTATTTGAAGAAGAGCAGGGGAGTTCTCCCCGGTGTCTTGGCACAAGCAAAAAAAATGTTCTCATTGGCTCTCCATGATCACATGACCTGATTGCTGATTGGTCCCCTTGGAGGATAAGACACACCCAGCATTTTCTCTGGAATGTGTCATTAGAACTGCCCAGCCTATGGTAATCAGTGACTTTGCAAAGTATAATTCGAGCCATTCTGACTGCCGACACCAGACAGGATAGAGCTCACTCAGCCTAGCCCAAGTTCCTGAGCCGCCCCCCCCCCCTCCAGCCCAAGTTCATGCCCCCCCCTTCCCCCACCCCCACCTCATGCCCCCTCCCCCAGCCAAAGTTCCTGCCCCATCCCTGCCGAAGTTCCTGACCCCGCCCCCTCCAAGCCCAAAGTCCTGAAGATAATCCAAAAGCTAGCTCCTCACAATACCGGCCCCACTTCCGGTGTTGGGTTTGAGGAGTCTGCGTGCGCGGGGGCGCAGAAGGACGCTCAAAAAACTAATGCAAATAATCACTCTGAAAAAAATTAGAAGGAACATTGGATGCCACCCTCCCATTCCTCATGACTGGACGTTCAGTTGCTACAGGTACCCGCAGACTGTCTCTCACCTGCCTGCCATCCCCTTGGTTGCACAGTTCGAGTACGACGCGAGATCCGATGGAGAAGTTTGTAATCGCCACACACTTGTCCAGCTGCTTGATCAGAGGTCCGGACAATACCCATTCCTGAAAATAATCAAACATCCAAAACCCAGTCAGAGCTGCAGTGTTACCTGAATTATAATGAGAACATAATCACATCAATTTCTAATATCTTTGTTTATATAATATATAAACTTTTTCTTCCCAGTTTTCTTCCATCCTCTCCCGAAGGCACCAACCTGTACTGGGGAAGGTCTTGGGCACCGGGAATTCTCTGTGATTAGCAGACTATTCGCCCACAGAGCACATTACAACCGAATTTGAACCCGTTATTGCCAGTGATGAGCGAGGAGCCTATCTGATTTATTTTGCCCACTCTCCCTCACTCTCAGTGGGGCTACCAAGACTTAACTGTACTGCCTCATACGCTCCCTGGTGGAGATCTGCAAACTCAGAACAGACCAGGCCTCAAATCTGGATGGTGCCGTTACCCGCTAGGCCAACAGCAGTGTTCAATTTACTCACTCCACCTTCTTTCGAATAAGAAGTTAAACTGAGGCTGTGTCTGCTCTCTCAGGTGCACGTAAAAGATCCCATGGCACGATTTCGAACAAGAGCAGGGGAGTTCGCCCCGGTGTCCTGGCCAATATTTATCCCTCAACCAACATCACTAAAAAACAGATTATCTGGTCATTATTATATTGCTGTTTGTGGGACCTTACTGTGTACAAATTGACTGCCATAAAGTACTTTGGGACGTCCTGGGGAAGTGAAAGGTGATATAGAAATGTAAGTCTTTCTTATTCAGAGTAAGAAAAGGGAAAAATCACGTGTTCCCATTCCTGATCGCTCTGCAATGTGTAGGTATGGATACCAGCTGAGAACAAGTTCAGATGAGCTACCTGTCACAAACAATAGCCTGCTGACAGTTCCCTGGAATCTCCTGCAGCCATACAACTCTCCAACATCTCTGCGTGCCTCCAATTCTGGTCTTTCCGGCATCTTCGAGTTTCATCGTCCAACCATTGGTGGCCGTGCCTTCAGCTGCCTAGGTCCTAAGGTTTGGAATTCCCTTCTTGAACCTCTCCGCCTCTCTACCTCTCTTTCCTCCTTCAAGAAGCTCCTTAAAACATACCTCTTTGACCAAGCTTTTGGTCACCTGCGCTAATTTCTACTTATGCAGCTCGGTGACAATTTTTATCGCATAATAATAATAATTTTAATTTATATAGCGCCTTTAATGTCGTAAAATGTCCCAAGGCACTTCACAACGCGATAGATATTGACCATTGAGGGAAAGAGAGAAAAAGCGGGAGAAGGAAGTGTAAAAGAGGTAAAAGGCTTAGGTCCGAAGTGGCAGCCAAAATGCGCACGCAGAGTGACACAGACGAAAAACGAGAAAAAAAATTCAATTACATTGTAAATAATACAATGAGTATACAATAGTAAAATCAGTATAATAAAGATTAATTATAATTAAACAAAATTAAATAATATATACAATAATTATAAATTAAGTTAAAATTAGAAAATCAGCAATTGAAGCAAATTTAATAGGTTTTTTAGCTTTCTTTAAAATTCATTCCCTGTTCATTGGTTCTTCCATATTAATTGAATCAATCACCGTACTCCATCCTTGTGATGTCAATGTCATTACTTTTTATTTCTCATTTTGATCCCTTGAGAGATCCATTGAGGCTCCAGGCTCAAAACTCCTTTCAGCTGCTCCAGTCTCGTGCTGCCTCCGTTGTCAGGGAGCAAATTTTTTTTGAAACTCCCTCCAGTTGCTCCAGACTCAAGCTGCCTCCGTTGTCAGGAGCAGCTTTTTTTGAAACTCCCTCTAGCTGCTCCAGGCTTGAGCTGCTTTCGTTGTCAGGGTGCAGCTTTTTTTGAAACTCCCTCCAGCTGCTCCAGACTCAAGCTGCCTCCATTGTCAGGAGCAGCTTTTTTTGAAACTCCTTCTAGCTGCTCCAGGATGGAGCTGCTTCCGTTGTCAGGGTGCAGCTTTTTTTCAAACTTCCTCCAGCTGCTCCAGGCTTGAGCTGCCTCTGTTGTCGAGAGGCAGCTTTTTTTGAAACTCCCTCCAGCTGGTGCAGGCTCGAGCTGCCTCCGTCGTCATCTTTCCCGCAACTCCATGTTAAAACCCCTCCAGTCAGGTTTCTGTCTCTGCACAGCACTGAAATGGCCCTTATCAAAGTCGCAAAAATGAATAATAGTCCTGTGAAGCGCCTTGGGATGCTGCACTATGTTAAAGGCGCTATTTAAATACAAATTATTGTTGTTGTTATTGACTATCAAAACCCTTCATAATTTTGAACACATCTATGAAATCTCCCCTTAACCTTCTCTGCTCTAAGGAGAACAATCCCAGTTTCTCCAGTCTCTCCCCATAACTGAAGTCCCTGATACCATTCTAGTAAATCTCCTCTGCACCCTCTCCAAGGCCTTGACATCCTTCCTAAGGTGTGGTGCCCAGAATTGGCTATATTGGCCTTAGAGGGGCTAACATACACCGATCCTCTCTGCTCCAAGCCAAACGAGGACTAGGGGAGGAGGCAGACTAAGAATCAAAGATGAAAAATACAATAAAAAGAGTGAACTTACATAAATACTCTATAAAAGTAAAAGTGCTAGAAATTCGGTATTGCCCGCTTCAAATCACTTCTTAAAAACTACTTTTGGTCTCCTGTCCTAATCATCATCATCATAGTCGGTCCCTCAAACGAGATTGACTTACTTCCACATGAGTTCACAGATGTTTCAATGAAGGACCCGATGTTCCAGTCCTGAACTCCAATTGAGGGGGTGGAAGATGCCTGTGCGTGGATCTTTTTAACATGTGGTGACCATTGCACATCAGCCACCACACGGGCTTGACCGAGTTAGGCCTTTATCCAGTGGCAAGGGTTAACCAGGATGACTAGAGATCTGCTCTGCTGCATGGACCACAGTTGTATGTAGCAAACCCAACAAGGGAGGGGATGGAACAGGAATAAATGTTCTCAATTGGGGAAGAGCCAATTTTTCTAAGCTCAGATGTGATTTAGCCAAAGTGGGCTGGAAACAGCTACCGGAAGGTAAATCAGTGTCAGAGCAGTGGGAGGTATTCAAAGAGAAGATCCTGAGGGCTCAGAGCAAGTATGTTCCCTTAAAGAAAAGGGTGGGACTAACAAATCTAGAGCCCCCTAAATGTCAAGGGCTTACAGGGTAGGATAAAGAAATAAAGGAAAGCTTATGACAGATACCGAGGGCTCAATACTGCAGAAACCCTAGAGGACTATAGAAAGTGCAGGGGTGCAATTAAAAAGGAAATTAGGAAAGCAAATTAGACATCATGAAAAATTTTGGCAAGTAAAATCAAGGAAAACCCAAAGATGTTTTATAAATCCATTAAGAGCAAGAGGATAACTAAAGAAAGAGTGGGGCCTATTAGAGACCATAAAGGTAATCTGTGTGTGGAGACAGAAGATGTGGGTATGGTTCTTAATGAATACTTTTCAAAAAAAGAGAGGCAATGCAGACATTGCAATCAGAGAGGAGGAGTGTGAAATATTAGATAAAATAAATATAGTGAGAGAGGAAGGGGTTTAGCAGCTTTGAAAGTGGATAAATCCCCAGGCCTGGATGAAATGTATACCAGGTTGTTAAGAGAAGCAAAAGAGGAACTAGCAGAGGCTCTGACCATCATTTTCCAATCCTCTCTGGCTACAATCCGTTTGGCTCAGTGTCAAATTTTGTTTGATCACGCTCCTGTGAAGTGCCTTGGGACGTTTTACTACATTAAAGGCGCTATATAAATGCAAGTTTGGGAAAAGAGGGGAAGAAGGAGCTGGATTCGGCACCTCACCTGGCTGTAGGGAAGGCTGCTTTGTGTCTCCGTGCACTGCCCCAGGCTCAGGATGATGTTGCCTGTTTTGTGAGGGTCGCGAGACTCCACGCACTTTCCTCTCTGTCTCATCACAACCGTTTCAGGCACTTCCTTTTCTGGGATTCTGAAGCAAAAAAATAAAGATGTGCAGGTTGTTCAAAAGTACCGCACTCAAGTCATGACAAACTGGATAGAGCGCAGAACCTGAGCAAATAAATATCTTGTACAACATGGATACATGTGTGACACCTATAATCGGCGTGAAGAGACTTCAAAGAATCAACGGAGTGTCATTCTGGGAATGTTGAGGTATGATTCCCACACAAACACTTCTACAATATCTCCACATGCTCCCATTATTAATTACACGAACCTGAAGGATGACAAATGGTTTCTGACAGCTGTTGACTCCCAATGTTGTAGCCGTTTTGTTGCCAGCCTCTTCATTTACTGTCTCAAGGACACATTGGTACAGGTCTGGGAGTAGATCGTTTACCAAATCATCAGCTGAGCGAAAGGAAATGTTGTATAAAGCTCTGGTTAGACCCTGTCTGGAGTACTGTGTTCAGTCCTGGGTACCAAACCTCAGGAAGGATATATTGGCTGGAGAGGGTGCAGGGCAGATTCACCAGAATGCTATCAGGGCTAAAAGGGTTACATTATGAGGACAGGTTGTATAGACAAGGCTTGTATTCCCCTGAGTATAAAAGATGAAGCGCTGATCTAATTGAGGTGTTTAAGATGATTTGATAGGATAGGGATCTAGCACAAGTAGACTGAAAAAGGTGATTGCAGGGTAAAGCAGTAATGGAGCATTGGAAGGTATTCAGGAAAGATATAGTTCAGGTACAAACTGGGCATATTCCTTTGAAGGGAAAGATAGAGCATCTAAAGCAAATGCATCCTGGATGACAAAGGAAATAAAACAGCAAAAGGAGGCTTATGACAAATGTCAGGAGCAAGATTTAATAACCAGGAAGATTTATGGAAAATGCAGGAGGGAATTGGAAAAGTTAATAAGGGTGGCAAAGAGGTTACAAGAAAAGATTAGCAGGCAACATTAAATTGAACATGTAAAGTGTAAGAGATTAGCTCGGGAAAAAGTTGGGCCTATTAAGGACCCAAAGGGAAATCTTCATAATAGAGGCAGAGGATATGGTTAAAGTGTTAAGAACATAAGAATTAGGAGCAGGAGTAGGCCATTCGGCCCCTCGAGCCTGCTCCATCATTCAATATGAGTATGGCTTCTACCTCAACTCCACTTTCCTGCACTATCCCCATATCCCTTGATTCCCTTAATATCCAACAATCTATCGATCTCGGTCTAGAATATACTCAAAGACTGAACCCCCACAGCCCTCTGGGGTAAGAAATTCCAGAGATTCACCACTCTCTGAGTGAAGAAATTTCTCCTCATCTCAGTCCTAAATGGCCAACCCCTTATTCTGAGACTGTGACCCCTGGTTCTAGACTCCACAGCCAGAGGAAACATCCTCCCTGCATCTACCCTGTCAAGCCCTGTCGGAATTTTGTGTCAAATGAGTACTTTGCATCTGTCTTCACAAAGCAAGCGGATGGTGTGAAGGTTACACTAAAAGAGCAAAGGGAAGTTATGGACAGGATAGTAATAGATAGAGAAGAGGTACTAAAAGATTAGCATTACTGAAAGGCACCTGGTCCGGATGGATTGCATCCTAGGTTGCTGAAAGAAGCAAAGATAGAAATAGCAGAGGTATTGGTCACAATCCTTCAATCCTCATTGGGTTCAGGAGTAGTACCGGAAGAATGGAGGGTTGCTAATGTTACAGTACGACTCGAGAAAGGGGAGGGGGATAATCCAGGAAACCAAAGGCCGGTCAGCCCAACATCAATGGCGGGGAAGTTATTGGAAACCATTATCAGGGACAAAAGAAACATTTCATTTGGAAAAGCCTGGGTTAATCAAGGAAAGCCAGCATGGATTGTTAAAGTCAAATCGTGTCCTACGAACTTGATTGAATTATTTGATGAGGTTGATCAAGATAGTGCAGTAGATGGACTTTCGGAAGGTGTTTGACAAAGTGCCACACAGAAGACTGATTAAGAAGACGGAAGCCCATGGAATTGAGGGAAAGTGGTGGTATGGATACGGAATTAGCTCAGCGACAGGAAGCAGTGGGTGGTAATGGATGTTTTTCAGACTGGGAGGTGGTTTGCAGTGGTGTTCCACAAGGATCAGTTTTGGAACTATTACTCTTTTCAGTTTTTATAACCGACCTAGACTTGGGTGTAGGGAGCAGCATTGTAAAGTTTGCAGATGATATGAAACTTGAGAAAGTAGTAGATAGTGATGAGGAAGGACATATTTGCCTTAGAGGTGGTGCAACAAAGCTTCATTAGATTGATCCCGAGGATGAGAATAGGCCTATGAGGAGAGATTGAGTAGATTGGGCCTATACTCTCTGGAGTTTAGAAGAATGAGAGTTGATCTCATTGAAACATATGATACTGAGGGGGATTGACAGGTTAGAAGCTAAGACGTTATTTCCCCCTGGCTGGAGTGTCCAGAACTAGGGGTCATAGTCTCAGGATAAGGGGTCGGCCACTTAAGACTGAGATGAGGAGGAATTTCTTCACTGAGGGTTGTGAATCTTTGGAATTCTCTGCCCCAAAGGGCTGTAGAGCGGGGGAGGGTGTGGGGGAGGGGGTTGTCAGCGGCATGGAGTGGGTCGGCAGTTGTGTGTGTGGGGGGTGGGGTCAACATTGGAGCATGAGGGGGGGGGGGGGTTGGCATCATGGACTGGAGCAGGCGGGGAAGGTTGGCGGTTCCGGGTCAGGGGTCGGTGGCTGGGAAAAACCTGTGTTGATGACCTGCAAAAAAGGTAAGTTAAAGTTTTTATTTTTTAATTCTTTTTCAGCGATTTAGTAGATAAGGGTTTTGTGAATTTTTGTTTTTTGGCATTTTTGGGGCTGTTTTTCCCCCTCCCTAGGCAGCAGGAATTGGTTTTAACAAATGTCCGGATTTCTGAACATTTTCCAGACGACCCCACCACAGATTGGCCCGGTGTCCGGATTCCGAAACATTCCAAATTTCGGAACTCCGGATTTCGGACGCTCAACCTGTATAAGAAATATGCTTATATCAGAATACTTATAATTACCATTGAGAGAATTGTTACAGGAGGTATTTGACAATAAACAACATTTTGAATATATTACTAATCGAGCTCCCATGGCATTATACAAAGAGAAGCAAGACCCAAGTGTAATGGTTAGGTGAAGTGGGGTTAGATGTTGGATGGTTCAGCCAGGGCATGCAGCTCAAAGTCATTTAAAGTCACTGCAGCCCCGCCACTGGCAGGAGGGTGTAATTGCAGCATGACAAGCTGCCATTATAAATGTGGACATGGGATTTTACAATGGCCAAAGTTGACCAAAAAATGTGATATTGGGACAAAATACAGTTTTGTAGGCAAGAAAACCTTGCAGGAGCAAGCTTTTTAATATGTTATCTAGGCATATAAAAATATAAAATATGCTTTTCATAGAGATGGCGGGTGTAGTCTGGAGGATACAGCTTACGAGTTCTCTGCTCGTGAGCAGAGTGTGTAATGGGTTGTATTAGTGTGTTTATTAATCAGACATCTCTATCTCGAGTCCCAGGATGGATGAGTATCATAAACCCCAATAATTAGCCCTCAATCAACAAAACAAAAAACAGATTATCTGGTCATTATCACTGCTGTTTGTGGGAGCTTGCTGTGCGCACGTTGGCTGCCGCAATTCCCACATTACAATAGTGACTACACTCCAAAAGTACTTCATTGGCTGTAAAGTGCTTTGCAATGTCCGATGGTTGTGAAAGGCGCTATGTAAATTCAAGTCTTTCTTTCCACAATGGGTAAATGGAGAGCAGCAGCACCTACCTCAGCTCGGGATAGATGTTCTCCAGGTACCACTGAAAGGACTTGCACAGTAGCTTCCTGCGGAGTTGGACTCGATCGGCAATACTGAAACAGAGGGCGCCAAGTTACAGAGTGGCCAAACAGCTTCATTTCTGGATCTCCCTAGCGCAAATCGAGGGTTGGAGCTTACAGCCAAAGGATGCAACACAGCAGCTCGTTGAGCCCCACCGCTACCCAATCATGCTTGCGCCTTGTGGGAGAGAAACTAGACAGAACCCTTCCTGACTGAGCCGGAAATTCCCAGGCTCTTTCACCTTGGTCTTTCAATTCCTGGATACAGAGAGGCACCGGTGGAGCAGAGAGTTGATGAGTAGGTCATATCTGGTCAACCATGGCTCGCTCGGTAAGCACTTCTGCCTCAGAGTCAGAAGGTTGTGGGTTCAAGTCCCATTCCAGACACTGGGGGAGGGGCTGAAATTGTCCACACCTGGAAATGGGGCGCACCTCCCGTGGTTCATCTGTTTTACCGGCGTGGTGGTCTCTTGAGCGAAATTCCGCTCTTTGGCTTTTTTTCCCAATGAAATGGAAGTCGGTCATAATGGGGGCGGAAGTGCGGCAGTGAGCGGAAGTTCGCACACTGGAAGGGGCGGAAGGAGGGGGGCGGGCGGAGTGTCTGCTGCTGTCAGTCGTCACAGTGCCGCGTCACCACGGCTCTCCCCTTCAGTGAAAGGAGAGATCGGTGCGATTATTTAAGTTCGGTCCATTGTTCCACCAGGGAGGGTTTCGGCCGGGCCAGAGGGGGTGTCAGACTGCCTGTTGGCGGCCCAGCCGAACCCGGTGGCATAATTGTCAGCCCGATCTGGCAGTCAGCTGACAAAAAAAAAGATGGCAGCTGCGGCAGTGCGTCCTCCCCTTTAATGGCAGCCGCACCGCCATTTTGAGCACACGCCAACTCAGTGCACTGGCAGGAAAAGCTGCCGATGGCACCGAACGGCGGCAGCAAGATTTTTTCGGTGGAATTTCGCCATCGGTGGGTGGGGGGGGCAACATTGGCAGTGCACGCGCTGATGATGCACTTAGGACAGATCGACAGCTGTGGGGGGTGGGGGGGGGGGGAGCGGGTCACCGCCGGGATACCGCAGGAGCGGAATTTTCCAAAGGGTGGCCATTCCACGAAAAATCGGCGGCCATTGCACTCCACAGCATGGGCGCCAATTTCCGGTCATAAGAGGCCTTAAGGGAAAAGGCAATTTCAGCCCCTTGGAGTGCACACAATCTAGGCTGGCACTCCCGGTGCAGCACTGAGGAAGTGCCACATTGCCAGAGGTGCCGTCTTTCAGATGAGCTGTGGCCATTAAAGATCCCATAGCAAGTTTGAAGAAGAACAGGGGGCATTCTCCCGATGCCCCGGCCATCATTCATTGCACCAAAAGCAGATCAGAATCAGCCAATTGTGGCGGGATCGCACTGTGCACAAAATGGCTGCTGCTGTTTTCTAAATAATAAAAGTCACTGCACTTTGAAGCAACTCCTTGTTTTGTGAAGCACTTCAATAGGGTGCTATCCTGAGTCACATCCCGCATAATTATGAATGCAATGCATTTAGAAGGGAGAGGCAGAAGCTATGAATGGAAAAGAAGTTGCTTGAAGATTTTGCAGACTTACTTTCCGTAGGCCTTGCCAACAGCTGAGGGTCTGGCTTCATAGTAGTACTGTTTATAGTCATCCATCCAAACCTCCACCGTCCTCTTGGTGTTCCTTAAACACATGCAGATGCTCTTCAACATCTTAATAACTTTCTTAAGCATCAAAAGAAAGCAGAAAGGTCTGACCACTAATTACACGTTGCCACGTGATCAATGACGCCAAACATCCTGGACTAATTAGCAGTAATCTAATCATCCTATTCTCCTCGCTAAAGGCCCACCACCCCTCCCCTCTGACTCACTCACCATCTTAGGACTACTTTCTGTCTCCTCCTATGACGTGTTTGTGGTGAGGGGTGGAGGCTGCGGGCTGCGGTGGGGGGGGGGGAAAAGAGAGATCAGCCATCCCGTGGGAACCCGGGAAATTGTCTCCGGCGAGGTTAGTCAGTATTGAGGTGAGGGGGATCGAGAAACTGTTGAAATTCTCGACTTGACTTGCTGGGAACAAACCATTTTATCAGCCAGCGTCAGAGGAAGGCTGCCTCTATTCTGCCCGAACAATGTGTCTTTGCCCCACACCTTCAGAAGAGCAAACTCTCTACTACGCTATTGGTATACTTCCAGTTACCGTCTTTGTGGCCTCTCCCTTGTGAGTGAGATTGCTGGCACAAAAGGAGCATTTTAACACCCTCACCCAGCAGGAAGAGGTCAAGATGGCGGGGGAGGTGGGGGGGCAGAGGGAAAGGGTTTACATCATGTTTCTGCTCCCCCAACATCCTAACTTGCCTGACATCGGGCATGGGAAGAACACCCGCCACAGAGGAGCGAGGGGGGCCGAAGTTAAGCAACAAAGTCACATCCTGGATGCGCGCGCCAATATAACCCTCCCCTGATTGCTGAATTTCTCGATTCCACCCCCCTCCCACCTCCAATACTGACTAACTTCGGCAGGGACCATTTCCCGGTTTCCCAGGGGATGGCTGATCTCTCCCCTTACCCCCCCCCCCCCCCAACCACACCACAGCACCCCTCCCTCCCACCGCAATGCCCCTCCTCCCACTGCTGCCCCCCCCCTCCACCGCAGCTATCCCCCACCACAGCACCCCACCGGGGCACCCCCCAACCGCAGCCCCCCCTCGCCGCTGCTCCTCTCCCCCCACACCGCAGCCCCCCCTCACCACAGCGCCCCTGCCCCCCACCGCAGCGGCCCTCCCACCCCCCCCCCCCCCCCCCACCGCTTTGAGGGGAGAAAGGCGGCCGGGGTGGGTGGGGAGAAGGCGGAGTGGAGGGCAATGGGATGGGCAGAAGTGGCGGGGGGGGCGTTGAAGGGAGATTATCTCTCACAAAAGGTAGGTACAGCAAGGAATTATCAGGGCCAGAGTGATCTGGTCTAGTTTCAATCACCTTGGGGCAGGGTGGGGGGTCGGAGAGGAATTTCCCAAATATCCCCCGCCTCAAATTGGCCTAGGTTTTGACATGTTTTCTTGCCTCTCCCAGGAGATCATATAGTTTTGGTTGAGGTAGGGATTGTATATATTGTACATATACACGGTATTACAATTGTGTGGGAAGGACTGGATGGCCCAGATTGTCTTTTGTTGTCCATCATTGCTCGTATGTTCATTACTTAATTTTAAAATGTATTTATTTATCAGTTCATGGGATGTGGGCATCGCTGGCAAGGCCAGCATTTAATGCCCATCACTAAATGCCCTTGAGAAGGTGGTGGCGAGCCGTCTTCTTGAACCGCTGCAGTCCCTGTGCTGAAGGTCCTCCCACAGTGCTGACTTTGTCATAGCAGTAGGCCATTTCAGAGGGCAGTTAAGAGTCAACCACGTTGCTGTGAGTCTGGAGTCACATATAGACCAGACCAAGTAAGGACGGCAGATTTCCTTCCCTGAAGGACATTAGTGAACCAGATGGGTTTTTACAACAATCCGGTAGTTTCATGGTCACCATTGCTGACTAGCTATGTAATTCCAGATTTATTTAAGTTAATGCCAGTGCTACTCTCAGAATTGCGATAGAGGATAATGTGTCATGGTCCCACTGTGGTTGGTAGTTGGGAGAGATCTCAATTGACATCTGGGCTGAGGGCCTTTCAAAACACATCTTACACATCTCCCAATTCTTCTAAGCTGCAAATAGGAACAGTAGGAGCCTCTCCAGCCTGTTCCGCCATTCAGTTAGATTATGGTTGATCTGTATCTTAACTCCATCTACCCGCCTTAGTTCCATAACCCTTAATACCCTTGCATAACAAAATCCTATCAAAATACACCATCCTCCTCCTCCTTAGGCCCTCACTGCGTTGCAACTGAGACTTATCACAAGCCGTCCCTACTCTCACTCAGGAACCATCGAGGGTGCCGGACACTGCCTGCTTACCTTATATAAGTGAGAGCATTGCCCTCGGGGAAGTCGTATGGGTGCCGCTTGCGGAAGACATGCCCCACGCGGCTGCACGGGACAATCTCCAAACTTCCTCCACACATCCAGACACGGAACGACAGCTCTGGAAATGAGCACAGGAATGGCTGGGTGAAAAAAGTCCCAGGTCCATCTCGTTCGCCTTCAACAATCCTGGTCGTCACATGATACAGCGATAATGGAGTTGTTGACCAATCACAGCAATCGTTCTCTATCAATTGGTCTACAACAGACCCAGACACGAGGTGAGGAAAGCCCCAGTGGTGGAGAGCTTCGGGAACCACAGGCCCACAGTCACCGGTTCCTCCCCAACACGCCACACTCCCCACACGCCATGTCTCAGATTACTGGATCCCTAAAATGTTATTGTCTGAAAGAAATCTATCTAATTGGCATTTGAATGAGTCAATACTAACTGCTCCCATCGTCTCCCCAGGAAGCCCCTCGCTCACTGAAATATCGTTTCCGCAGATTAGTTTTGAATTTACCCTCTTCCAACGCAGGCCGTGTTCTGAACACAGTAACACAGCTTGTCATGGTCGACATTAACTGGTCCCAAAATGGTGCTGAGGGAACAAGATGTCACAGAACAGATTGCACCAATGGGCTGCAACCACAGCTGCCTCAGAAGCTTCAAATGCCTTGTGCAATATTTCTTTCCTTGCAAATATTAATCTGTCCCCACAATCAACTTCCAACCAAGGGGATCCTCCGACGGCCAACAACAACTTACATTATATAGCATCTTTAATGTAGTGAAACATCCCAAGGCGCTTCACAGGAATGATTATCAAACACAATTTCACACCGAGCCACTTGAGATATTATGGAAAGTGACAAAAAGCTTGCTCAAAAAGATAGGTTTTAAGGAGCATCTTTTTAAAAAATTTGTTCCGGGATGTGGGCGTCGCTGGCAAGGCTAGCATTTATTGCCCATCCCTAATTGCCCTTGAGAAGATGGTGATGAGCCGCCTTCTTGAACCGCTGCAGTCCTTGTGAAGGTAATCTCACAGTGCTGTTAGGGAGGGAGTTCCAAGATTTTGGCCCAGCGACATATTTCCAAGTCAGGTTGGTGTGTGACTTGGAGGTGATGGTGTTCCCATGCGCCTGCTGCCCTTGTCCCTCTAGGTATTACAGGTCGGGGGTTTGAGAGGTGCTGCTGAAGAAGCCTTGGCGAGTTGCTGCAGTGCATCTCCTAGATGGTACACACTGCAACCACGGTGTGCCGAGGGTAGAGGGAGTGAATGTTGAGGGTGGTGGATGGGGTGCTTTGTCCTGGATGGTGTCGAGCTTCTTGAGTGTTGTTGGAGCTGCACTCATCCAGGCAAGTGGAGAGTTGTACCTTGTAGATGATGGAAAGGGTTTGGAGAGTCAGGAGGTGAGACACTCGCCACAGAATACCCAGCCTCTGACCTGCTCTTGTTGTCACAGTATTTATGTGGCTGGTCCAGTTAAGTTTCTGATCAATGGTGACCCCCCAGGATGTTGATGGGGTATTCGGCGATGGTAATACCATTGAATATCATGGGGAGGTGGTTAGACTCTCGTTTGTTGGAGATTGTCATTGCCTGTCATTTGTGTGGCGTGAATGTTACTTGCCATTTATCAGCCCAAGCCTGAATGTTGTCCAGCTCTTCCATGTGAGCATGGACTGCTTCATTATTTGAGGAGTTGTGAATGGAACTGAACACTGTGCAATCATTAGCAAACATCCCCAGTTCTGACCTTATGATGGAGGGAAGGTCATTGATGAAGATGGTTGGGCCGAGGACACTGCCCTGAAGAACTCCTGCAGCGATATCCTGGGGGTGTGATGATCGACCTCCAACCACTATCTTCCTTTGTGTTAGGTATGACTCCAGCCAATGGAGATTTTTCCCCCTGATTTCCATTGACCAGTTTCACTGGGGCTCCTTGATGCCACACTCTGCCTTGATGTCAAGGGCAGTCACTCTCACCTCGCCTCTGGACTTCAGCTCTTTTGTCCATATTTGGATCAAGGCTGTAATGAAGTCTGGAGCCGAGTGGTCCTGGCGGAACCCAAACTGCATCGGTGAGCGAGTGCCACTTGATAGCACTGTCGACGACACCTTCCATCACTTGATATCACGTGGAGTGAATCAAATTGGCTGAAGACAGGCATCTGTGATCGTGGGGACCTCAGGAGGAGGCCAATATGGATCATCCACTCGGCACTTCTGGCTGAAGATGGTTGCAAACTTATCTTTTGCACTTAAAGGAGGAGAGAGAGGCGGAGAGTTTTAGGGAGTGGGTAGGGAAGTGGAACTGAGTCCATGATCAGATCAGCCATGATCATATTAAATGGTGGAGCAGGCTCGAGGGGTCAAATGGCCTACTCCTGCTTCTATTTCTTATGTTCTTCTGTAATCGGGGATGTTCAAGAGGCCAAAATTGGAGGAGTGCAGAGATCTCAGAGGATTGTGGGGCTGGAGGAGATTACAGAGATAGGGAGGGATTTGAAAACAAGGATGAGAATTTTAAGATAGAGGTGTTGCCAGTCCGGGAGCCAATGTAGGTCAGCGAGCACAGGGGTGATGGGTGAGTGGGACTTGGTGCAAGTTAGTACATGGGCAGCCGAGTTTTGGATGTGCTCAAGTTTATCTCCAATATTGACCCCAATCTCGAGAGGAGCATGATACCCTCCGTACTTTCATTCCACGTTGTTCTTGTCCTGTTTTGTTTTGTGCTTCGATGAGGAATGTTCGTGCTGGGGAATTGAGACACATGCCCCACCCTGCTTTTTACCCAACGTTAGTATCAAGCACTTCCAGGTCAGGTGTGGCACAGCCAGATGCCGAGTGAAGCTCCCTCTAGACTGCTCCAAGCTCTCCCAACCCTCACACCATCATCAGCCTTGGCCTTTAGCCACCAAATGGTGGACAGTTTTACTTTTTTAACAGCTATTGGGAACCCAAGTTGATCCTCCGATCAGGATCCTGACTAAAATCATTAAACCTTTCCCAGCTACAAGTGCCAGCCGTGGCTCAGTGGGTAGCACTCTCACCTCTGAGGCAGAAGTTTGTGGGTTCAACTCCCACACTAGACACTTGAGCCCCATAATTCAGGCTGACACTCCAGTGCAGTGCTGAGGGAGTATAAAATCAGGGAAGTCTTGCTACAGCTATACAGGGTATTGGTGAGGCCACACCTGGAATACTGCGTGTAGTTTTGGTTTCCATATTTACGAAAGGATATACTTGCTTTGGAGGCAGTTCAGAGAAGGTTCACTAGGTTGATTTCGGAGATGAGGGGGTTGACTTATGAGGAAAGGTTGAGTAGGTTGGGCCTCTACTCATTGGAATTCAGAAGAATAGGAGGTGATCTTATCGAAACATATAAGATTATGAGGGGGCTTGACAAGGTGGATGCAGAGAGGATGTTTCCACTGATGGGGGAGACTAGAACTAGAGGGCATAATCTTAGAATAAGGGGCCGCCCATTTAAAACTGAGATGAGGAGAAATTTCTTCTCTCAGAGGGTTGTAAATCTGTGGAATTCGCTGCCTCAGAGAGCTGTGGAAGCTGGGACATTGAATAAATTTAAGACAGAAATAGACAGTTTCTTAAATGGTAAGGGGATAAGGGGTTATGGGGAGCGGGAGGGGAAGTGGAGCTGAGTCCATGATCAGATCAACCATGATGATATTAAATGGCGGAGCAGGCTCAAGGGGCCGTATGGCCTACTCCTGCTCCTATTTCCTACTTCTTATGTTCTTAAGTGCCGCCTTTTGGATGAGACGTTAAACCGAAGCCCTGTCTGCTCTCTCAGGTGGATATAATAGATGTCGTGGCACTATTCAAAGAAGAGCAGGGGAGATCATCTAGCCATCAAATTACAACAGTAAGCGGCAATAGCAGCTCCCCAACTTTCAGAATGAATGCACAATAAGCATTCATAATAACAAGAAATAGGAGCAGGAATAGGCCCCTCAAGCCTGATCCGCCATTCAATAAGATCATGGCTGATCATCGACCTCAACTCCACTTTCCCGCCCAATCTCCATATCCCTTGATTCCCCGAGAGTCCAGAAATCTAGCTATCTCAGCCTTGAATATATTCAGAGACTCAGCATCCACAGCCCTCTGGGGCAGAGAATTCGAAAGATTCACAACCCTCTGAGTGAAGAAATTCCCTCTCATCTCAGTCTTAAATGGCCGACCCCTTATCCTGAGACTGTGACCCATAGTTCTAGACTCTCCAGCCCGGGGGAAACAACCTCTCAGCATCTATCCTGTTAATCCCCCTCAGAAACTTGTGTGTTTCACCTGCTAACAGACACCTACAAGAAAAAAAAGAGAATAAACACAAGATCTCACCAAAATTTTCACCACCCCAAATGTCCATCTGCGTGTCATACTTGCCAAGGTGGTTGAACCAGGATTTATTAATGACAAAGATCCCTCCGGCAATAACCGGAGTCCTGCAGAAATAAAAGCAGAGGTGTCACTCATGGGTTCTAATCCCAGTGGCCACAAAACCCAGGCCGACACCCCTCCAGTGCAGTGCTGAGGGAGCGCCGCACTGTCGGAGGCGCCGTCTTTCGGATGAGATGTTAAACCAAGGCCCCGTCTGCTCTCTCAGGTGGTTGTAAAAGATCCCACGGCATTTATCCGTATGATGAAAATCGATCGTCTACACTCCCATTCTCTGTGCACTCAAAGAACCTTCACGGGAGTTAGCAATTTTTGCTAAAATACAGTCGAGTATTTGAAGCGGAATCTTTCTTTTGTTACAGATCCACGACGTGGGAGGTTAAGTGGTTGTTACTCTAATGCCATCTGGTAGAGTTCACTACCCTCATGGCCATGATACGTATCAAGGGTCCATACCCACGGGAACAACTTGACTCTTTCCTCCGCAGCTGTGGCTCGATCTGGTCCGTCTGTCCACAGATTTCTGTTTTTATTTTTATATTTCAGATTTCTGCAAATTTATAGAGCCCGAATTTGGTGAAGGCCCCCGCCTGCCCAAGTGCTGCCCAAAGGACCACTGAGGTCCCTGACGGTTCTTTGGGCGGGGTTTTCATCGCCCAGGTCCCTCGAAGGTCAGCGGGTGGCAAATCTGCGATGTACGCCACCAATCTGGGTGGCAGCGGGCGAGAGGTCTCATTCTCGGCAGCAGAGGCGCTTGCCGCCCAAGTGCCGCCGAGGATGGAGTCGGGCCCAAGGAGGGTCGAAGACCTAAAAATAAAAAGCATCAAAAACAAAAAAAAACATCTGATGACCTTCAGGGGACCCCATCCAGGTAAGTCCCTGGAAAGAAATAATTTAAATAAAATTCATTAACCTTTTTTACAGCATAGCGCTGAGGACAGAGCTGCCTACACTCAGAGGTCCACCGCGTCCTGCCACTGACTCCCGCCGACTCCCGCCCGCACCAATCCGGCATCTCGGCGGGCAGAGGTGTACTTACGCGCATCGGCCGTCCGCTGACGTCGGCGGGCACTTCCCGGCGGCTCTCCCCTCCCGCCCGCTCCAGGCCACGTCGAAAGTGGCACTGGGCGGTTCGGGCAGAGGAATGTGGGTGACAGTGGACTGCAAGGCCATCAGTTTGTCTTTTTAAAAATATTTATTTAATAATATACAGAACAGAGGTGCAGAAACCAGCGGCAACAGTCTGGAGTGGGGTTTCGACCCCAATCCAGGCTCTGTTTAGATTCAGTGGGTCAGACCACAGTATCTGCAAGACGTCCATAACTGGATGACAGCCCCATGTCCCTCCCGCTCAGGGAGATCGCAGCACTGAAATAAACCCATAACGAAAGGTGCATCACCCTAAATAACCAACTATTCCTTTCGTCAACTAGAATGACAACAGTGTGGTCCGGGGAGTGGGGGGTGAGAGGGTTAGAAATGTGAGTTGCTAGAAGGCTGCGGAAGGGCTGTTGGAGGACAGCTGGAGGGCTGCTGGAGGGCTGCTGGCATCCATTGAGCCAAACCCAGGAGGGTTCCAGTACACGCCCCGGGTTCCATGCTGCCTCGAGTTCTCTCCCCCCACCCCCTCCACCGTTGTCCAGCCCGGGCCCTGGGTCACTCGGGGTCATTTTAATGTTGGGTAATGTAAAATGGGCAATATTAAATTGACCGCCTGTTATACAGCATGCCCGATTATCCATTTGATCGAAGTCAACGGAATGTAAATTGTGGGAGGTGTATAATGGGCGGCCGATTTGATATTCCCCCGGTTGAAACATCGGCCACAGTTACAATGACCCACCCATGTGCCAACCAAATACAGGCCGGCTGATTTAAGACCGTGACATCCATTTGGCCGACTGAATCCCGAAGTGAACGACGTGCGTTCCTGGCCCTCTCACCCAGTGCTTACCGGATTGATTCGGTCGGGTCCGACCTCACCATCTTCTGTTCAATGGGCATCTGTTCCCATTTAAAATGCAAACTCCAGTCAAATCCTACGAGGGGGCAGGGGAGGGAAAACAACAAGGTGAACATAATAAAACCGCGCTGAGAGACCACAAGAACTGTTGCCGAAATTACTTCACAAGATTGGCACAGCTGAGGGAGGCCACTCAGCCAATCTCTTAGCTCAACCATCCAGTTCCTTACCTTTCCCTCTTCACATCATTTAAAACAAAAATTATTCCTGGGATGTGGGCGTCGCTGGCAAAGCCGGCATTTATTGTCCATCCCTAATTGCCCTTGAGAAGATGGTGGTGAGCCGCCTTCTTGAACTGCTGCAGTCCGTGTGATGAAGGTGCTCCCACAGTACTGTTAGGGAGGGAGTTCCGGGATTTTGCCTCAGCGACAATGAAGGAACGGCAATATATTTCCAGTCAGGATGGTGTGTGACTGGGAAGGGAACGTGGAGGTGGTGGTTGGTGTTCCCATACGCCTGCTGCCCTTGACCTTCTAGGTGGTCATGAGTGTGTACCGTGAATTAATCCGAGGTTTTCTTAGGCAGTTCCCCGGAGTCGAGGATGACTTGCTTCCACACTAATGTGAGTTCTCAGGTGACTGATGAGACCAATGCGGAACCTACAATCTCTGTCACAGGTGGGGCAGGTGGTGGTTGGAGGGACGGGTGGGTGGGGTGTATCCAAGGTTTACCCCTCCCTCAGCAGACCATCACAAAACCCACGATCAGTCTGTCAACTCAAAGAGGCAGAAACCGTTGGGGAAAATGAGAGTCACATATGTCAGGTCAAATGCTGAACCGTAAGGAACTGAAATTTGGAGACATTTCCTGGTTCAATTTGGCAAATGCTTAAATTGCTTTCCGGTCCAGACCCTAGTGGTTCACGGCAGTCTACACTTAAAAAATATTCCCACACGTTGAGGAATGAGACAGAGACCTCGGATGTTCGCATTTTCTCATCCTTCTCACATTCCCAGCATGGAGGGGCCACCTTTCGAATGGGGCGTTAATCCCACACCGAGTCTAACCAGCTTAGCTGAACATAAAAGGAAAGTCACTGCCGTCTAGCTTCAGGAGATAGGAACACAGGAACAGGAGGAGGCCATTCAGCCCCACAATCCCGTTCCACCATTACAAACATAGAAATTTACAGCGCAGATGGAGGCCATTTTGGCCCATCGTGTCCGCGCCGGCCCTTGGTCAGCAGCCCTAAAGGTTACATATAAACCTATGAACAATGGCGGAAAGGCAAAGAGCACCCAGCCCAACCAGTCCGCCTCACACAACAGCGACACCCCTTATACTGAAACATTCTACACTCCACCCCAACTGAGCCATGTAATCTCCTGGGAGAGGCAAAAACCAGATAAAAACCCAGGCCAATTTAGGGAGAAAAAATCTGGGAAAATTCCTCTCCGACCCATCCAGGCAATCGAAACTAGTCCTGGCCGTATTCGATTCCCTGCAGTACTTACCATTATATCTGCACCAGCCAACAAAAGGTCATCCAGTCTAATCCCAATTACCAGCTCTAGGTTCATAACCCTGCAGGTTACTGCACTTTAAGTGCCCATCCAACCATCTCTTAAAAGTGGTTAAACAGCTTCCCCCTGGTTCTGTAGTTTAGTTCCACTCCAGCAGGGAGCTTGTTGATTGTGAGGTGGAGCATGGCGGCGAGGAAGATTGAGAAGAGGGTTGGAGTGGTAACGCAGCCCTGTTTGAGCCCGGTCCGGACGTGAATTGGGTCTGTAATGGATCCGTTGGTAAGGATCACGGCCTGCATGTCGTCGTGAAACAGGCAAAGGATGTTGACAAACTTTTGGGGCATCCAAAATGAAGGAGGACGCTCCATAGACCTTCATGGTTGACAGTGTCAAAGGCCTTTGTAAGATCGAAGAAGGCCATATATAAGAGCTGGCGCTGCTCCCTGCATTTTTACTGCAGCTGTCGCACTGCAAAGATCATGTCCCTTGTGCCCCGTAGGGGACGAAATCCGCATTGTGATTCCAGGAGGGTTTCTGCATCTGCATTCAATTAGATCATGGCTGATCAGTATCTTAACCCCATCTACCCGCCTTGGTTCCACAACCATTAAGAACCTAATCTAAAAAACTATCAATCTCCATTTTACAATTTTCAATTGACCCCCAGGCTCAGCAGCTTTTTGCTGAAGGGAGTTCCAGATTCCCACTGCCCTTTGGGTGAAGAAGTGCTTCCTGACATCACTCCCTGAACGGCCTGGCTCTAATTTTAAGATTGTGTCCCCTTGTTCGGGACTCCCCCCACCAGAGGAAATAGCTTCTCTCTATCTACCTGACCAAATCTTTCAATCATTTTAAGCATCTCAATTAGATCACCCTCAATCTTCTATACTCGAGAGAATACAATCCTCGTCTATGCAACCCGTCCGTATAATTTCTCCCATCAGAGGAAATACTTTCTCTCCAGCTGCCCTATTAATCCCACTAATCATCACCTTAAACACCTCAATTAGATCAACCCTTAATATAGTCTCACAATGCTTGGTCTTCACACCCAGTGTGTCGGAAACACCCTGGTGTGACGTGGAGTTCGAAACATAGAAAAAAACATAGAAAAAAACATAGAAAATAGGTGCAGGAGTAGGCCATTCGGCCCTTCTAGACTGCACCGCATTTACCATTGGACTGTCAGGAAACTTTACCAAACTTTCAAATGTTTAATTCTTTTCGCCAGCAGCACAACTTTCTCCTCCAACTTTAAAATGTAAGCGGCCTTCCAATGCCAGTGAGTGCAGCACCCACAGAACTCTTTGGGCCCTGTTTTGCGACACCTGTTAGTATCTCCTGGGGGGCGCTAACAGGGGGCATAAACCGTTTTCGCCGGGGTGGGGTAGTGGGCGCTACTGGCTCCTGCGAAATGGCGCGGGAGTTGGCGGAGGCGCTGCCACGATAGCACCGCATCTTGCCGGTAGCACCGCAGTCGCGATGATGTCATCAGCGTGACCCCTTAGCGCCGCGTGCCGATCCCTTTCCGCCCTTGCGGTGGAAATTCCCCTGCGTCCCGTGGGGCGCGAAGTGGGCCAATCTCCGCTCGCGGGGTGGAAGTGGAAGGGGAGGTCGGGAGCGCCCCTCGCCCCCCCCCGGGCTGCCATCTTATCTGTTTGCTTCACTCACCCGTCGGCCCCTTTTTTACTTCCTCTGGCGAGGTTCGGGTGAAGGCTGCGGCCTTGGTCGCACGCCGCCGTGGAGGCCAGCAGAGGCCTGGCAGAGTGCGCAGCGACCCTCTCTTTTAAGTGAAGGGGAGGGGCGTCGAACCGTGTAGCACTGCCAATCGCGCCCAGTATCGCCGTGGAACCCGCTCCATCAGAAAGTGGGGCACGCAAGATTGCACTCCACGCCCTGTGAGGGACAGTAACTGCAATTTCGCGGCCGGGGCGGGTCTTCCGCATCGGACGCAGCAAGTCCCGCCCCGATCCAGTCACCACCCCCAATCGGGGCTCCGGTGGAATTTCTCCCACTTTGTTTTCCATGATCAGGAAACAATGCGGAGCCAGCAGTATAACTGGGGTCTGCTGATCCTGCATTGCAATAAAGAGGAATACAGGCATATCCCAAAAGTAAATTACATATCAGCCATGGCTCCCTCTCTCCTCAGTCAGTCAGCTGAGATCATTATTGGGGCTGATACTGCAATTTGTTCATGTTTTATTGATGTTGATTGAGGTATAAATATTGGCCAGGACACCGGGTATAACTCCCCTGCTCTTCTTCGAAATAGTGCCATGAGATCTTTTACATCCAACCAAGAGGGAAGACGGGGTCTCGGTTTAACGCCTCATCCGAAAGACGGCACCTCTTTCAGTGCTCCCTCAGTACTGCAGTGGAGTGTCAGCATAGATTTTTGTGCTCAAGTCTCTGGAGTGGGACTTGAACCCACAACCCTCTGACTCAGAGGCGAGAGTGCTACCCACTCATTATCACTTCCACTCTAAAAGTGAGTTTCAGGTGAAGTGAACAGTTTAATACAGGAATTACAGTCTCTGTCACAGGTGGGTCAGACAGTGGTTGAAGGAAAGGGTGGGTGGGGAGACTGGTTTTCCGCACACTCCTTCCGCTGCCTGCGTTTGATTTCTGCATGCTCTCGGTGACGAGACTCGAGGTGCTCAGCGCCCTCCTGGATGCTCTTCCTCCACTTAGGGCGGTCTTTGGCCAGGGACTCCCAGGTGTCGGTGGGGATGTTGCACTTTATCAAGGAGGCTTTGAGGGTGTCCTTGAAACGTTTTCTCTGCCCACCTGGGGCTCGCTTGCCGTGTAAGAGTTCCGAGTAGAGCGTTTGCTTTGGGAATCTTGTGTCAGGCATGCGAACAATGTGGCCTGCCCAACAGAGCTGGTCGAGTGTGGTCAGTGCTTCGATGCTGGGGATGTTGGCCTGGTCGAGAACACTAACGTTGGTGCATCTGTCCTCCCAGGGGATTTGCAGGATCTTGCGGAGACATTGTTGGTGGTATTTCTCCAGCGCTTTGAGATGCTTGACGAGATGCTACCCACTGAGCTACAGCTGACACTCAAGGCCATGTATAAAGTTTCAGTCCAAGATCTCATTGATCTGCAGCTATCTCAAGGTCCAGGTGCTCACAGGTCTTGCTGTTCTGATTCCCCAGTGAACCAACAGTGCGGGGAAAAAAAAACAGGCCCTTCCAAACCTCCAGTTCTCAAAATTCACACAGGAGAAACAAGCAAATGAGGAATATAAACCCGAATATTGTCTGCATTGCCTGGACTTCATGGGTTGGACTGGTGGGGTCCCATGTGGACACTTTGCTCACCCCTGGGACAAACCCTACCTAGAATTTCTCCAAACATGGCACCAACAACAATATCAAATCGCTATTCTCCAGATTTATTCCTTTCCCTGTCGGGCTTGTCTCCAGTGAGTAATTTAAGTCACTTTGTGTTTACAGTCGATTCTCTGAGTCACTGCCAGGAGTCACGGGTACAATGATTGAAAGTTGCAGAGGAAAGTAAACTCAGAAAGCTGTTCCCCAGATCTTCCGGGTGCTGTTAAACAATGTTAGCAACTTGTATTTATTTAGCGCCTTTAACGTAGTAAAAAGTCCCAAGGCACTTCGCAGGAGTATTAATAAACAAAGTTTGACACCGAGCCACATAAGGAGATATTAGGTCAGATGAGGACACAAGAACGTAAGAATTAGGACATACGGCCCCTCAAGCCTGCTCCGCCATTCAATAAGATCATGGCTGAACTTCGCCTTCAACTCCACTTTCCCGCCCGATCCCCATATCGCTCGATTCCCTTAGAGTCCAAAAACCTGTCTATCTCAGCCTTGAATATACTCAATGACTCAGCATCCACAGCCCTCTGGGGCAGAGAATTCCAAAGATTCACCAGCCTCTGAGTGCAGAACTTCCTCCTCATCTCGGTCTTAAATGGCCGGCCACTTATCCTGAGACTATGCCCCGTAGTTCTAGACTATCCAGCCCAGGGGAAACAACCTCTCAGCATCTACCCTGTTAATCCTCTTCAGAATCCTATCATTTTCAATGAGATCACCTCTCATTCTTCTAAACTCCAGAGAGCATAGGCCCATTCTACTCAATCTCTCATAATAGGACAGCGCTTTCATTCTAGGATTCATCTAGTAAACCTCCATTGTACCGCCTCTAAGGCAAGTACATCCTTCTTTAGATAAGGAGACCAAAATTGCACAGTCATCATCATCATAGGCAGTCCCTTGAAATCGAGGAAGACTTGCTTCCACTCAAAGTGAGTTCTCAGGTGACTGAACAGTCTGAAACGGGAATTACAGTCCCTGTCACAGGTGGGACAGACAGTGTTTGAAGGAAACGGTGGGTGGGACTGGTTTGCCACACGCTCCTTCCGCTGCCTGTGCTTGTTTTCTTCATGCTGTCGGCAATGAGACTCGAGGTGCTCAGCGCCCTCCCGGATGCTTTTCCTCCTCTTTGGGCAGTCTCTGGCCAGGGACTTCCAGGTGTCGGTGGGGATGTTGCACTTTATCAAGAGGCTTTGAGGGTGTCCTTTAAACGTTTCCTCTGCCCACCTGGGGCTCGCTTGCCATGTAGGAGTTCCGAGTTGAGTGCTTGCTTTGGGAGTCTTGTGTTGGGCATGCGGACAATGTGCCCTGCCCAACGGAGCTGATCGAGTGTGGTCAGTGCTTCGATGCTGGGGATGTTGGCCTGATTGAGGACAATGATGTTGGTGCGTCTGTTCTCCCAGGGGATTTTCAGGATCTTGTGGAGACATCGTTAGTGGTATTTCTCCAGCGATTTGAGGTGTCTACTGTACATGGTCCACATCTCTGAGCCATACAGGAGGTCGGGTATCACTACAGCCCTGTAGACCATAAGCTTGGTGCGAGATTTGAGGGCCTGGTCTTCGAACACTCTCTTCCTCAGGCGACCGAAGGCACAGTACTCCAAATGTGGTGTTACGAAAGCCCGGTACAATTGTAGCAAGATTTCCTTACTCTTGTACTCCAACCCCCTTGCAATAAAGGCCAACATACCATTTGCCTTCCTAATTGCTTGCTGTACCTGCACGCTAACTCTCTATGTTTCCTGTAAGAGGACAGCTAAATCTCTCTCAACACCAACATTTAATACTTTCTCACCATTTAAAAAATGTTCTGATTTTCTATTCTTCCCACCAAAGTGAATAACCTCACATTTCCCCACATTATACTCCATCTACCTTCTCTTCTTCTTAGGCAGTCCCTCGTATCGAGGATGACCCACTTCCACCAAAAAGGGATGAGTTCACAGGTGTTTCAATGAAGGACCTAATATTCCAGGTCTCGAACTACATCCTGAAGGATGGAAGATGCCTGTGCGTGGATTTTTTTGACCGTTGCACACCAGCCATCACACGGGCTTGACAGAGCTAGGTCTTGGTCCAGTGGTAAGGGTTACTCAAGACGATTGGCGAGCAGCTCTGCTGCATGGACCTAGTGTGCACACATATCGCAGTGTGGGCTGACCTGTGCTGCCCTTGGGCCCTGGCCTCTTCTGGGCCCTGAACTCACGCCTCTCCTGGGCCCCAATCACATCATTCTGCAATCTCTCGCCGTTTCTTCACCCCAACCTCGCCGCTTCTGTTGTACCTGCCCACGCTCCAATCAGCGACCTGGATTATGGTGATGTCCAATCCAGTCGCCCTCTTCACAGTCTGCCACCTTATTGCCCACTTACCTAACCTGTCTATATTCCTTTGCAGATTCTGTGTGTCCTCCTCACAGCTTACTGCCCCCCTAGCTTTTTATCATCAGCAAATTTGGATACGTTACACTCGGTCCCTTCATCCACACCATTAATATAGATTGTAAATAGCTGAGGTCCAATCACTGATCCTTGTGGCACCCCACTAGTTACAGTCTGCCAACTGGAAAATGACCCGTTTATCCCTACTCTCTGTTTTCTGTCCATTACCCAATCCTCTATCCACGCTAATATATTAACTCCATGAGCCCATATTTTGTTTAACAACCTTTTATGTGGCACCTTTTCGAATGCCTTTGTGAAAAGCTTGGTCCAACAGATAGGTTTTAAGGAGCACATTAAAGGAGCGAGGTTGAGAGGTGGAGAGGTTTAGGCAGGGAATTCCAGAGCAACCGGCTCAGGCACTTGAAGGCACGGCCACCGATGGAAGGAATCAGTTATGTGCAAGAGGAACGCAGAATTGGAGATCTCAAAGGGTTGTGGAGCTGGAGGAGATTACAGAGATAAGGTGGGGCGATTTGAAAACACGGATGGGAAATTTAAATTTGAGGCATCCATGAATATGGGTCAGCGAGCACAGGGGTGATGGGTGAATGGGATTGGTGCAGAGGTATTGATGAGCATTTCTGCCCCAATCAGAGCAGCTAAATAAAGCCATTGAACAATTTCTCCAGAGCAGTCCGGAGGTGACTCCAGTCGTCCTGGCCTGTCTTTATTTTCTTACAGTTCAATGACCTCAGACGTAAAAATGTATCTGCAATTCTTCGAGAGAAATGACAAGATACCCTTGTGCAACAATTCTGTAGTTAATGCACAAATACATCACCATACGCTAGTACTTTGACAGATAATATATTTACCAGTTTTATTCTAATTCTATGGGGCCCAGCGCCCCAATCGGGGGCAGTAACTTTTATCAGCCAGCCCGGATGTCCCTCCCCCGAAGCGGAATTGGGCATACGCGCCCCTCCACGGAAGCAGAGCACTGTCTGCGATACTCTGTTACCTTGGGGACGCTTCCGGGGCGGGAGCGTGGCGGTGAGTCCAGGAGGCCAACGCTACGCGGAACAGCGTTGACGCGCTACAACGCCCATCCATGTCATTTAAAGGGGAGGGCCACTGCGTACACTGCAGGCCCTTTAGTGGCCAGCCGCTGGGCAGGCAGGCACGTGATCAACCGAGCCAGTGGCCCGGCACCCATAGCGGAGTGTCAGGCTGCAGGATGGCGGCCCGCTCGATGCGAGGGCCGCCATTGTCGGGCCGACGCAAGAGTCCGCCGACAAAATAAAATGGCGGCCCAAGGCGTTAAAGGCCTCCAATGGTGGCCGGGACTTCAGCTGCCTGATCCCGAAGCTCTGGCGTGGGGGGGTGGTAAGAGGTCGATGCGCACGCCGATGATGTAATAGCCTGCTGTGCGTCAGCCTGTGGCCCTAATCGCGAGGCGCGGCGCTATCGGCACAGCGCAATCCAAACCTCCGGGGCAATTTCCCACGAGGCGCAATGACACCCCCTCGCCTGGGCGAAAACTCCATTGCGCCCCGATAGCAACTCTCGGAGGCACGAAAACGGGGCTATAAAAAGGGGCAATTTTGGGCCACATAGAATTTATCAGCACCATGACAGTTAATGGTTCTCTGATCCTTCATTGATCTTCCAAAACTCCAACCAATCCCTCCTAAACACTCATCCTCCTCCCTGGATCCACGCTCTGGAGATGGAGACTCACCACTCTGCTCTCCACTCGTCTACCCTCTGTTATAAGCTCAGCTCTTCTGTGAAACTCACTTCAGGCCCTCTTTCTCCCCCACCGTTCAACTCCCGATTACTCCGCTATCTCTGCTGGTCCAAATCCTGGTTGTCCTCCTCAGTTCCCCTTCCTTTCAAAGCCACCATTATCAGTCCTCTGTCGGCTGAGGGGCGATCGAATCAAGATTCAATAGGGCGGATAAAGAAAACTATTGGCCCTGGAATCCCGACCTCCCTGGGTCCGTACTGAGTGTGTACGGACCTGGGAAGGCATCGGAAAAGCCGGTTTTCATCGCACAATGCGCATGCGCTGATAACCGGCTTTTCCGATCTGTCAAGTTGGAGCTCAGGAGCAAGGACATTTGCATGGACAAGATTGCGGTATTTACCCATATCTTGCCCAGCAAATGTCCTCGAAACTCTTGCGCCTGATAAAAGCCGGCGCATAGCCTACTTCTACAGGCGTAAGAGTTTAAAATCATACAAAAATATAATTAAATTTAAAAAACACGTATTATTTTTAAAAACCCTGCCCACTATGTTACATTTATTTTTAACCATAATTTAAAAACTCAAGAAAAAACATGATCTTCTCAAGATATTTATTAACTTTAATTTCAATTCATTTTAATTATGTGAGGTGTGGTTTTATTTTTTTATTCATGTGTTTATTGTGTTTGGGTTGTTTTTTTTCTCATTAATAGCAATGAGAACTCGCAGATATGGAGTTCTCATTGCTATTAATCAGAAAGCCATGGAATACTGTACCTGATTGGCTGAGCAGTCACACGTAGCTGCACCTTCTGCGTGGGAACCTGGAGGACGGGAGCACGCTTCGCAGCGCGGGAAGAGAAGGCCTCCCCACCGGAAACCCACGCTCCTCCCGGACCACCAGGTAAATTCATAGAAATGTTTCAGGTCGGAGGCAATTGTCCACGGGACGCCTCCGACCGCAATTTCAGGGCCATTAGCGATGGTGGGGGAGTCCAGAACAAATCTTAAAATTGGAGCCAAGTCATTCAGGAGTGAAATCAGGAACCACTCCTTCACACAAAGAGTAATAGAATCTGGACATTGTTCGCATGCCGGACACGAGACTCCCAAAGCAAGCACTCTACTCGGAACTCCTTCACGGCAAACGAGCCAAAGGTGGGCAGAGGAAACGTTACAAGGATACCCTCAAAGCCTCCCCGATAAAGTGAAACATCCCCATCGACACCTGGGAGTCCCTGGCCAAAGACAGCCCTAAGAGGAGGAAGTGCATCCGGGAGGGCGCTGAGCACCTCGAGTCTCGTCGCCAAGAGCATGCAGAAATCAAGCGCAGGCAGCGGAAAGAACGTGCGGCAAACCTGTCCCACCCTTCCCTCAACCACTGTCTGCCCCACCTGTGACAGGAACTGTGATTTTCGTGTTGGGCTGTTCAGCCACCTAAAGACTCATTTTTAGAGTGGAAGCAAGTCTTCCTCGATTCCGAGGGACTGCCTATGATGATGAGCAGAATCTGGAACTCTCTCCCCCAAAAGGCTGCGGATGCTGTGGGGACAATTGAACATTTCAAAACCGAGAGCGACAGAGTTTGATTAGGTCAGGATATCAAGGGACATGGAGAAAAGGTGGGAGGAGGGGGTTGAGATACAGATCAGCCGTGCGCTAATTGCATGGCGGGCCAGGCCCGTGAAGGGCACTTCCCCGGTGCCACCTCAACCCTAAAAAGACTCAGCTTACCTTCCTGCCCACCCTCGGGGAGGAGGGGAAAGGAAGACAAATGTTTCGTTGGGAAGTAATGGTATTGAAGGATTATGGAGAGAGGGAAAAAAATTGGGCTTGAAGAGAAATGACTGCCAGAGATAAGAAACTGGCAGTGCAACGCAAGCTTGCTTGGCCGAATGAGCAACTCCACTTTCTGTGAGCCTGGAACAAAAAAACATTGGAGGATAATTTAACCGAACCTTTCCGGCGGGAGACTGAGGATTGGATCGGCTTTCCACGGCTTCAATGGAAAGTAAAATCAGGCGGCCAATGCAGGAGGCTTAGGTTCAAATTAACTTGCAAGTATATTGGCCCCAAGTTTCCACATGATTTGCTCCTGATTTTTAGGAGCAACTGGTGTAGAACGGAGTATCTTAGAAATTGGAATTCTCATCATTTAGTTTGCTCCAGTTCTAGTCAGTTAGAACAGTTTCACTTTGGAACAGAATTTTTTTTCAAAAGGGGGCGTGTCCGGCCACTTACACCTGTTTTCAAAGTTTCGTCAGTGAAAACTTACTCCAAACTAACTTAGAATGGAGTAAGTGAAGATTTTTGTACGCTTGAAAAAACCTTGTCTACACTTTAAATCAGGCGTAGGTTACAAATCAGGCGTAGGGAATGGGGGGGGAGAGGTTTAAAGGGAAGTTTACAAACATTAAACACTTCAGTTTTACAAATAAAAAGCCATCATCAATAATAAATGATAAATACATAATTTAGATGTATTTATCAGTGGAGGGAGAGAGGGGGGAGCAGAGGGAGGGAAGGGGGAGGAATGGGGGAGAAGGGGAGGGGGGAGGGGGGGGAGAAGGGGATAAAGGGGATGGGGGGGGAAGCGGGAGTCGGGTCCGGTCCGGGGGCGGGGGGGGGGGGGAAGCGGGAGTCGGGTCGGGTCCGGAGGCGGGGGGAACGGGAGTCGGGTCGGTGTCGGGTCTGGTCCGGGGCATAGGAAAGTGGGAGTCGAGTCGGATCGGGAGGAAGCAGGAGCTGGCTGTGGGAGGAGCCTTATTCACGCAGCCCCAGTGAGGCCATTCGGCCAGGGCTAGGGGGCTGCGTGCTTCGGGCCCCTCCCACACAGTTTCGGCCGCCTGGAGCTACTGCAATTGCGCGCTCACTGTAGCGCACATGTGCAGAGGTCCCGGCACTGTTTTCAGCGCAGGGACTTGGCTCCGCCCCCTACAGCTCCTGCTGCGCTGCGCCGAGGGCCAGAGGACCTGCAGGGAGGTGGAGAATCTGGAGGGTTTTTTTAGGCGCACTTTGTGGCGCGAAAAACGGGCGTCCAGGTCGGGACTGCGCCGTTCTAGGCGCGGCTCGAAACTTGGGCCCAATGTGTCAGCTGTGGCTCAGTGGGTAGCACACTTGCCTCTGAGTCAGAAGGTTGTGGGTTCATAGTCCCACTCCAGGGACTTGAGCACAAAAATCCAGGCTGACACTCCAGTGCAATGCTGAGGGAGTGCTGCACTGTTGGAGGTGCTGCCTTTCGGATTAGATGTTAAACTGAGGCCCTGTCTGATCTCCAAAGTGGGCCATAAAAGATCCCATGGCACTATCTGGAAGAAGAGCAGGGGAGTTATCTTGGTGTCCTGGCCAATATTTATCCCTCAATCAACATCACCAAAAAAACAGATTATCTGGTCATTATCACATTGCTGTTTGTGGGAGCTTGCTGTGTGCAAATTGGCTGCCGTGTTTCCCACATTACAACACTGACTACACTCCAAAAGTACTTCATTAGCTGTAAAGTGCTTTGAGACATCCGGTGGTTGTGAAAGACGCTATATAAATGCAAGTCTTTCTTTTTAAAATGCCTTCACATAAATGAGTCATTAGGACTATCGCTATGGTAATGTCTACAGTCAGACTCTTAGATCCAGAATTACACAGAGCACACCAAATCTCTCACCCAATCTTTCCTGTCTTGATTTCTTTAACAGACATTTTTTAAAGCAAACAATGACAAACAATGATGCTGTGTACCTCCTCTCAGATCAGCAGATGCGGCCAGATAAGCAAAGTTGTCCAGGCTTATCACGTCGATGATGGGACTCGCCACACGTGTGTAATCCTGGGGGGTCGGGAGATTGAAAATGGGCAAGTCAGCATCAGGGAACTACTTCACACAACAAGGAAAAGGAAAATATTAACAGGGGTCTCTCTGATACACAAAAGCATGTACATTGGTAGAGCGCTTTATCATGCCCCAAAGCACTTTACAATTAATAGATTCATTTCTGAAGCAAAGTTACTGATGTCACAGGCCAGCTAATTTGTGCACAGCAAGGTCCCACAGACAACAGCTGAATGAATGATCAGATAATCTGTGCCGGTTGGGGAAGGAATGTTGGACAAGAAAGCAGGAGAACCTCTTGCTCTACTTCGAATAATGCCACGGGATCGTTTGCATCTACCTAAATAGGCTGACAGAATACGCAGCCTGAATACTGCACGGTAGTTGCCATGGCTTAGTGGGTAGCATTCTCTCCTGAGTCAGAAGGTCGCGGGTTCAAGTCCCACTCCAGAGACTTGAGCTCATAATTGAGGCTGACACTCCGGTGCAGTGTTGAGGGAGCGCTGCAATGTTTGAGGTGCCGTCTGTCGATGAGATGTTAAACCGAGGCCCCATCTGCCCTCTCAGGTGGATGTAAACGATCCCATGGCAAATATGGAACAAGAGCAGGGTAGTTCTTTCTGGTGTCCTGGCCAACATTTAACCCTCACCAAAACAGATTATCTGGCCATTGGAGCTTGCTGTGCGCAAATTGGCTGCTGAGTTTCCTACATTACAACAGTGACTGCACCCCAAAAAGTTCTTCATTGGTTGTAAAGTGCTTTGGGACTTCCTGATGTCATGAAAGGCGCTATATAAATGCAAGCCCTTCTTTCTTCTTCTATCTCAGAGTCACCTCAACCCTAAAGAGAGTCTGCTTACCTCAGTACCCACCCCCAAAGAGGAGAGGAGAGAAAGAGAATGGTGTGGGGAGGGAATGCAGAGTGAAAGACCTCTACAATCAGAAAACATTTCTGCCCTGGGCTGACTTATTCATCACCTGAAAACATTGATGAAAAACATTGGCTACATCTCTCCCTGGTATCGTCACTGAACCAGACCAGTAACAATGGGGCTGAATGCTCTGCTCCCCACAGGGAGGTTATGCTTGAACTGTATAAAACACTAGTTAGGCCACAGCTAGAGCACTGCGTGCAGTTCTGGTCACTGTTATGTATGTAATAACTCGATAGACTGAATACTGTAAACTAACACAGAGACGAACCTGGCTCTGCTTTATTCGGGTCCAAAGTGAATACATTACATTATGGCATGTCTTTTATACCTGGGCCGCACACAGCCCAATGACCTCTGACAGTGGCGCCACCTGGTGGCTAGTAACCCCAAGCATACATACATGACAGTCACCACATTGCAGGAAAGATGTGATTGTACTAGAGAGGGTACAGAGGAGATTTACAAGGATGTTGCCTGGACTGGAGAATTTTAGCTATGAGGAAAGATTGGATAAGCTGGGTTTGTTTTCTTTGGAACAGAGGAAGCTGAGGGGAGACCTAATTGAGGTGTATAAAATTATGAGGGGCCTGGATAGAGTGGATAGGAAGAACCTATTTCCCTTAGCAGAGGGGTCAACAACCAGGGGGCATAGATTTAAAGTAAAAACAGAAAATGCTGGAAATCTCAGCGGGTCAGGCAGCATCTGTGGAGAGAGAAATAGAGTTAACGTTTCAGGTCGATAACCCTTCATTAGAACTGATAGATTTAACATGATTGGTAGGAGGTTTAGAGGGGATTTGAGGGGAAATTTCTTCACCCACAGGGTGGTGGGGGTCTGTAACCCACAGCCTGAAAGGGTGGTAGAGGCAGAAACCCTCACCATATTTAAAAAGTACTTGGATGTGCACTTGAAGTGCCGTAACCTACAGGGCTACGGACCAAGAGCTGGAAAGTGGGATTAGGCTGGATAGCTCTTGGTCGGCCAGCGCGGACACAAAGGGCCGAAATGGCCTCTCTCCGTGCTGTAAATTTCTATAATTCTATGATTCCCCACCCCATTCTGAGAAACAGCAGCTTGAAGGTTGATGCAAGTTCATGTAAGCAACTGGTGATCTTATAGAAATGTATAAGATTATGAGGGGGCTTGACAAGGTGGATGCAGAGCAGATGTTTCCACTGATTGGGGAGACTAGAACTAGAGGGCATGATCTTAGAATAAGGGGCCGCCCATCTAAAACTGAGATAAAGAGGAATTTCTTCTCTCGGAGGGTTGTAAATCTGTGGAATTCGCTGCCTCAGGAAGTTGTAGAAGCTGGGCCATTGAATAAATTTAAGACAGAGATAGACAGTTCCTTAACCGATAAGGGAATAAAGGGTTATGGGGAGCGGACAGGGAAGTGGACCTGAGTCCATGATCAGACCAGCCATGATCGTATTAAATGGCGGAGCAGGCTCGACGGGCCCTATGGCCTATTCCTGGTCCTATTTCTTATGTTCTTATGTATTAACAAGGTGTTAACACAGGATGGTGCAAGCGAGTTTGGGCTGTCTCAATCCAGTTCCTCGGGAGTGTCTGCCTGCAGCACCCCACCACTTCAAATTGGACGGAAAGTCCAATCGAATTGGCACTCTCACTCACGAGGATGTCAGAGGTGGGGGCCAAGGAAAGAAATTTCCCATTAGTGGAGCAAGGGTGCTCTAGGGAACTGGGTAGAGGCAAACTGTTTGAGACAGAACCGTGCTAGCCCCCCAAACCCCCCCCCTCCCAAACTCGCGACCCCCAGCACCTAGAAGGACAAGGGCAGCAGGTGCATGAGAACACCACCACCTCCAGGTTCCCCTCCAAGTCACACACCATCCTCACGTAGACATATATCGCCGTTCCTTCATCGTCACTGGGTCTCCCTCCCTGACAGCACTGTGGGAGAACCTTCACCACTCTGTTCAAGAAGGCCCACCTCCCCCTTCTCAAGGTCGACTAGGCATGGGAAATGAAATGTTGGCCTTGCCCAAGAATGATTAATTCATCACCACTGACAGCCCTCACCTTGACAAGCACACACGTGTTTACCCTCCGACCACACCCCCATGGCCCCATCCCCCACCCCGGCCCCAACCCCCTGACCGCACTTCCTGGCCCCACCCCCTTGACCCCACCCCCTGGCCCCATCCCTCTGACACCAACCCTTGGCCTCACCCCCCCGGCCCTATCCATTGACCCCAGCCCCCTGACCCCACCCCCTGGCCCTATCCCATTGACCCCAGCCTCCTGACCCCACCCCTTGGCCCTATCCCATTGCCCCAGCCCCCTGACCCCACGCCCTGGCCCTATCCCATTGACCCTAGCCCCCTGACCCCCATCCCCTGGCCCTATGCCATTGACCCCAGCCCCCTGACCCCCATCCCCTGGCCCTATGCCATTGACCCCAGCCCCCTGACCCCACCCCCTGGCCCTATCCTATTGACCCCAGCCCCCTGACCTCAACCTCCTGACCCCAGCCCTGAACCGCTGAGGCCATTTTAGTAGAGACAACTCCCAGAGACTCACCTCGTTAACGCGTTGCAGGAGCGGTTGTAGCCAGTCCTTGTTCACCTCGCAGTGACTGTCGAGGAAGGTTAGGACCTCTGCAGTTGCAGCATCCGCACCCTTCACCCGCGAGCGGATTAGCCCTACAGACAGAGAAGCAATTTACGCTAAAGCAACAACTTATATTTATACAACAACAACAACAACTTGTATTTATATGGCGCCTTTAATGTAGCAAAAGATCCGAAGGCGCTTCCAGGAGTGTTATCAGGAGATATTAGGACAGCTGACCAAAAGCTTGGTCAAAGAGCAGGGGCTGGATTTTCCGTTGCCTGACGCCTCAGTTAGCAGCCAGAGGGCGTGTAAGAGGCTATTGACCGGAAGCACAGCTTTTAGCGTCCCGACCGAAAATTCGATAGAGGCTACCCGGGGGCAAAAACCAGTAGCGCCCAGCTGCTGACGATCACTCTGATCAAGATGTATTCCTGTTGCAATGCCCACGCTTGCGCTCAGGTCGGTAAATGAGGTGCGGCCGCCTCATTGATCGCCCGCCAAGAACAACATTGGTACAAGCTTGTAGAGTCGTTAACTGGCGGCTAATTAAAGGGATGAGGAAGCGCTTCCCATGGAGGTCACAGTCAGTGCAACATTTACACACAGCACGGTGCGTGAGCCTCAGTTTACAGCAGCAGAGAGACATAAGAGTTGAGCTTGAGAAAAAGTGATTTTGAAGACTTTAATGGGTGCATTACTATGCCACGCCTTTAAGACTTGGCTTTTCCCGGGATCTAAATCGGAGTTCGGCGCATGCGCAATGACTCGGTTAAATTTAGCGCCGGCATTTTCATTAGCGCCCCCCCAGCTCTGGTGTGCAACGGCTGATTTAGCACCTCTATCAGCTCTTCGACCGATTCTGACGAATTTCTGGACGGGAGATGCGAACATTTTCAAGGAGTCTCGATTAACACCACAACAGAGGCACAACCAAATTTCTCCCTATTAGGTTTTAAAGCGAGCCGAGAGTTGAAGCAGGAAGGGCAGTAGAGACCAGGCAGGAAGTCGGAAAGAAGTTAGAGGAAGTAATAGAGCCAACCATCAAAGAGCTCCTGGATCTTTTCCCAAACTTGGCTTCCAAATTCCCAGCCTTCTATGTACAGGCACAGCGCCTAAACTTGGGAAACCTCAGCACTGAGGCCGTTCCGGATTCCAGGCTTTTCCGGACTTTTGATTTGCTTTCTGACGTCACAAATCCGGAAACAGCCGAGCCCAGGTTCAGGTATTTCCAGATTTCAGAACGTCAGAAAGGGACGGGGGGGATTTCCACCGAGGAGTTGTTCGGGCGGGGCCCCGCGAGGAGATGTTCGGGCGGGGTCTCACTGAGGAGTTGTTCGGGTGAGGCCCCGCGAGAAGATGTTCGGGCGGGGTCTCACTGAGGAGTTGTTCGGGTGAGGCCCCGCGAGGAGATGTTTGGGCGGGGTCTCACTGAGGAGTTGTTCGGGTGAGGCCCCGCGAGGAGATGTTTTGGCGGGGTCTCACTGAGGAGTTGTTCGGGTGAGGCCCCGCGAGGAGATGTTCGGGCGGGGTCTCACTGAGGAGTTGTTCGGGTGAGGCCCCGCGAGGAGATGTTTGGGCGGGGTCTCACTGAGGAGTTGTTTGGGTGAGGCCCCGCGAGAAGATGTTCGGGCGGGGTCTCACTGAGGAGTTGTTCGGGTGAGGCCCCGCGAGGAGATGTTCGGGCGGGGTCTCACTGAGGAGTTGTTCGGGTGAGGCCCCGCGAGGAGATGTTCGGGCGGGGTCTCACTGAGGAGTTGTTCGGGTGAGGCCCCGCGAGAAGATGTTTGGGCGGGGTCTCACTGAGGAGTTGTTCGGGTGAGGCCCCGCGAGGAGATGTTTTGGCGGGGTCTCACTGAGGAGTTGTTCGGGTGAGGCCCCGCGAGGAGATGTTCGGGCGGGGTCTCACTGAGGAGTTGTTCGGGTGAGGCCCCGCGAGGAGATATTCGGGCGGGGTCTCACTGAGGAGTTGTTCGGGTGAGGCCCCGCGAGGAGATGTTCGGGCGGGGTCTCACTGAGGAGTTGTTTGGGTGAGGCCCCGCGAGGAGATGTTCGGGCGGGGTCTCACTGAGGAGTTGTTTGGGTGAGGCCGAGGAGGTCCCGAGGTCAGGCAGCAGTGGGGCCCCGAGGTCGGCAGGGTCGGCGGATCTGGATTCCCGTACATTTTACGGATTTCAGACGACCCTGCCACCGATCAGTCCGGAGTCCGGATTCCGGAACTCCGGATTCTCAATGCTGCACCTGTACATCAAGACTACGTTTCTGCACTGGACTCCACCACAAGACTCACCTGCTGCATCTCCAATCTGCTGCTCTGTTGCTTAAATGTCAAAGTAGGGCGGGGCATTCCAGAGCTGAGGGCCTTGAGAGCTGAAGGCACGGCCGTCAATGGTGGAGCGATTAAAATTAGCGATGCTCAAGGGGCCAGATGTAGAGGAGCGCAGAAATGCCAGGGAGTTCTAGGTCTGGAGGAGGTTACCGAAATACGAAGGGGCGTGGCCATGGAGGAATTCACAGAGGCGTGCCTGTCAACCAGTCCCGTCAATCCGCCGGTAATTCAGACGCGGCCCCTGCACGGAAAGACCACCTTCAGAAATGGCGTCGGCATGTCGGGGCAATTGTGGTGCTGCGGGAGATTAGGCTCGAATCTTGACACCGCCACTTGTTCTGATCTTGGCATTGTGCCAAGCAGAGACCGGGCGCCTCCCATTGGAGCAGGGAAAACCGCACGGAATGTGGTCCAGCACCAGTTTCTGCACGGATCAATAAAATCTCATCGACAGGCACAGAAAATAATCAAAAGGGATAATGGAATGCGGTCTTATAGCTAGAGAACTAGAATACAAAAGGGTAAGACCAGAAGAACATAAGAAATAGGAACAGGAGTAGGCCATACGGCCCCTCGAGCCTGCTCCGCCATTCAATAAGATCATGGCTGATCTGATTATGGGCTCAGCTCCACTTCCCTGCCCGCTCCGCATAACCCTTTACTCGCTTATCGCTCAAAAATCTGTCTATCTCCGCCTTAAATATATTCAATGACCCAGCCTCCACAGCTCTCTGGGGCAGAGAATTCCACAGTTGTACAACCCTCTGAGAGAAGAAATTCCTCCTCATCTCAGTTTTAAATGGGCTGCCCTTTATTCTGAGACTATGCCCCCTAGTTTTAGTTTCCCCTATGAGTGGAAATATCCTCTCTGCATCCACCTTGTCGAGCCCCCTCATTATCTTATATGTTTCGATAAGACCACCTTTCATTCTTCTGAACTCCAATGAGTAGAGGCCCAACCTACTCAATCTATCTTCATAAGTCAACCCCCCCCCCCCGGAATAAACCTCGTGAACCTTCTCTGAACAGCTTCCAACGCAAGTATATCCTCCCTTAAATAAGGAGACCAAAACTGTACGCAGTACTCCAGGTGTGGCCTCACCAATACCCTGTACAGTTGGAGCAGGACTTCTCTGTTTTTATACTCTATCCCCCTTGCAATAAAGGCCAACATTTCATTTGCCATCCTGATTACTTGCTGGACCTGCATACTAATTTTTTGTGTTTCATGCAAAAGGACCCCCAGGTCCCTCTGCACTGCAGCACTTTGCAATTTTTCTCCATTTAAATAATAATTTACTTTTCTATTTTTTCTGCCAAAGTGGATAACCTCACATTTTCCCACATTATATTCCATCTGCCAAATCTTTTGCCCACTCACTTAGCCTGTCTGTATCCCTTTGCACACTTCTTGTGTCCTCCTCACAATTTGCTCTCCCACCCATCTTTGTATCATCAGCAAACTTAGCTACGTTACACTCGGTCCCTTCATCCAAGTCATTAATATAGATTTTAAATAGTTGTGGCCCCAGCACCGATCCCTGCGGCACCCCATTGATTATTGTTTGCCAACCGGAAAATGACCCATTTATCCCGACTCTCTGTTTTCTGTTAGCTAGCAAATCCTCTATCCATGCTAATATATTACTCCAACCCCATGAGCTCTTACCTTGTGCAGTAATCTTTTATGTGGCACCTTATCGAATGCTTTCTGGAAATCCAAATACACCACATCCACTGGTTCCCCCTTATCCACCCTGCTCGTTACATCCTCAAAGAGCCCCTGCAAATTTGTCAACCATGATTTCCCTTTCATAAAACCATGCTGACTCTGCTTGATTGAATTATGCTTTTCCAAATGGCCTGCTACTGCTTCCTTAATAATGGACTCCAGCATTTTCCCAGCGACAGATGTTAGGCTAACTGATCTATAGTTTCCTGCTTTCTGTCTGCCTCCTTTTTTAAATAGGGGCGTTACATTTGCAGTAATTCAATCCGCTGGGACCTCCCCAGAATCCAGAGAATTTTGGTAGATTAAAACCAATGCATCCACCATCTCTGCAGCCACTTCTTGTAAGACCCTAGGATGCAAGCCACCAGGTCCAGGGGACTTGTCCGCCTTTAGTCCCATTATTTTACCGAGTACTACTTCTTTAGTGATAGTGATTGTATTAAGTACCTCCCTCCCTGTAGCCCCTTAATTATCCACTATTGGGATGTTTTTAGTGTCTTCTACCGTGAAGACCGATACAAAATATTTGTTCAAAGTCTCTACCATTTCCCTGTTCCCCATTATTAATTCTCCAGTCTCGTCCTCTAAGGGACCAACATTTACTTTAGCCACTCTTTTCCTTTTTATGTACCTGTAGAAACTCTTACTATCTGTTTTTATATTTTGTGCTAGTTTGCTTTCATAATCTATCTTCCCTCTCTTTATTATTTTTTTTAGTCGTTCTTTGCTGGCTTCTAAAAGTGTCCCAATCCTCTGGCCTCCCATTAGTCTTGGCCACATTGTATGCCCTTGTTTTCAATTTGATACCATCCTTTATTACCTTAATTAGCCACGGATGGTTATCCCTTCTCTTACAGTCTTTCCTTCTCATTGGAATATATTTTTGTTAAGAGTTATGAAATATCTCCCTAAATGTCTGGCACTGCTCATCAACCGTCCCACACTTTAATCTATTTTCCCAGTCCACTTTAGCCAACTCTACCTTCATACCTTTGTAGTTTCCTTTATTTAAGCTAAGGACACTGGTTTGAGATCCAACTTTCTCACCCTCCAACTGAATTTAAAATTCAACCATTCACTCATTCCTGGAGGATCCTTTACTAGAAGATTGTTTATTAATCCTGTCTCATTACACAGGACCAGATCTAAGATAGCCTGCTCCCTGGTTGGTTCCGCAACGTACTGTTCAAGGAAACTATCCCGGATACACTCTATCAACTCTTCCTCAAGGCTATCCTGGCCAATTTGCTTTGTCTAATATGAAGATTAAAATCTCCCATGATTATTGCCGTTCCTTTTTTACAAGCCTCCATTATTTCTTGATTTATACTCCGTCCAACAGTAGCTACTGTTAGGGGGCCTATAGACTATGCCCACCAGCGACTTTTTCCCCTTATTATTCCTTATCTCCATCAAACTGATTCAACATCTTGATCTTCTGAGCCAATATCGTTTCTCACTAACGCACTGATCTCATCCTTTATTAACAGTGCTACCCCACCTCCTTTTCCTTTCTGTCTGTCCTTCCGAATTGTCAAATACCCCGGAATATTTCGTTCCCAGCCTTGGTCACCTTGCAACCACGTCTTTGTGATGGCTATCAGATCGTACCCATTTGTCTCTATATGTGCTGACAACGCATCTATTTTGTTATGAATGCTGCGTGCATTCAGATAAAGAGCTTTTAAATTTGTTTTTTTACCACTTTTTCTGCTTTGACCCCATTTTCTGATTCACCTTTATGTTTATACATTCTGTCTCTTCCTGTCATGCTCTGGATTTGATTTCCCCCAGTGCTACCCTGTCTACTGTCTTCTCCTTAATCTTTGACTTTTTAAATTTTCGCTCACCTGAACCCTCCTCCCTACTAATCAGTTTAAAGCTCTCTCTATAGCCCTAGTTATTCGATTCGCCAGGACCCGAGTCCCAGCACGGTCTAAGTGAAGCTTGTCCCAACAGAATAGCTCCCTCTTACCCCAGTACTGGTGTCAGTGTCCCACAAACCTAAACCCATTTCTCCCACACCAGTCTCTGAGCCACGTGTTTAACTCTCTGATCTTATTTACTCTATGCCTATTTGCTCGTGGCTCAGGTAGTAATCCAGAGATTATTACCTTTGTGGTTCTGCTTTTTAATTTGGCCCCTAGCTGCTCATAATCCCTCAGCAGAACCTCTTTGTTTGTCCTACCTATGTTGTTGGACCACGACAACTGGATCTTTCCCCTCCACTCCAAGTTCCTCTCCAGCCAGAGGAGATGTCCTTAACCCTGGCACCGGGCAGGCAACACAGCCTTTGGGACTCATGCTCTCGGCTGCAGAGAACTGTATCTATACCCCTAATGATACTGTCCCGTATCACTACAATGTTTCTTTTCACTCCCCTCACTTGAATGGCCCCTTGTACCACGGTGCTGTGGTCAGTTTGCTCATCCTCCCTGCAGTCCCTGCTCTCGTCCGCACAGGGAGTAAGAGCCTCAAACCTGTTGGACAAGAGCAAGGGCCGAGGCTCCTCCATCACTCCATCCTGAGTCACACCCTCCTGTCCCTGACCACGGATCGAATTGGAATTAATTAATCTAATTGGTGTGACTAGCTTCTGGAACACAGCGTCCAGGTAACTCTCCCCCTCCCTGATGTGTTGTAGTGTCTGCAGCTCGGACTCCAGTTCATCAACACGGAGCTAACGTTCCTCGAGCTGCAGACACTTATTGCAGATGTGGTCGCCATGGACCTCAATGGGGTCCACCAGCTTCCACATGCAACAGCAGAAACACACCACCTGCCCTGCCATTCTAATATATTTAATTAGTTAAGATTTGAAGTTTTGAACATTTAGTTTATAATCCCAGCTCTTAATTTTAACCAATGCCCAAGAAAAGAGAGAAAAACTGACCAACCCAGCAGCTAGTGAAGTATCACTTACCTATTTTTACTTTTTTTAATTCATTTTAATCTTACCCCTTCTTCTCCAAATTCTCACTCTTACCAAATTCCCGAATAAACCACTCTGTTTAACTCCACTCTGGTTAAGACCTCTCTGTGCAGGGTAGAGGTTATGCTGCAGTTATACAAAGCCCTGGTTGGACCACACCTGGAGCACTGTGAGCAGTTCTGGATACAACACCATAGGAAGGATATATTGGCCTTGGAGGGAGTGCAGCGTAGGCTTACCAGAATGTTATCCGGACTCCAAGGGTTAAGTTACAAGGAGTGATTAAACAAATTAGAGTTGTATTCCCTGGAATTTAGAAGGTGAAGGGGTAATTTGATCTACGTTTTCAGGATATTAAGGGGAGTTGATAGGGTAGCTAGACAGAAACTATTTCTGCTGGTTGGGAAGTCTAGGACTGGGGACATAGTCTAAAAATTAGAGCCAGGCCTTTTTAGGAGTGAAGTTAGGAAAGACTACCACATGCAAATGGTGGTAGAAGTTTGGAACTCTCTTCTGCAAATGGCAATTATAAGAATATAAGAAATAGGAGCAGGAGTAGGCCCTATGGCCCCTCGAGCCTGCTCCGCCATTTAGAAACATAGAAACATAGAAAATAGGTGCAGGAGTAGGCCATTCGGCCCTTCGAGCCTGCACCACCATTCAATAAGATCATGGCTGACCATTCCCTCAGTACCCCTTTCCTGCTTTCTCTCCTTACCCCTTGATCCCTTTAGCTGTAAGGACCACACTTAACTCCCTCTTGAATATATCCAATGAACTGGCAGCAACGACTCTCTGCGGTAGGGAATTCCACAGGTTAACAACTCTCTGAGTGAAGAAGTTTCTCCCCATCTCAGTTCTAAATGGCTTACCCCTTATCTTTAGACTGTGTCCCCTGGTTCTGGACTCCCCCAACATCGGGAACATTCTTCCTGCATCTAACCTGTTCAGTCCCATCAGAATTTTATATGTTTCTATGAGATCCCCTCTCATTCTTCTAAACTCCAATGAATACAGGCCCAATCGATCCAGTCTCTCCTCATATGCCAGTTCTGCCATCCCGGGAATCAGTCTGGTGAACCTTCGCTGCACTCCCTCAATAGCAAGAATGCCCTTCCTCAGATTAGGAGACCTAAACTGAACACAATATTCCAGGCAAGGCCTCACCAAGACCCTATACAACTGCAGTAAGACCTCCCTGCTCCTATACTCAAATCCCCTAGCTATGAAGGCCAACATACCATTTGCCTTCTTCACCACCTACTGTACCTGCATGCCAACTTTCAATGACTGATGTACCATGATACCCAGGTCTCGATGCACCTCCCCTTTTCCTAATCTGCCGCCATTCAGATAATATTCTGTCTTCGTGTTTTTGCCCCCAAAGTGGATAACCTCACATTTATCCACATTATACTACATCTGCCATGCATTTACCCATTCACCTAACCTGTCCAAGTCACTCTGCAGTCTCTTAGCATCCTCGTCATATCTCACATCGCCACCCAGCTTAGTGTCATCTGCAAACTTGGAGATATTACACTCAATTCCTTCATTTAAATCATTAATGTATATTGCAAATAATGTATATTCCAGCACTGAGCCCTGCGGCATCCCACTAGTCACTGCCTACCATTCTGAAAAGGATCCATTTATCCCGACTCTCTGCTTCTGTCTGCCAACCAGTTCTCTATCCACGTCAGTACATTACCCCAATACCCTTTGATTTTGCACACCAATCTCTTGTGCGGGACCTTGTCAAAAGTCTTTTGAAAGTCCAAATACACCACACCCACTGGTTCTCCCTTGTCCACTCTACTAGTTGCATCTTCAAAAAATTCCAGAAGATTCATCAAGCATGATTTCCCTTTCATAAATCCATGCTGACTTGGACCGATCCTGTCACTGCTTTCCAAATGCGCCGCTATTTCATCTTTAAGAATTGATTCCAACATTTTCCCCACTACTGATGTCAGGCTAACCAGTCTATAATTACCCGTTTTCTCTCTCCCTCCTTTCTTAAAAAGTGGGGTTACATTAGCTACCCTCCAATCCAGAGGAACTGATCCAAAGTCGATGGACTTTTGGAAAATGATCACCGATGCATCCACTATTTCTAGGGCCATGGCTGATCCGATCATGGACTCAGGTCCACTTCCCTGCCCACTCCCCATAACCCCTTATTCCCTTATTGGTTAAGAAACTGTGTATCTCTGTCTTAAGTTTATTCAATGTCCCGACTTCCACAGCTCCCTGAGGCAGCGAATTCCACAGATTTACAACCCTCTGAGAGAAGAAATTCCTCCTCATCTCAGTTTTAAATCAATTGTTAATTTTAAATCTGAGATTAATAGATTTTTGTTAACCAAATATATTAAGGGATGTGGGCAAAGGGATATGTGGAGTTAGGTTACAGATTAGCTGTGATCTCTTTGAATGGCAGAACAGGCTCGAGGGAGTAAATGGCCTCCTCCTGTTCCTATGTTCCTAGCAGGCACTGCTGGGTGCAGTTCCCCGTTCCCTCAAATGAAGGAGGTGCACAACTGGGGCAAAGGAGTGGCATGAAAGGAGAGGAGTAGGGAGATGGAAGCATCGATTTTCACCCCCTTCATCTGGTGTTAATGGGTTGGTAACGGCCTCAAAATGGGTTCGGTGACATATGCACCTGAGAGTATGCTGACAGGTTTGTAGAGCTGTTGGGTCGGAAGGCCTCCTCATAGGACTGCTCCTGGGCATGGCCAAGGGGGTCATCAGCCGGTCCAGGCAGCGGGCGGTCGAGGGGGTCGTTCAGCCCGACTGCCTGCCTCTCTTCCGTGGTTACATCCGAGCCAGATGGAGCACGCAGTGTCCACCGGTACGCTCGCGGCCTTCCGCGAGAGGTGGGCGCCAGAGGGACTGGAGTGCATCATCACCCCCGGCAACCAAATTTTAATTTGATCATTAATGTTTAAAGTTTAATTTGTCTATGTTTGTTGGTTTTAGTGTCCCCCCCCCCACTTTTAGCCAGGGGGCACGTGTATAATTTATGTTTTTAGTGCCCTCAAAAAAAACAAGGGGGCACTTGTTTGAAAGTGTTTGGAGCGTGCCGCCCTTTAACCAGGGGACTCTTGATTAAAGTGCACAACTAAAATAGTTGTAGAGCTGTTGATCGGAAGGCCTCCTTGTAGGACTGCTCCTGGGCATGGCCAAGGGGGCCATCAGCTGGTCCAGGCAGTGGGCGGTCGAGGGAGTCGTTCAGCCCGACTGCCTGCCTCTCTTCCGCAGTTACGTTCGAGCCAGGGTGTCCCTGGCGATGGAGCATGCGGTGTCCACCGGTACGCTCGCGGCCTTCCATGAGAGGTGAGCGCTGGAGGGACTGGATTGCATCATTTCAACCAGGAACAGAATTTTAATTTGATTTGATTTGACAAAGGTTCCTTTTTATGTTTAGTTGTTAATTTGTGGTTTTTGCTGCCCTCAAAAATAAAAAGGGGGCACTTGAATGAAAGTTTCTAACAAAATAGTTGTAGAGCTGTTGAGTTGGGAGTGGCTTAGCCAGTCATGTGATGTTCACAAGACTCAATAAAACCCCAGACAGTTGGGTTTGGGGGATCCACGTTGAGGCAGGTGGTTGTGAGTCTGGTGGATGAACTGGTAATGTGCAGAGTGATTGTTAAACCTTTGCTAATAAGCCAACTAGTTCTTAATAGCAATGTGTTGCTGTGAATTCTTAAGCAAAGAACCCATGAAGCAAATACATTAGTGCCTCTTTTAACGCAAATGATAGGGCAGCCGCCATTTTGGAATGGTCATACTGATAGGTGTCCAAAGCACTCGCCTGTTTCAGGTGATGGGCCCCTTTTAATATGAAAATCAGGGTTCTGGGACATAAATAGGACCCCAGTTGACACTTTAGGTTAGAACTGGTCGGAACTGGTGCCGTGATCAATCAGACCAGCCCCACAAGCGATGAAAGCCAAGAGCTAAAAGTGAGCATCAAGAATAGTGTCATGGAATCTTTTCTGCCAACCCGAGAGGTGTCAGCCTGGATTATGTGTTCACATTTTTGGAGTGGGATGTGGACCCACAACTTTCTGCCTCAGAAGAACATAGGAACAGAAGGAAGTCATTCAGCCCCTCGAGCCTGTTCTGACTTTCAATTAGATCATGGCTGATCTGTATCTTAACTCCATCTTTGCACCTTGGTCCATAACCCATAATACTCTTACCCAACAAAAATCTACCACTCTCGGTTTTCAAATTTTCAATTGACATCCCCCTCCCACCATCCACAGCTTTTAGAAGGGAGAGTTCCAGATTCCCACAGCTCTTTGTGTGAAGAAGTGCTTCCTGACATCACTCCTGAACGGCCTGGCTCTAATTATAAGGTTATGCCCCCGTGTTCTGCACTCCCCCACCAGAGGAACTAGTTTCTCTGTATCTACCCCATCAAATCCTTTAATCATCTTAAACACCTCAATGAGATCACCCCTTAATGTTCTGTACTCGAGGGAATATAAGCCTAGTTTATGAAACCTGTCCTCATAATTTAACCCTTTTATCCCTGGTATCTTATCTTTCCCGAGCTGCGATGCCCAGAACTGAACGCGGTACTCCAGATGGGGTCTGAGCAGAGGACAGCTGTAACATAACGTTACACCCTTTGTATTCCAGCCCTCTTGGGATAAAGGCCAACATTCCATTAGCCTTTTAAAAAAAAATTTGTACCTGCCCACCAGCTTTTAGTGATTTCTATACTTGGAACCCTAAATCCCTCTGCGCATCCACAGTTCCTAACTTCTCGCCATTTAGAAAATACTCTGATTTATCTTTCTTAGGTCCAAACTTGATGATCTCACACTTTATCACATTGAACTGTATCTGCCACAGTTCTGCCCACTCATTTAACCAATCAGTGTCTCTTTGCATCTTTCTGCTCCCATCTACACAAGTTACTGAGCCGCCTAACTTAATGCTGTTAGCAAACCGAGATACACGGCTCTCTATTCCGTCATCCAAGTCATTTATAAATGCAGTGAAAAGCTGAGGTCCCAGTACAGATCTCTGCGGGTGCAAAAAATCGTGAATTGGAAGAAATAACTTGAGGTCAAAAAGTCTCTTCAGACTGGTGTTAGAATTGAAGATTCATTCTCGGTGCAATAGCTAAAGCGACTTGAACAGCCTGAACATAAATAACTGATAACAGGCAGCTCCAAACATCGGAAGGCCAAGAATGGCCTATCTGACTCCAACCTTGGGAGGATAAATGTGAAGAGGAGGATTTCATCTAAGAGTTGAGACAAAGAACTTGACATATCATAGGTTAAACGGTCCTGTCCATATCCTGCATCAGGCCCACCCCTAAAAAGAGAATAAAAGAAAGACCCAGAAGGCATTTCAGGAAGACGGTGAAGATAAGAACTGTTCGTACCACCAGGCGTCTGACTGATCGGGACTAGTACCAGCTCCTGGTCATGGTCATATGTCTACTGTGTCTATCCTGATCGTGTGTTGCGTTTGACTATATTTGAACTACCACTCCATTAATAAAATGCCTTATAACTCCTGAGATCCTTTGGGTATGTGTGTGTGACCTGTGATCCTAATCTTACAGGGAGACCACTAGTCACATCCTGCTAATTGGGAGTACATATGCATTATCCCTGCTCTCTGTCTCCTACCCCCTATCCAAGCCAATGGGTTGCCTCCAATCCCGTGCGCTCTCATGAATCATAAGCGAGATTGCTACCACTAAGCCACGGCTAACAGATGGTAAAGGAGGCTAAATGGGGACAACATTTGAACCAATGGGCCATGTGACCAGCAAAGTTGTATTCTGTCATAAGCTTTGAACTGAGCACGGAGAATGGGGGGGGGAAAAGAATCTTCGATCCTGACTTACCTTCCCGCCTCGTGTTCCTTAAACACTTGATCTTGGGAATCTTGGTTAAGAGCTCGCAGTCCTCAGCTGAAAGGAAAACAAGGACTGGTTAGTGTTTGAGGGATGAACTGTGCGCTTGTGAAACATGCCGGTGCCTAATGTTCTCTTTACGCTGCGCAGGTTCCAGCGTTCCTGCACAGGCGGTCAGGCGGCTTTTACATTGAAAGGATTGCGCAGACGTGGAATTTTGAGTGGGCCACGCAGCCTGTTAAAGGGACCATACAGCCCACAATAAAATTACAGGGAACATTGCATATGGCCACTTAGCTTTCAACAGTGGCTGTTATTCTCTCCCTCTGCCTCTTATAAGAACATAAGAAATAGGAGCAGGAGTAGGCCATACGGCTCCTCGAGCCTGCTCCGCCATTCAATAAGATCATGGCTGATCTGATCATGGACACAGGTCCACTTCCCTGCCCACTCCCTATAACCCCTTATCCCCTTATCGGTTAAGAAACTGTCTATTTCTGTCTTAAATTTATTTAATGTCCTGGCTTCCACAGCTCTCTGAGGCAGCAAATTCCACAGATTTACAACCCTCTGAGAGAAGAAATTTCTCCTCATCTCAGTTTTAAATGGGCGGCCCCTTATTCTAAGATTATGCCCCCTAGTTCTCGTCTCCCCCATCAGTGGAAACATCCTCTCTGCATCCACCATGTCAAGCCACCTCAGATGCTTTTGAAAAATGAAAAATGTTAAAAGTATTGCCTCTCTACCTCTCCCCTCCGTTAGGACGCTCCTTAATTACTACCTCTTTGACCAATGCCCCTGTGAGTATGCTCCTGTGAGCTTGTAGTACTGTTGCATTGTAAGTGGCTTAGCGAGTCACATGATGTTCATAAGACTCAATAAAACCCCAACCAGTTGGGTCCAGGTCATCCATGAGGCATGCAGTTGAGAGCCTGGTGGATGAACTGGTAATGTGTTGTGTGATTGTTAAACCTTTGCTAATAAACCAACTAGTTCTTAATAGCAATGTGTTGCTATGAATTCTTAAGCAAAGAACCCATGGAGCAAATACATTACAGTCACCTGTCCTAATGTCTCCTTATGTGACACAGTGTCAGATTTTGTCTGATAACGCTTCTGTGAAGTGCCTTGCGACACTTTACTATGTTAAAGGCAGCTATATAAATTGTTGTTTGTCAACAGATGCTGTGAAATTTGTGCCAATTTCTGAGACATTACTTGATGTATACGGTAGAGTAATGATGTAAAAATCTTTCTCACATTGCCTCAAGTCACAAGCAAGACCTATAAACAGTCTTTAGGTTTCAGAGTTCCAATGCTTAACTTATCCTAGGATTTGTTGAATTCCAATATTGATCACTAAAGGGATAGGTTAATTAAGATTTGAAGCAACTCAGAATACAGCTGGACTCAACATCGAGGTCAGCAATTTCAGACCATATTTTGTTACCTTCCTCCCTTTATTTTTACAAACCTCCCCCCTACCCACCCTTTTATTTTTACTTTGTTTCCCAGGGCAGCTGGTAATTATTCTGCCATTCACTCCCTATCTAAACTCATCTTTTGTTTCCTAACTTGTGCCATTACCATCTCAATTTTGGCCCATTATCCCTTATGGCTCTCAAATCTCTCCTGTCTTCCACCCAATCACAGACCTTCCCTTTTGTTCATTCCTCTTCTCCTCCTTTCCCTGCCCTTACTTAAGAATCCATTCATTTCAAACTTTTGCCAGTTCTGACGAAGGGTCATGGACCTGAAACGTTAAAACTGTTTCTCTCCACAGATGCTGCCTGACCTGCTGAGATTTCCAGCATTTTCTGTTTTTATTTCAGCATACAGCAGGTCCCACTCGCTCATAGACTCCACACTTGTCCAGTTTGAACCTGACCATCCATCCAATTGCAACAACAACAGGTTGAGGGATAAATATTGTCCAGGACACCAGGACACCAGGACTCCCTTTCTTCTTCTCTTCTTCCCTGCTCTTCTTCAAAATAGTGCCATGGGATCTTTTACGTCCAGCTGAAAGAGCAGACAGGGCTTCGGGTTAACATCTCTTCCAAAAGAACGCACCTCCGACAGGGCAGCGTTCTCTCAGTGCTACACTGGGGTATCAGCCTGGATGATGTGGAGTGGGACTTGAACCCACGACCCTCTGACTCAAGCGAGAGTGCTGCCCACTGAGTAACATGAAAAGAAAAACCAGACCCTATACCCCAATCTTCAAGACTGAACTCTACAGTGTTCCTCGTTTTGTGATGGAGTTGGTTTTTAAGTCTATGGGTTTTCATACACAGCATCAGTACTCGAAGCTGTGATTTCCCATCAACCACACTGTGCACCTCTTCCCCTTCCCACCACTGCCCAAATTTAGACACCCACAAAGGATGACACCCCAAAGGATCCTGGGTCAGTCACGCCCTCGTTATTTGGGCTGCCCCATTTGATGACGGAACAGTTACTCACGGTCACTGCTGAAGTCGTCCACGAGAATGATTTCCTGGATGAGTTGGGGCGGACTGCGGTTCAGGATGCTGAAAGAGGCAAGAAACAGGCAGGGATTAGAATATAAGAACATAAGAAATAGGAACAGGAGTGGGCCATACGGCCCCTCAAGCCTGCTCTGCCATTTAATACAATCATGGCTGACCTGATCATGAACTCGTCTCCACTTCCCCACCCGCTGCCTATAACCCCTTATCCCCTTATCGTTTAAGAAACTGTCTATTTCTGTCTTACATTTATTCAATGTCCCAGCTTCCACAGCTCTCTAAAGCAGTGAGTTCCACAGATTTACAACCCTCCTAAAGAAGAAATTTCACCTCATCTCAGTTTTAAATGGGCTACCCCTTATTCTAAGATTGTGCCCTCTAGTTCTAGTCTCCCCCATCAGTGGAAACATCCTCTCTGCATCCACATTGTCAAGCCCCCTCATAATCTTATACGTTTTGATAAGATCACCTCTCATTCTTCTGAATTCCAATGAGTAGAGGTCCAACCTACTCAACCTTTCCTCATAAGTCAAGCCCCCTCATCTCCGGAATCAACCTATTGAACCTTCTCTGAACTGCCTCCAAAGAAAGTATATCCTTTCGTAAATATGGAAACCAAAACTGCATGCAGTATTCCAGGTGTGGTCTCACCGATACCCTGTATAACTGTAGCAAGACTTCCCTACTTTTATACTCCATCCCCTTTGCAATAAAGGCCAAGATTCCATTGGCCTTCCTGATCACTTGCTGTACCTGCATACTAACCTTTTGTGTTTCATGTACAAGTATCCCCAGGTCCCGCTGCACTGCAGCACTTTGCAATCTTTTTCCATTTAAATAATAACTTGCTCTTTGATTTTTTTTCTGCCAACATTATACTTCATCTGCCAAATTTTTGCCCATTCACTTAGCCTGTCTATGTCTTTTTGCAGAATTTTTGTGTCCTCCTCACACATTGCTTTTCCTCCCATCTTTGTATCGTCAGCAAATTTGGCTACGTTACACTCAGTCCCTTCCTCCAAGTCGTTGATATAGATTGTAAATAGTTGGGGTCCCAGCGCTGATCCCTGTGGCACTCTACTAGTTACTGATTGCCAACCAGAGAATGAACCATTTATCCCAACTCTCTGTTTTCTGTTAGTTAGCCAATCCTCTACCCATGCTAATATATTACTCCCAACCCCGTGAACTTTTATCTTGTGCAGTAACCTTTTATGTAGCACCTTGTCCAATGCCTTCTGGAAATCCAAATACCCTACATCCATTAGAAGCTGGAAGCGGGTACCAGAAATCCAAACCCCGAAACAGCTCATCCATCTCCTCAACTCCCACCAGCCGCGAACCAAACCTTTTGCTGTGAACTCCAGTTAATCGACGTGTCATAGAATCATACAGCACAGAAGGAGGCCATTCGGAACATTGTGCCTGTGCCGGCTCTGTGAAAGAGCTGTCCAATCAGTCCCACTTCCAGGCTCTTTCCCCATAGCCCTGCAATTTTTCCCTTTCTAGTATTTATCCAATTCCTTTTTGAAAGTTACCATTGAATGTGCTTCTACCGCCCTTTGAGGCAGCGCGTTCCCGATCACAGCAACATTTCTCCTCAACTGACCCTGGCTTTTTTGCCAATTATCTTAAATCTGTGCCCTCTGGTTACCGACCCTCCTGCCACTGGAAACAGTTTCCCCTTATTAACTCTTATCAGTCTAGCTGGGGCCTAACCCGTGACCAGTGTCAGATAAATATGACAAAACTGAAAGAAATGGGGAAACGGTGAATGAAAAGGGAATGCACTGTGGGTTTGTCAGTATTTGAAAGGGAAAGACGACAGGTTGGTGTTTCAGCTATGACGTTTGATCAAAGACAACAACAACTTGTATTTGCATGTTGCCTTTAATGTAGTGAAATATCCCAAGGCGCTTCACAGGAGTGCCATCAGACAAAATTTGTCACTGAGTCGAAGAAAGAGATATTGGGACAGGCGACCAAAAGCTTTGTAAAAGAGCTAGGATTTAAGGAGCATCTTAGAGAGAGAGGTGGGGGAGGCAGTGAGGGTTGAGGGAGAATTGTATATTAAGACATTTAACTACAGGCCAACAATGCCAGACATCACCAAGGATGAAAAAATTACCAGAGAAAGTGAGATAACTCATAAAGTAAAGGACAGTTGTCACCCAGCAGATTGTAGGAGAAAGGAAAGGTGAGGACTTGCTCAGTTTTGAGGTCCTAGGAAAGAATAAATTCAGGAGCAGAAAGCAGGGAGATGTGTCTTAAGTTGGCCAGAGCAGTTCACAGGGACAAAGGTAGGGTGGTATATTTGGAGGCTTGGAGGATCAAGATTGCAAAGTTAAGAGAAACAGTGACTATAGTTGTACTGATTAAACAGAGATGGAAAAGGTTGTAATAGACAGGAACTGAGGGAGGAACCACCTATTCGGTTCTTTTACTGACTTGCAAAACTACATTTTTTGCACTGACTTGGCCCCATTAACTACACCAATCAACTCATTAGCACACACTCTGTCAAATGAGCCCAGCACTCACTGAATTCGGTGTTTATATTACATAGAATGACATAGAATGACATAAAATGATATAGAATGTACAGCACAGAAACAGGCCATTCGGCCCATCTGGTCTATGCTGGTATTATACTCCACAGGAGCCCCCTCCCACCTCCCTTCATCTAAACCTGCCAGCACACCCTTCTATTCCTTTCTCTCTTGTGTACCCATCCAGCTTCCCCTTAAATGCATCGATACTATTCACCTCAACTGCTCCCTGTGGCAGCGAGTTCCTCATTCTCAGCACTCTCTGGGTAAAGAAGTTTCTCCCGAATGCCTGATTAGATTTAGTAGCGACTATCTTATAATTATAGTCCCTAGTTCTGGTCTCCCCCACAAGTGGAAACATCTTCTTTACGTCTACCCTATTGAACCCCTTCATCATTTTAAAGACCTTTATCAGCTCACTCCTCAGTCTTCTCTTTTCTAGGAAGAAGAGTCCCAACCTGCTCAATCTTTCCCGATAATTATAACCTCCCAGTTTTGGTATCATCCTTATAAATCTTATTCGCACCTTTTCCAGTGCCTCTGTATTTTTTTGTGTAATATGGAGACCAGAACCGTTCCCAGTTCTCGAAGTATGGTCTAGCCAAGGTTCAGTACAAGTTTAACATTACGGGAGGGAAATTGCGGTCGGAGGCTTCCTTCAGGGGAACGTCTCAAACCCAAAATGTTATTAACGGAAATAGCTGGTGGTCCCAGAGGAATGTAGGATCGCGGTCGGAGGCCTAGTTTCGCAGTCCAGTGTATGGGAACATGTCTTCCAGGTATGTATTCATATCCTGGGATCACGCGGGCCTGGACCACCAATAAACATCTAGTATTCTCATTGAGGTCTTCCTCGATTTCGAGGGATTTCCCATGATAATGATTCTCATTGGTAATAACGGGAGCTCTGTTTGTACAAGCTTCCATTACTATCAATAAGAATACCCAAAAAAAACACAGCACAATAAATAAAAAAACACCTCACATATTTAAAATTAATTGCAATTAAATGTTTTAGAAAAAAAAATTACTTTTTTTTAATGTGTTTTAATAGGTTTTGAAATAAACTTACCTTAATGGACAGTGATTTTAATAGAAAAATGAGTGATTAAATGTAATTTTTCTATGTTTTAAAACTCTTACACTGGTAAAAGTAGGCCATATGCCTCCTTTTACCAGGCATGAGAGTTTGAAGGACATTTGCTGGGCAGGAGTTGGGCAAATAGCCCAATCTCTGCCTCACGAATGTCCTTCTCCTGGGGATGCATGCGCAAAAGCAGGTTCTCGGCGCATGCGCTTCACATGCCAAGAACCGGCATTTGTGAGGCCTCTTCAGCCACCTGCGCACATCGTACGCACTCAGCGAGGCCGCAATTTTCAGCCCGATGTGAAATGTGACATGTTGCCTGTCAGTCTGCCCACAGAACTCATCCTCTCCAGCTTGAGGCAGAAGAATCTGCTTTCTGCCCAACTTCAGAATAAACTGGACAAAGGTCAGAGCATCAAATCCCTTCGTCAGCTCAGCTCCCCGAAAGGAAAATTCCACTCTGCTTAAGAAGATATTGATTGCCAATCACTAACTGACTTTACATATCCAGTTATATTGGTTCTTGATATATTCTTCAGAGTGTCTCACCTCCTGACTCCCCAAAGCCTTTCCACCATCTACAAGAGTGTGATGGAATACTCTCCATTTGCCTGGATATAGTGCAGCTCCAACAACACTCAAGAACCTCAACACCATCCAGAACAAAGCAGCCCGCTTGATTGGCCCCCATCCAGCACCTTAAACATTCACTCCCTCCATCACCGACGTACCGTGGCTGCAGTGTGTACCATCTACAAGATGCACTGCAGCAACACGCCATGGCTTCTTCAACAGCACCTCCCAAACCCGCGACCTAAGTCCCATGGAATGCACATCTTGTGCCATGTGGGAACTCCAGGAAGTGTCGTCAGCTGGAGGAGCTCAAGCTCCAGATTTTGAGCAGAAGCTGGCATCACTGCGGTGCATCTGGGTTCTTCTGGGGAGTACAGCCTGAGCCAAGTCTAGGGCACCACGGTGTCTCAACTGTACAGGGAGGGGCGGGGGAGGAGGGAAGGAAGATCGGGAAAGCAATAGTGGTAGGAGATAAGGGAACAAACAGGCATTTCTGTGACTGCAGACGTGACTCCAGGATGGTATGTTGACTCCCTGGTACAGAGTCAAGGATGTCACTGAGCGGCTGCAGAACATTCTGAGGGGGGAGGGTGAACAGCCAGAGGTCGTGGTCCAATGATGTAGGTAGAAAGAAGGATGTGGTCCTGCAGGCAGATTTTCGGGAGCTAGGAGAGAGATTAAAAAGCAGGACCTCAAAGGTAGTAATCTCCAGATTACTACCGATGCCACAAGTTAGTGAGTACAGAAATAGGAGGATAGAGCAGATAAATGCGTGGCTGGAGAGATGGTGCAGGCGGGAGGGCTTTAGATTCCTGGGACATTGGGACCATTTCTAGGAGGTGAGGCCTGTACAGGCCGGACAGGTTGCATTTCAACAGAGCCGGGACCAATATCCTCACAGGGGGAGGGGGGGTTACTAGTGCTGTTGGGGAGGGTTTAAACTGTAATTTGGGTTTAATTTGGCAAGGGGTAGGCACCAGGATGTAGCATTAGAAAGGAGAAACAAGGGGCACAAAGGATTGGGAGAGACGGATAGCACTAAAGCAAGAAATAGTAAGGTATAGGTGGGGTCAGACTAAGAGAGAACAGAGGATGGTCTAAGATAGGTTTATAGTGAATGTATGTGAACGCACGAAGCAGAGTAAACAAGGTTGGTGAGCTGCAGGCACAAATAGCCAGATAGAAATATGATGTTGTGGCGATAACGGAGACCTGGCTCAAAAAAGGGCAGGATTGGGTATTAAGTATTCGTGGATATAAGGTGTTCAGGAAAGATAGGGAAGCAAAGATAGGAGGTGGGGTGGCAGTACTGGTTAAGGAGAATGTTACATTGCTGGAGGGGGAGGATGTCTTGGAGGGGGTCAAGGACAGAATCTATTTGGTTAGATTTAAGAAATAATAGAGGTGCCATTACACTAGGTGTATTCTGTAGGCCGCCAACTAGTGGAAGGATATAGAGAAGCAAATTGGCAGAGAAATTACAGAGAGCTACAAGAACAATAGAGTAATGATAATGGGGGACTTCAACTATCCTAATATCGACTGGGATAGTAATAGTGTAAAGGGCAGAGAGGGGGAAGAAATTCTGAAGTGTGTTCAGGAGAACTTTCTTGATCAGTAAGTTTCTGGCCCAATGAGGAAGGAGACATTGCTGGGTCTGGTTTTGGGGAATGAGGCAGGTCAAGTGGAGCAAGTGTCAATCAGTGAACATTTAGAACAGTGATCACAGTATAAGGTTTAGATTAGCTGTGGAAAATGACAGGGAGAAATTGCAAGTAAAAATATGTAATTGGAGGAAGGCCAATTTCAGTGGGTTGAAAATGGATCTGGCCCGGGTAAATCAAAGATTGGCAGGCAATACTGTAATCAAACAATGGGCTGCCTTTAATGAAGAAATTGTTTGGGTAGAATCGAGGTACATTCCCACTAGGGGGAAAGGTAGGGCAACTAAAGTCGGAGCTCCCAGGATGATGAAAGAGATGGAGAGTAAGGTGAAGCAAAAAAAGGGTGTGTGTGATGGATGTCAGGTCGAGAGTACATCTGAGAATCAGGCTGAATATAGAAAGTTCAGAGGGCAAGTGAAAAAGGAAATAAGGGCAAAGAGAGGGTGTGAGAATATAATGGCAGCTAACATAAAAGGGAATCCAAAAGTTTTCTATAGGCATATAAATAGTAAACGGGTAGTGAGAGGAGGGTGGTGCCGATTAGGGACCAATAAGGAGACCTGTGCATGGAGGCAGAGGGCATGGCTGAGATACTAAATGAGAACTTTGCATCTATCTTCACCAAGGAAAAAGTTGCTGCCATAGTGAAAGAGGAGGTAGAGGAGATACTGAATGGGATAAGAATTAATAAAGAGGAGGTACTAGAAAAGCTGGCTGTACTTAAAGTAAATAAGTCACCAGGACCGGACGGGATGCATCCTAGGACGCTGAGGGAAGTGAAGGAAGAAATCGCAGAGGTACTGTCCATAATCTTCCGATCCTCCTTAGATACGGGGGTGGTGCCAGAGGGCTGGAGCAAATGTTACACCCTTGTTCAAAAAAGGGTGTAAAGATAAAGCCAGTAACCACAGGCCGGTCAGTTTAACCTCGGTGTGGGGAAGCTTTTAGAAACGATAATCCAGGACAGAATTAACAGTCACCTGGACAAGTGTAATTAATTAAGGAAAGCCAGCACAGATTTGTTAAAGGCAAATCGTGTTTAACCAACTTGATTGATTTTTTTTTGATGAGGTAACAGAGAGGGTTGATGAGGACAACACGGTTGATGTGATCTACATGGATTTCCAAAAGGCATTTGATAAAGTGCCACATAATCGGCTTGCCAGCAAAGTTGAAGCCCATGGAATAAAAGGGACAGCGGCAGCATGGATACGGGATTGGCCAAGTGACAGGAAACAGAGAGTAGTGGTGAACGGTTGTTTTTCAGACTGGAGGAAGGTATACAGTGGTGTTCCCCCGGGGGTCGGTACTGGGACCACTGCTTTTCTTGATATATATTAATGACTTGGACTTGGGTGTACAGGAAATCAAATTCAAAATTTGCAGATGTCACAAAACTTGGAAGTATAGTGAACAGTGAGGAGGATAGTGATAGACTTCAGGAGGACATCGCAGGCTGGTGGAATGGGCGGGCACGTGGCAGATGAAATTTTATGCAGAAAAGTGCGAAGTGATATATTTTGGTAGGAAGCACGAGGAGAGGAAATAGAAACTAAAGGGTATGGGGCTAGATTTGACACTTTTGGGCTTATCGCCCAAAAATGGGTGTTATTTCCGGCGTGGGCAGTAAAAAAGGATTTTCAGATCGTCAGCTTCTCACCCATTTTCAAAGCACCTAGTCTCTATTTATGAAATTGGGCATTACCGCGAACGATATGAAATGGGCGGTAGCGTTAACATTTTTTGACCTTCTGCCGTAAAGTATTGCCATCCTTAGCAACGGCATGGCAACGCTCGATCCCCACGATTCAGGAGGCCAAGGGTCATTATGACATGCGCAGAAGAGGAGACAGAGAGAGAGGGAGCTCAGAAGGGCTGAAGGCGTGTCTGGGTGTGGTGTGGCTGCTTTGGGAGGAAAGAGGGAGAATTTAGAGCTTCACAGCAAGTAGGGAAACAAAAATTAGCTGTTACCAGCCACATATTTGCCCAAATTTGGCCTATAATGGGGAGAGAGGAGGAGGCATCACAGCACACTGTGGAGACTGACGCTGGAGAGAGCAGTGAGGTGGGAGAGGAGCACATTGGAGGGCGCAATAGAGCCAGGAGGTTCTCGGACGAGGCAAATGCCTCCTTCCTGCAGGAGGTCGAGTTACGCTGGGGTGATTTGACACAGGGAGGGCGTGGGGCCCATCCCAAAGGCCTACCAGAGGATGTGGACCAAATTAGCAGAGGTGGTCTCGTCGGCGACCAACGAGGTGTGTGAGGGCAACCAATGCCGCAAACGATGGAACGACCTTGTAGGATCCGCAAGATTATGTATTACATTGATTTACATGTACTTATGTATTTATATAATTTGATTTGTAACAGTCATGAGTGACTATCATCAGATGTGAGGTCTTACACTTTTACCGGGAATGTTTTACTCAAAGCCTGCGGTCATGCTGCACGTCTTTAGGTCAAGAATGATAATTTTCATAATAATCATGATTACATCTGTCGTTTATATGTTGTATCAGTCTCTGTGACAGTACCTAGCAATGATATCATGCAATGATCTCATGCCATGTCGCCCTGTCACCTTTTACAGAAGAAGCTATCGACGATGAGGTCCGTGCAGAGGCGAACGGGTGGGGGGCCACCAGTCCCCAGCGACATCACTGACATGGAGGAGCGAGTGCTCGCACTCGTGCGGAAGCACCCCTGGACAGCCACGGACGCATCTGCAGACCCTGAAGTGATGCCACGTGAGTAAAGCTTACACCATTGTGTGATGTAAAGTCTATAGATGCCACACCCACTCACATCCGAACAATCATATATGATAGATGATTTCTAAAAGTGTCAGAGAAATAATACTGGCTTAATGAAAATCATTGCAATCCACAATGTGTTGGTGGTCATGAAATGTGATGTCTGTGATGATTTTGAGAGCGGTGGTGCTTTTGTCGTGCATATGCTGTGTGTAGCGCTGGACTCACCTTGTGACCCTAGCACCCCGTTCTCCTCTAATAACTTCATTTGTGTTTTGCAGCTCAGCCAGCAGCGTGGCCCCAGGCAAGACCACAGAGACCAGAAGGTGGGGACGCGGGGCACGACTCTCTGGACGATCCTACATCTGATGCTGAGGAGCTCCGATTCTCGCCCGTCAATCCGCTAGGTCTGTTCTGCACGGATGAGAGCGCGGACTTCGAGGAAACTGCATCGCCACGCTCCAGAAGCCATTCCACCCCAAGGCCATCTAGTGCTCCTCCGGCCATTCCCGCCTCCACTCTGGAGGTACCGGCCCTAATCACCTCAGGGCACCCCATTTGTCCCCAGGACGGTGCCTACCCCGCGGAGGTTTCGTGGATGTGGCAGGTCTGTTCCACGAGCGCCACATGAGAGCGAAGAGATGGTACAGTTGTCCAGGAAGACTGTAGACATTGGTGACCAGCTCATCGAAGCATTGGGGGGCATATCGCGACAGCTGGCCACCATGACTGAGTACATTCTGCGGATGGCGGAGGCCCTGGATGCTGGCACAGGCCTCCCAGTGGTCCCCGAGTGCGGCACTCCACCCCTTGGTTCCGCACCACCACTGCGAATGACAGATGAGAGCAAGGACCAAGATCCTGCTTCTGCATCAGAGAATGTTGCCCCCTCGGCACCCCCAACTCCCGTACCCGTGCAACCACCGCCTCTGCCTTCATCCCCTCCAATAAGGCACTGCCTGAGGAGCTCCTCAGCCAGGCGCCATGGAGCGAGGAGGGGAAGGGGTAGAAGTGGGGATAAGAAGGGGAGGGGGGAAGGAAAGTGAGGTGCATGTCCGCAGGTGATGGCTGTGTTATATCTCTATCTGGGTGTATGCAATTTGTTGTAATGTATGGGAGGAGGGGGGCCACCCTCCTGCTTTGCCTTTGTATTTTGTGTTGCTGGACATGTTGAACATTTGATTGATGTCAATGGTGGAAAAAATGGGGTGTGGGTGGGTGCTGGGTCTTTTTGCCCGTGATACTTAGAATTTCAGAACAATGGAGGTATAAAATTTATTTTATTGAACATAACCTTGTTACGCATTGTCTCAGATAGCTGGACTGTTACACACTGGTGATTCCTTAACATGAAAGGTGTCATGTATCTCACATTACTGTATATAACTGTATCTTACCATGCTATACATGACTGTAACTGGATATGACCTGTAACAATAAGCATACCTTACCACCAGGGGTGTACTTGCAGGAGACACTCCATACCTGTCCCACTGTGGTATATAAAGGGAGGTCTCAGGCAAGTGCAGGACTGGAGAGCTGGAATTAAAGGTGCAGGTCCTGAGTGACCTTGACTTCAGCATGTGTCTCGTGTAAGTCAGTACAATAGAGTCAGGACTTAACAGTGACGACGAGTTACGGGATCACAGAATCCACAGAATGGCTACCAACAGCTCAGATGAGAAATACAATGCTGGAGACAATTGGGATGACTTTATAGAAAGGCTCCAGCAAAGCTTTGTGACCAAAGACTGGCTGGGCGACGATAAGGCAGACAAGAGAAGAGCCCATCTCTTGACAAGCTGTGGCTCGAAACCATACAATTTAATGAAAGACCTGCTGGCACCCGAGAAACCAGCAAGCAAGTCATTTGAGGAGTTGAGCACACTGGTGAGAGACCACCTGAAGCCAGCGAGCAGCCTACACATGGCCAGACACATGTTCGACAACTACAGACGCTGTGTGGGCCAAAGCATACCCGACTTCGTGGCGGAACTTTGGAGGCTGGCTAGTTCATGTGAGTTCCCCGATGAACTAAGGAGAGAAGTACTGAGAGACTTTTTTATTGAAGGAATAGGCCACGCAGGCATATTCCGAAAGCTTATAGAGACTAAGAACTTGACTCTAGAGGCAGCAGCACTGATCGCACAGAGGTTCTTGGCAGGCGAAGAAGAAACGAGGCTGATCTATACTTCGGGTACAACAACCAACGAGGCATCAGAACAAGGGGTTCACATTGTGAAACAAACCGCTACCCCCACACACAGACAAAGGCAGTAGAGCAGGCCTTCAACAGTAGACAGTGGCGCCAGAAGCCATCAAAATCAAGGGCCACATGAATGGCCGATCACACCTCATCAACCCACAATGCGAGCAATCAACAACAGATTGAGAGAAGCTCAAGGGAGATCAGCCAGACGCAGCTCATCCTTCGGAAACAATGGAAATGGTCTGTGTTGGAATGTGGGGGAAGGCACTCAACCAGGGTGTGTCGATTTCAGCATGCCATTTGCAGAAACTGCAATTACACAGGGCATCTGGCTCGCATGTGCAGAAAAACAGCAGCTCGGCTGGTATACGAATCGGAAGGGTCGGAAAGCGGACCAGAAGGCGGTTGGAACAGTGAATGGGACGCCGAGGTACAGCGGGTTAACATGATCAATGTCCACTATTCTTACACCAAGACGCCTCCAATTATGATGAGGGTTCTACTCAATGGGATACCCGTCAACATGGAACTGGACACGAGGGCCAGTCAATCCCTCATGAGCGTTCAACAATTTGAACAGCTGTGGCCGCACAAAAGCAACAGACCAAAACTCACAAAGATCGACACCAAACTAAGAACCTATACTAAATAAATCATCCCAGTCCTTGGCAGCACCATGCTCTCGGTCACACACAAAGGGATGGTGCACCGACTTTCCCTGTGGATTGTCCCCGGGGATCTCCCAGCCCTGTTGGGGAGAAGCTGGCTAGCAGAACTTAATTGGAAATGGGATGATGTTCACGCCATGTCATCAGAGGAACGGACCTCCTGCTCAACAATTCTAAGACGTTTTGAACATCTCTTTCAGCCAGGTGTGGGCACCTTCAAAGGGGCTAAAGTTAGAATCTACATCACACACAATGCCAGACCGGTCCATCACAAGACTAGAGCTGTGCCTTATGTGATGAGGGAAAAGATTGAAAAAGAACTGGACCGGCTTCTGCGGGAAGGCATAATTTCTCCCGTGGAATTCAGCGACTGAGCAAGCCCCATCGTCCCCATGTTATCTCTAGTTAAAAGATGCATTTTAACCAGTGACTGGCAGAGGCTCGCGATGCCTGCCCCAAGGAGGTCAAACCCCTCCATAGGCGCATGCATGAACTCTCACTACAGGCAGACTGCCTGATGTGGGGCAGCCGAGTAGTTATGCCCTTACGAGGCAAGGAGGCGTTTGTCCGGGAGCTCCATCACGAGCACCCGGGGATCGTCCTTATGAAGGTCATAGCTAGATCCCATGTCTGGTGGCCTGGCATTGACGCGGACTTGGAGCTCTGCGTCCGTCGGTGCACCATTTGTGCCCAACTCAATAACGCCCCCATGGAGGCCCCCCTAAGCCCCTGGCCCTGGCCCACCAAACCGTTGTCGCGGGTGCATGTAGACTATGCGGGCCCATTCATGGGCAAAATGTTCTTCGTAGGCGTTGATGCATTTTCAAAATGGATCGAGTGCACCATTTTAAACTCGAGCACCACCTCCACCACTGTGGAGAGCCTTAGAACCATATTTGCAACGCACGGCATTCCTGACATATTGGTCAGTGATAATGGTCCTTGCTTCACCAGCACAGAATTTCACGATTTTATAGTTGACCATGGTATAAATCACATTAAGACGGCACCTTTCAAGCCGATCTCCAATGGCCAGGTGGAGCGAGCAGTGCAGATCATTAAACAAGGCATGCTCAGAATCCAAGGTCCCACGCTGCAGAGCTACCTGTTGCGACTGCTGCTGGCACACAGATCTCGTCCGCATTCGTTGACTGGGGTTCCCCCCGCGCAACTATTGATGAAACGAATCTTAAAGACCAGGCTCTCGTTAATCCTCCCAGACATACATGAAATTGTTGAGGCTAAGTGTCAAAAGCTAACTGAGTACCATGACCGAAATTCGAGGCGGAGGTGGAATGAGATAGGGGACAAAGTGTTTGTGCTAAACTATGGCCGGGATCCCAAATGGCTTGCAGGGACAGTAATAGACAAAGAGGGAAACAGGCTACTGGTTGTACAAATGGACAATGGCCAAACCTGCCGGAGGCATGTAGACCAAGTAAAAAGTAGATTCACTGATAACACTGAAGAACCAGAGGCAGACTGCAATGTGGAACTCACACCACACCTGGTGGACAGACAGGTGGAACAACCTGAGGAAAAGGCAGTCTCAACAGACAGACCAGGCGAGATACCAGCAATCACACCAAACGAAACAGACAGCCCAGGCGAGATACCAGCAATCACATCGAACAGAAAACAGGCACCAAGGCAAACAACTGAATCACAACTAAGACGCTCCACACGAGAGCGCAGACCACCTGAGAGACTGAATCTATAAAGGCAATAAGACCTTGGGGGAGAGTGATGTCATGTATCTCACATTACTGTATATAACTGTATCTTACCATGCTATACATGACTGTAACTGGATATGACCTGTAACAATAAGCATACCTTACCACCAGGGGTGCACTTGCAGGAGACATTCCATACCTGTCCCACTGTGGTATATAAAGGGAGGTCTCAGGCAAGTGCAGCACTGGAGAGCTGGAATTAAAGGTGCAGGTCCTGAGTGACCTTGACTTCAGCATATGTCTCGTGTAAGTCAGTACATTAGAGTCAGGACTTAACAAAAGGGTTAAATACAACTTAACTTCAATCAACGTAAACTTTAACTGACACCAAGGTGATGGGCACCATTGATGTCTGAGCTGCACACACAAGGCAGTGTGTCAGCATCGTCACTCACATTAACGCTCTTTCAGGCAAATCATTCAGATATCAGCTCCTCACATAAGAGTCTTGCAGCTATGTAGCCACCACGGGCCCTTTCCTGCGGTCTGGAGGGGGTCATGGGCATGGTTGCATAGCCAGCCTGATTGTCTGGACCTAGGTCAGCGTCCAGCCCCTCGTCGTCCTTTTCCTCTCTCTCCTGAGGTGGAGCATCAGTGCCTTCTGGCAATTCTTAGCTCCTCCTGATAGCCAGGTTGTGCAGCATCGCGCACACAACCATGTATTTAGCTACTTGCTCAGGGTTGTATTGTGGCTCCTCTCCTGAGTGGTCAAGACATCTGAAGTGCTGCTTCAGGACAGTTATTGCTTGCTGGCCCCTTTGCATTGAAAGTATAATAGCAATTGATCAGAAGCAATGATTTCCTCACTAAAATACACCTAGAGTAAACCCCCAATAGTCCAGAGTCTGAAAATATGTCTGTTGAGATGTTCACTTCATCTGAGAAGAACTCCAGAGTCAATGCAAACTCCCCCGAAGTTGAAGCAGTCTTTTGGATGAAGCAACCTGCGATTTAAAAAATGGCAGCCACACCGCTGGCATTCGTTCAGAACAGTTCCACTTTTTCTGGGCGTTTTTTTGGTGAGTGATATTGTGGGTGATATGTGTGCGAGGTGGTGAAAGTGACAGTGGGCGATCTCCTGGGCGTTAGTTTCGCCAAATGTGCTCTTTACGACAAAAAAAATGGGTGGGCGGTATTATTGAATCTCAGCATTAATTCCGTGCGGAAAGTAACGCTGGGCGATATTATGGCCGTTGATTTCGCCCATCCTGATGATTCCGCCCAAAAAAAGAGGGCGGGCGGTAATATTTTTTCCAGGAGTGAAGCACATGGGGAAAGTAACACTCGGCAATAAGTTTCCGAAAAATGCCCGCCAGTTTCCATTTTGTGGCTAAATGGGTGATATCTGGGCGTTATACGTCATTTCAGTGGTAAAATGGACATTAAGTGGGCGTTAAGCATGCAAAAATTGTGGAGGTTTGAGCCCATAATTCTAAAGGGGGTGCATGAACAGAGAGACCTGGGGGTGTATGAGCACAAATCGTTGAAGGTGGCTGGGCAGGTTGAGACAGCGGTTAAAAAAGCTTACGGGATCCTGGGCTTCATAAATAGAGGCACAGAGTACAAAAACATGGAAGTTATGATGAACCTTTATAAAACACTGGTTGGCCTCAACTGGAGTAGTGTGTCCAATTCTGGGCACCGCATTTTAGGAAGGATGTGAAGGCCTTAGAGAGGATGCAGAAAAGATTTACAAGAATGATTCCAGGGATGAGGGACTTCAGTTATGTGGATAGAAGCTGGGGTTGTTCTCCTTGGAGCAGAGAAGGTTGAGAGGAGATTTGATCAAGGTGTTCAAAATCCTGATGGGTCTGGACAGAGTAGATAGTTCCCATTGGCGGAAGGGTCAAGAACCAGAGGACACAGATTTAAGGTGATTGACAGAAGAATCAAAGACAACATGAGGAAAAAATATTTTACGTAGCGAGTGGTTAGGATCTGGAATGCCCTGCCGGAAAGGGCGGTGGAGGCAGACTCAATCATGGCTTTCAAAAGGAAGCTGAATAAGTACTTGAAGGAAAAAAAATTGCAGGGCTCCGGGGAAAAGGCGGGGGAGTGGGACTAGCTGAAGTGCAGAGAGCCGGCACGGGCTCGACGGGCCGAATGGCCTCCTTCTGTGCTGTAACCGTTCTACGATTCTAACTCCAGTGGCATACTTTTAAAGCGCTTCATGTTTAAGAGTAAGTTGGTGCAGTGGTTATGTTACTGGACTACTAATCGCAGAAGCCTGGGCTAATAATCGCAGAGAACTTGAGTTCAAATCTCACCATGGCAGTTTGAGAATGAGAATTTGAATTCGGGGTTCAGAAGATAACTATTAGACAGGACAACAACAACTTGCATTTGTATAGCACCATTAATGTGGAAAAACCTTGGATTAACGTCTCATATAAAAGATGGCGCTCCCTCAGTGCTCCACTGTAGTGTCAGCCTAGATTATGTGCTTAAGTTCCTGGAGTGGGACTTGAACCCACGACCTTCCAACTCAAGAAGTGAGAGTGACACGACTGATCCAATCCCAACACAGACTAGGGATTGAACGTTGGGCTTCCCAGGTGGGTGCTATCATTTGGGTAGTGGAGCAACTGTACATTGTAATGTGTACACCTGAGAGTATGCTGACAAGTTTGTAGAGCTGTTGATCGGAAGGCCTCCTCGTAGGCCTGCTCCTGGGCATGGCCAAGGGGGCCATCAGCCGGTCAAGGCAGCGGGCGGTCGAGGGGGTCGTTCAGCCCGACTGCCTGCCTCTCTTCCGCGGTTACATCCGAGCCAGGGTGCCCCTGGAGATGGAGTACGCAGTGTTCACCGGTACGCTCGCGGCCTTCTGTGAGTGGTGGGCGCCAGAGGGACTGGAGTGCATCATCACCCCCGGCAAACAAATTTTAATTTGAATCACATGTCTAAAGTCTAATTTGTCTAAATTTATTGGTTTTAGTGCCCCTCCCCTTTTATCCAGGGGCACTTATATAATTTGTGCTTTTGGTGCCATCAACAAAAACAAGGAGGCACTTGAAAAGTTTTTGGAGTGTGACCCCCCCATTTAATCAAGGGGCACTTGATTACTGTGTCTACAAAAATAGTTGTAGAGCTGTTGACTTGTGAGTGATTCACAAGACTCAATAAAACCCCAGCCAGTTGGGTTCAGGGATCCATAATGAGGCAGGTGGTTGTTGTTATATCTTCAATACAACTCACAAACATACACAAGCCTTAAAATGGCAGAACACTCCAGAATTGTAGTCAGGTGACCTGTTCTCTCTTTATTTGTACACAGCACTGACTGCTGTGCCACAGTAGTCCAAAGGTGGAGCTATATATATTACACTTCTCCCTCCTTAATGAAGAAGTAATTATAATAAAATAGTCATCATACATAACTTGCATGGTTATACATAACAAAAGTATGGACTTATTTTGCCATATTTACAAATCAAACTTAACCACTTGTTTTCTGTTTCGAAGAGGATACCTTCGCTCCCAAACATGGTGTCGAATTTAAACTAATTCGAGGCTGATCCTGAGGAAAGTTTTCCTCCAAGAGATGCCCTTGATTTCCATTTGAACTCTCTCTAGCTTCAAATTGTTTGTCTACCTGACTCTGACTTTCTCTTGGATTTGTTTCCAGTACATTGGATATAGGATATGCTACTGGTACTTTAATTGTAACAAAACTATCTGATGAGTCAGAAATAATTGAATCATTCCCACCTTCAACTACTTACATGTCTGTAGGTAAAATATGATCAATGTGAACAAACCTAACTTGTCCATGATCAAACACCTTGACCAAATATGTGCGAGGACCACATATCTTCACCACTCTTCCTGGTAACCACTTTAACCATTTATGGTGATGGTTCTTCACGCTCACCTTCTGATTTAATTTCACACTTCTCTCTTTTACTCTACCTCTATCATGATTCTCTTTCTGTCTTAACTGATTCTCTTCTACAGACAGTGTCAAGTTTGGTTTTAACAACGAGAATCTGGTTCATGGCTGTCGTTTGAGAAACAACTCTGCTGGTGTTCTACCAGTAGTTGTATGAGGAGTATTATGATACGTAATTAGAAAATTAGCCAATTTGTGGTCCAATGACAACTGTCATTTCTTTGGATTTGGATCCAACATCTGTTTGATGAGAGCAGGTTTTACAATTTGTACAGTGCGCTCTGCTGCACCATTTGAAGAGGGTGGTACAGTGGAACCTTGGTATGTTTCACACCATTTTTGCTCGTGAACTGTGCAAATTCTTCTGAACAAAATTGTGGTCCATTATCAGAAACAATTTCTTTTGGGAGGCCAAATTAAGAAAATAATCTTTGTAAAATGTCTAATGTTTTACTTGTTGTTATTTTCCACATCAGAAATACCTCTACCCACTTCGAATGGCTATCAGTAACAATGAATAATTGCTGTCCTAGCTCAGCAAAATCGATATGTAGCCTTTGCCACACCCTGGGAAGCTATTTCCATGGCTGTAATGGTAGTGATGGTGGTTTCTTGCTTACCGATTGACATGTCGTACACTGACTGATGATGTACTCTATATCTTTATCTAGACCTGGCCACCATAAGTAACTGAATGCAAAACTCTTGGTCAAGCACATTCCCAGGTACTGGTCATGTGCGTTTGTGAGTTGTACTGAAGATATAACAGTTGTGAGCCTGGTGGATGAACTGGTAATGTGTAGTGTGATTGTTAAACCTTTGTTAATAAACCAACTAGTTCTTAATAGCAATGTGTTGCTGTGAATTCTTAAGCAAAGAACCCATGGAGCAAATACATTACATATATCATTTGCAAAGCAGTGAGTTAAGGATGCACGTTGACACACTGCTGGTATTGCAGTCTGTGGCCACTAAATCTGGCTCTGTAGCACCTGGTTTTTTCGGCACTATGGGGGCTGTTTTGAGTCCACACTTCAGTCGCGCGCCGCACCAGGAGCCATCTTGGGTAGGTGGTTTGCGCGGACACTCGAAGCGAGCGCCGGACGTATGCAAAGTACACCGACCGTGATGTCAGTCAGCGTGCTGTGCTGATTTGATGCCAGCGCTGTCATTTCCAACCTCAATGCTCCAGCTAATGCTTTCCTCTTAAACATGTCCGGTTGAACATGCCTTCAGCAGCAGGAAGGTCCCTCCTCCGCCAGCGCGATTTAAAGGGACCGGCCCGGAAATCGGCGCGATCCCGGCCTGCAAGACCATCAGCAGGCCAGGGCCATTGGAGGGAGCCGTGTGCAGTGGCATACCACTGCAGGGAGCAGCATGTGCTGCTGCAAGAGGGCGACGGCTGCGAAGCCAGGTCGCTGATTGCAGTGCGGGCAGGCACAGCAGGAGGGGTGAAGGAGCGGCAAGAGTTTGAAGAGGGAAGTGACCGGGGCCCAGGAGAGGCAAGAGTTTGGGACCCAGAAGAGGCGAGAGTTCGGGACCCAGAAGAGGCGAGGGCCCAGGGGCAGCACGGGCCAGCCCACACTGTGATATGTGTGCGCACTAGGTCTGTGCAGCAGAGCTGGTCTCCAGCCGTCTTGGTTAACCCTTGCCACTGGATCAAGCCCTAGCTCTGTCAAGCCCATGTGGTGGCTGGTGTGCAATTGCCACCACACGTTAAAAAAATCCACACACAGGCATCTTCCACCCTTCAACATGTAGTTCGGGATCTAGACTATTAGGTCCCTCATTGAAACACCTGTGAACTCATCCCTTTTTGGTGTGGAAGCAAGTCATCCTCACTTCGAGGGACTGCCTATGATTAAAGGGATCATCAACTGCTTTCAGGTTAGACCCTGGTTGGTTTCTACCGGCACTTGGTGAGTTTGTACAAGTGTTTGGTGGTTTGCTTGAAGTTGCTGAAGTGTGAGGGAGTGGTGCGGCAGGTTACTGCGAGGCTTCTGCTCAGACCAGTTGCTCCCAGACATGGGTGTAGTAGTTTGTATCCACCTTGGTCTGGGAGAATGACTAGAGGCTGCACAGAGGAGGACAAGCTGCTGGAAGAGGGAGGAGGAGGAGGAGATGGAGAAGGACTCTCAGCAGGAGGCCACATCTACCCAGGATCTTCAGCGAACAATACTCCTACCTCAACCTCAGCGAGGAACAGTGCGTGGGATGGATGCCTCCACTTGACGAGGGAGTGGTCACTGAAATCTCCCACCTGTCGCAGGCAGAACTGCAGCTTCGGAGCAGGGCGAGGACAGCATGGAAAGTGGCTGTGAAGATGAGTGCGGACATGAACATTTATGCATCGGGCTCCTTCCAGACTGGAGCAGGCAAGGTTTACAGCATCTCCCAGTTTGCCAAGCACTGTTGCATAAGGGAGATCACTGAGGCTGTTACACAAAGAGAGCTGACTACATTTCATTCTCTCTTGCCAGAGAGAATCTTGCAGAGCGAGCTCAGGGCTGCACGAGGAATGCATGCTTCCCCATGACGCATCATTATCCCATCATCATCATCATCATCATCATAGGCAGTCCCTCGAGTCGAGGATGACTTGCTTACACGTCAAAAAGTTCACAGGTGTTTCAATGAACTAATATTCCAGGTCCCGAACTACATCCTGAAGGGTGGAAGATGCCTGTGCATGGATTTTCTTAACGTGTGGTGGCCGTTGCACACCAGCCACCACATGGGCTTGACAGAGCTAGGTCTTGGTCCAGTGGCAAGGGTTAACTAAGACGACTGAAGACCAGCTCTGCTGCACAGACCTAGTGCACACACATATCGCAGTATGGGCTGGCCCGTGCTGCCTCTGGGCCCTCGTCTCTCCTGGGCCCTAGTCACATCTCTCTACAATCTCTCGCCGTTTCTTTGCCCCGACCTCGCCGCTCCTGCTGTACCTGCCCATGCTCCAATCACCGACCTGGATCTTGGTGACGTCACTCTTCGCTGCCGTTGCAGGGCGCCATTGACTGCGCACATGTCACTTTGCGGGCACCGCATGCGAATTCGGAGACGTACCGCAAGTGAATTCGGAGATGTGCCGTAACCAGAAAGGATACCACTCCCTCAGTGTCCAGCTGGCGTGCGGCCAAAGGAAGCGAATCATACAGGTCAGTGCCCGGTAACCTGGCAGCAACCATAATGTCTTCATTCTGCAGCAGTCCACTGTGCCATCTGCATTTGAGCCACCACGACAAACCAGAGGGTGGTGACAAGGCGTATCCACTGACTGCCTGTCCCTTGCGCAACCCACGCAAACGTGGGCAGCGCACATGTAACGAAAGCCATGCTGCCACACGGAATCTGATTGAGCGGAACATTGGTGTGCTTAAACCATGCTCGCATGGTTTGACCCCTCTGGAGGAGCCCTGCAGTATAGAATCATGGATATTTATGACACAGAAGGAGGCCATTCGGGCCATTGTGCCCGTGCTGGTACTCGCCAGAGCATGTGTCACGATCCGTGGTGGTCTACTGCATGCTGCACAACTTGGCATCGTGAGGACACAGCCCTTGCCACCATGTGTACGCTGAGGAGCTGAGGAGGAGGAAAAGAGGAGCCAACCAACACTGTCCCTTTCTGGCCAAGCTGTCCGTGGTCGACTCGTTCGACTGCGGTACCAGTGAACCTAACCCCCAATCCCCCGCTCACACACCGTCCCACACCTTACCCTCGGTAAGTAATCGACTAGGTTTATATTCACTGGAATTTAGAAGAATGAGAGGGGATCTCATAGAAACATATAAAATTCTGACGGGACTGGACAAGTTAGATGCGGGAAGAAGGTTCCCGATTTTGGGGAAGTCCAGAACCAGGGGACATAGTCTATGGATAAGGGGTAAGCCATTTAGGATCGAGATGAGGAGAAACTTCTTCACTCAGAGAGCGGTGAACCTGTGGAATTCTCTACCACAGAAAGTTGTTGAGGCCAGTTCGTTCGATATATTCAAAAGGGAGTTAGATGTGGCCCTTATGGCTAAGGGGATCAAGGGGTATGGAGAGAAAGCAAGAAAGGGGTACTGAGGGAATGATCAGCCATGATCTTATTGAATGGTGGTGCAGGCTCGAAGGGCCGAATGGCCTACTCCTGCACCTATTTTCTATGTTTCTATGTTTCTATGTTCCTCCCTCTGTTACTGCCCAGCACAGCACCCTCTGGGCCACAATGGTTCAATAAGAGCCACCACAAAGCAAACATTCCAAATCAAATTTATACATCAATCCATCCAATAACAAATACAAAAGACAACTCATCAACCTTGTGCATTCCCTTAGCGCCTGTAACTTCAGTGTGCCTTTGTCTGTCCTAGTGCTCCTATGCAGTGCTACCCCAGTGGCTGCAGCGTAGCTGGTGGAAGGCTGCTGACTTTCAATGGGGGAGACTGCAGATGACCTTGGAGGGCCACCTCGAGCAGTTCTCGGCCTGGAAGGCCCGACTGCAGGCTGCACCACCTCGTCATGGGCAGCGGCAGTCCGGGCTGGCCGGGTGGGAGGACGAATGCTGTCACCCTGAGAGAGGACAGCAGGTTTGTGCTCCACGGAGCCACTGCCCCAGTCCGAGTAATCTGTTGGTGGACAGACTGCTGTGACACCCTGCACATGCCTTTCCACATTAGTAGCAGTCTGAGCTTGTGTGGCAGAAGTCTGAACCTCCGCTGCAGCACCTGGCGGCCATCAGACACCGCATCATGGTTGGGTCGACAAGTGCGTCAATAGACTAAATTTGTAGAGGGACGTGATCGGGGCCCAGGAGAAGCGTGAGTTTAGGGCCCAGGGGCAGCATGGGCCAGCCCTCACTACGATATGTGTGTGCACTAGGTCCGTGCAGCAGAGCAGGTCTCCAGTCATCCTGGTTAACCCTTGCCACTGGACCAAGACCTAGCTCTGTCAAGCCCGTGTGGTGGCTGATGTGCAACGGCCACCCCACGTTAAAAAGATCCATGCACAGGCATCTTCCACCCTTCAGGATGTAGTTCAGGATCCGGAATATTAGGTCCTTCATTAAAACACCTGTGAACTCATCCTTTTTTGACGTGGAAGCAAGTCATCCTCGTTTCGAGGGACCGCATATGATGATGATCATGGACTTTTCCCAACACTTCCCTGATGGAAAGGATGTGCTCCAAGCTCTGCACAGAGTCCTGTGCAAGGGTCGTACTGGACACCTCCATGCTCCTTGACATTGCACCTGGGCTTTCTGGCAGGCATTCCGTTGTCAAAGCCCATCAGCTTTCTTCTGTAGGCCGCCCCGTCGAAGTCCTCATCCGATCCTCTGCAGCAGAACACGTGAGCAAACACTCCCTCTGGGGAGCTGGTAACTGCACTACCCTTTCCTCTGTGCCCGGGCTGTAGCCCGCTCGTGCCCCGTGTCTCACCAGGTGTCGATCCCCCGTCTAACCTCACTTCCCAAGTACACGGCGTGTTGGTATCTGCGCTGGTGATTGCGAGCATGAAGTCGAGTGATGATGCGTCACTTCCTTTGTGCTCTCGCACTTCCTGCTCCTCCACCACTGCCTAGCCAAGAGGCAGTTCTTGGCTCTGTGAAAGGAGGAAGGCACCAGGATCGGGTGCGGTGAGGGTTGGGGGAAAGGGGGAAGCTTGCTTACACTGTGTGCAGCTCGTGAATCAGATTGTGGGCAAGGGGGAAGTGGGATGCGAGAAAGAGGATTAGGGTCGAGGATACCAGCAACTTCAATTGTTTCAGCCGTGCTGCTGGCCACGGCCGAGAGAGAAAGAACTCCAATTTCGTTCAAAGCAATTGATCTACTCTCTCTCTCTACTGTGCCTAGTTTACAGAGCAAGGTGTTGGTCAATGCAAAACGTTCTGTTCCAGAGTATCTTAAGCTGAGATTTTCAAGCCTTTTCTCGAATTTTTGTGGCTGCTCCAATGGTGGCGAGCACTGACTTCTCCGGGGGGGGGTTAGGCCATGCAGGTGCACCTGTCTCCCTGTGGGTGGCCCCCTGCTGCCTGCGATTATGACCCACCTTGTCCTGCGAGAGACAGTGAAGTGTGTCAATGAGTGTAGTGCAGTGTGATTGGGCGATGTGCCTGTCATGGTTGAACAGCAGCATGTGCGAGCTGTGAGATGTGGTCGTGAGGCTTGCAGCAGTGCTCAATGTGTGAGGGTGAGGTATGATTCTTGATTGTTAGCGGTTGGTGGTCGGTGAGTCGAGCAGGGGGTGGTGAATAGAGCAGTGTCTGAGCCCAGTGATTCATTTGTAACAATATAGTATTTGAAGATCAATTCACCGACCTTGACCACTCGTGTCAGGTCATTAAACTTTTTGCTGCACTGCATCCGGGTACTGGGGGCTTCACTGTGGGCATTGACCATGATGGCTATCTGTTTCCACTTCCCTCTCACAGTCTGTCTGCCTGGCCTCTGGATAGAGGGCCCTGTGGATCATCATCATCATAGGCAGTCCCTCGGAATCGAGGAAGACTTGCTTAGGTGGCTGAACAGTCCAATACGAGAGCCACAATTCCTGTCATGGGTGGGACAGACAGTTATTGAGGGAAGGGGTGGGTGGGACTGGTTTGCCGCATGCTCTTTCCGCTGCGTGCGCTTGATTTCTGTATGCTCTCGGCGATGAGACTCGAGGAGCTCCACTTAGGGCGATCATTGGCCAGGGACTCCCAGATGTCGGTGGGGATATTGCATTTTATCAACGAGGCTTTGAGGGTGCCCCTGTAACGTTTCCTCTGCCCACCTTTGGCTTGTTTGCCATGAAGGAGTTCCAAGTAGAGCGATGCTTTGTGAGTCTCGTGTCTGGCATGCGAACAATGTGGCCCGCCCAGCGGAGCTGATCAAGTGTGGTCAGTGCTTCAATGTTGGGGATGTTGGCCTGGTCGAGGAGACTGACATTAGTGCGCCTACCCTCCCAGGGGACCCTGTGGATAAAGGGCCCTGTGGATAGACTCTCTGTGGAAAGACTCCCTGTGGATAGACTCCCCATGGATAGAGGGCCCTGTAGATAGACTCCCGAAGGATAGACTCCCTGTGGATAGAGGGCCCTGTGGATAGACTCCCTGTGGATAGACTCCCTTTGGATAGAGAGCCCTGTGGATAGACTACCTGTGGATAGAGGGCCCTGTGGCTAGACTCGCTGTGGATAGAGGGCCCTGTGGATAGACTCCCTGTGGATAGAGGGCCCTGTGGCTAGACTCCCTGTGGATAGAGGGCCCTGTGGATAGACTCCCTGTAGATAGAGGGCCCTGTGGCTAGACTCCCTGTGGATAGAGGGCCCTGTGGCTAGACTCCCTGTGGATAGAGAGCCCTGTGGATAGACTACCTGTGGATAGAGGGTCCTATGGATAGACTCCCTGTGGATAGAGGGCCCTGTGGATAGGCTCCCTGTAGATAGAGGGCCCTGTGGCTAGACTGCCTGTGGATAGAGAGCCCTGTGGATAGGCTCCCTGTGGATAGAGAGCCCTGTGGCTAGACTCCCTGTGGATAGAGGGCCCTGTGGATAGGCTCCCTGTGGATAGAGGGCCCTGTGGCTAGACTCCCTGTGGATAGAGGGCCCTGTGGCTAGACTCCCTGTGGATAGAGGGCCCTGTGGCTAGACTCCCTGTGGATAGAGGGCCCTGTGGCTAGACTCCCTGTGGATAGAGGGCCCTGTGGCTAGACTCCCTGTGGATAGAGGGCCCTGTGGCTAGACTCCCTGTAGATAGAGGGCCCTGTGGCTAGACTCCCTGTGGATAGAGGGCCCTGTGGCTAGACTCCCTGTGGATAGAGGGCCCTGTGGCTAGACTCCCTGTGGATAGAGAGCCCTGTGGATAGACTCCCTGTGGATAGAGAGCCCTGTGGCTAGACTCCCTGTGGATAGAGGGCCCTGTGGCTAGACTCCCTGTGGATAGAGGGCCCTGTGGCTAGACTCCCTGTGGATAGAGGGCCCTGTGGCTAGACTCCCTGTGGATAGAGGGCCCTGTGGCTAGACTCCCTGTGGATAGAGGGCCCTGTGGCTAGACTCCCTGTGGATAGAGGGCCCTGTGGCTAGACTCCCTGTGGATAGAGAGCCCTGTGGCTAGACTCCCTGTGGATAGAGGGCCCTGTGGATAGACTCCCTGTGGATAGAGGGCCCTGTGGATAGACTCCCTGTGGATAGACTCCCTGTGGATAGAGCCCTGTGGATAGACTCCCTGTGGATAGACTCCCTGTGGATAGAGAGCCCTGTGGATAGACTACCTGTAGATAGAGGGCCCTGTGGCTAGACTCCCTGTGGATAGAGGGCCCTGTGGATAGACTCCCTGTAGATAGAGGGCCCTGTGGCTAGACTCCCTGTGGATAGAGGGCCCTGTGGCTAGACTCCCTGTGGATAGAGGGCCCTGTGGATAGACTACCCGTGGATAGAGGGCCCTGTGGCTAGACTCCCTGTGGATAGAGGGCCCTGTGGGTAGACTCCCTGTGGATAGAGGGCCCTGTGGCTAGGCTCCCTGTAGATAGAGGGCCCTGTGGCTAGACTCCCTGTGGATAGAGGGCCCTGTGGATAGAATACCTGTGGATAGAGAGCCCTGTGGATAGACTCCCTGTGGATAGACTCCCTGTGGATAGAGAGCCCTGTGGATAGACTACCTGTAGATAGAGGGCCCTGTGGCTAGACTCCCTGTGGATAGAGGGCCCTGTGGATAGACTCCCTGTGGATAGAGGGCCCTGTGGATAGACTCCCTGTGGATAGAGGGCCCTGTGGATAGACTACCTGTGGATAGAGGGCCCTGTGGATAGACTACCTGTGGATAGAGGGCCCTGTGGCTAGACTCCCTGTGGATAGAGGGCCCTGTGGCTAGACTCCCTGTGGATAGAGGGCCCTGTGGCTCGACTACCTGTGGATAGAGGGCCCTGTGGATAGACTACCTGTGGATAGAGGGCCCTGTGGATAGACTACCTGTGGATAGAGGGCCCTGTGGCTAGACTCCCTGTGGATAGAGGGCCCTGTGGATAGAATACCTGTGGATAGAGGGTCCTATGGATAGACTCCCTGTGGATTGACTCCCTGTGGATAGAGGGTCCTATGGATAGACTCCCTGTGGATAGATCCCCTTTGGATAGAGGATCTCTCCTCTCCTGTGCACCTGCCTGCTCCAGTGAGGATCAGAGAATCCCCGAGCCCGCACTCTGTCCTGATCCTGCTTTGCGCCATGGGCACCTCTTCTCTTGCTCACGCTCCCTTCCGCGGCACCTGTGGCAGAGGAAATATACCTCCCCCTTTCGAGGGGCAGCCTGCCTTTAGTCTCGCACGATCTTGGGCCCCCCTTACCCCCCACCCTGCTGCACGCAGCAACAGCACAGGGTGTCAGTGCCATGCAGCACGCTGCTATTATCTGAATGAGCAGGTAGCACCCAGTCTGCGTGCTGCCTGCAGCGGCAAGAACGGGCGTGGGCCGATCTCGCTGCACCATCCGATCCCCGTGCCCGTTTTCCGTCCTTGTCCGATTTCTAGTCCCACGCCTGCAAACAAAACTGAAGCTTCTTAAACTCGGCGCTGGTTAAGAGACGCTTTTCTCATTAAAGGAGCTGCAAATATTCCCACCAGACTCTTTCTGCCTCGCCCCCAACAGCTCGTGCTCTCACATACGTCCCCAAACATATTAAACTTTAAAAAGCAGGAAGTGGCAAGAAAGTCTAATTATTGGGAAGCAAGCTCCTGCAACCATGGTAACACTTTTGCTCGGCACTCCATAACACAGTGTAAAACGTTTATACGCAAGGTTCCTCAGTGTGTTCAACGGCTGACATTAATAAAGAAAGATGTCTTGTGTTGCTGGTTCAGGCTAATGAATACCAGCTTGTGGCCGTTGGATGTTTCTGACTGAGCTTGTTTCTGTTCTCAGTAGGGGATAGTGCTGGACACATGTCAAATCCTCGCTTAATAATGAGGAGAGCCTTCATTATTCCAGGAGCCTGCTCTCCAACTCTTACATTTTACACTCACTTCCTGCTTTCTAATGTTTAGTGTGTTCGGAGATGTATATCTGACGAGATCGCGTTGTTTCTGTTCAACTTTCTAATGTCCACCTCCTCAAACTCATCTGCCCGTGTCCTAACTCGCACCAAGTCCCGCTCACCCATCACCCCCTGTGCCCACTGCCCCATGTCCTAACTCACATCTAGTCCCGCTCACCCATCACCCCTGTGCTTGCTGCCCCGTGTCCTAACTCACATCGAGTCCCACTCACCCATCACCCCCTGTGCTTGCTGCCCCGTGTCCTAACTCGCACCGAGTCCCACTCACCCATCACCCCCTGTGCTCGCTGCCCCGTGTCCTAACTCGCACCGAATCCCGCTCACCCATCACCCCCTGTGCTTGCTGCCCCGTGTCCTAACTCGCACCGAATCCCACTCACCCATCACCCCTTGTGCTCACTGCACCGTGTCCTAACTCGCACCGAGTCCCACTCACCCATCACCCCCTGTGCTCGCTGACCCATGTCCTAACTCACATCGAGTCCCACTCACCCATCACCCCCTGTGCTTGCTGCCCTGTGTCCTAACTCGCAGCGAGTCCCACTCACCCATTACCCCCGTGCTCGCTAACCCGTGTCCTAACACACACCGAATCCCACTCACCCGTCACCCCTGTGCTCGCTGCCTGTGTCCTAACTCGCACCAAGTCCTACTCACCCATCAGCCCTGTGCTCGCTGACCCGTGTCCTAACTCGCACCGAGTCCCGCTCACCCATCACCCCCGTGCTCGCTGACCTGCAATGGCTTCTGGTCCAGTAACGCCTCAATTTTAAAATTCTCATCCGTGCTGTCAAATCCTTCCATGGCCTATCACTGTAATCTCCTCCAGCCCCACGCCGGCCCCTCACCCCCCCCTCCCCGCCCTTTCTGAGATATCTGCGCTCCTCTAATTCTGGCCTTTGGCGCATCACCAATTTTAATCGCTCCACCATTGGTGGCCCTGGATTCAGCTGCCTGGGTCCGAAGCTCTGGAACTCCCTCCCTAAACCTCTCTCTCCTCCTTTTAAGACGCTCCTTAAAACCTACCTCTTTGACCAAGGTTTTGGTCACCTGCTCTAATATCTCCTGACGTGGCTTGGTCAAATTCTGTATGATAACGCTCCTGTGAAGCACTTTGGAATGTTTTACTATGTTTAAAGTCGCTGTATAAAATGCAAGTTGCGGAAGAGGGTCTGTGGGAAATATGCCAATTGGTGTTTAGGCTCTGCCAAGATCTGCCTCTCTGAGAGTCCTTCACAGCGCGACCCTTCCCATGACCAACCCAACAGATGGTCAAAGGAAAAAGCTAAGTCAGCAACAACAGCCCGTGGCCAAAGCCTGGTGGGAGACTCGAAAGGTAGAAATTGTGCCGGCTGGGATTTGTGCTCCAGTCTCTGGAGTGGGATTTGAACCACAAGCTTGTGACTCAGCGGCGAGTATGCTGCCCAACGAGCCAAATATCTGTGTGGTTGATGATCTCACAAATGACAGCTGTTCTCAGTATCTACAATTCTCCAGCTCTTTAACAGGCGTGTTTAATCTGTGGCTCACTCGGTCTGTCGATCACTCGCTCTCTCCGCTTCCTATGCAGTGGCTAATTTTAAAAGATAGTTATTTGTCTCGGTGTTTATATTACATTGAATGTATTATATATGCAGACTATAGATATACTCTCTGTGTAATCACTGTATAGTTGCATAAATGGAGACTTGTTACCTGATGTACTCTCAATAAGGTTTACACTGTGTTTATATACATGCTGGCACCACTAGAGGGTGCAACTGGTGGCAGGGTCTGTATAAAAGGGTAGCCACCATGCGGCTGCCTCACTCTGGAGTTGCAAACAAAGGACCAAGGTCATTACAGTTTGAGTACAGCACATTGCCTCGTGGAGTCATTCATAAGTACATTACAGACATAATAGAATATATAATACAGAAACAGGCCATTCGGCCCAATAGGTCCATGCTGGTGTTTATGCTCCACCTGAGCCTCCTCCTACCCTCCTTCATCTCACCCTATCAACATATCCCTCTATTCCTTTCTCCCTCCTGTACTTATCCAGCTTCCCCTTAAATAAATCTATACAATTCGCCTCAACTACTTTATGCAGTAATGTATTCCCTTTCTGGGTGAAGAAGTTTCACCTGAATTCCCTCTTGGATTTATTAGTGACTATCTTATATTTAAGGCTCCTAGTTGTGGTCTCCCCTGCAAGTGGAAAAGTCATCTCTACATTTATCCTATCAAACCCTTTCATAATCAGGTCACCACTTAGTGTGAAAAGAACCCCAGTGTGTTCAATCGTTCCTGATAGCTGTAGCCTCTCAGATCTGGTATCATACCTTCTCCAGTGTCTTTCTCCTTTTTATAATATGGAGAACAGAAGTCACATTGTCACATATTTGCAGAACCTCCCCCCATTGGTTGTCTGACATGTCAATCCTCGTAGAGCCCCGCCTCCCCAGCCCATTGGACAGCAAACATATTCCTTGTTAACCGATTGGATGATCCTGACTCTCAGTCAAACAGCCTTTCTCCCCCATCTCCAATATTTTTGTAACTAACAAACAAAAGTGTAATAAATAAAAATGAGAAACACACATTTTTTTAATGCAGCGATGTTTTTAAAAAATTTATTCTCCGGCAAGGCCGGCATTTATTGTCCATCCCTAATTGCCCCTCGAGAAGATGGTGGTGAGCCGCCACCTTGAACCGCTGCAATCCGTGTAGTGAAGGTGCTCCCACAGTGCTGTTAGGGAGGGAGTGCCAGGATTTTGACCTAGCGGCGATGAAGGAACGGCCGGTAGATTGCCAAGTCAGGATGATGGTCAGGATGGAGGGGAATGTGGAGGTGATAGTGTTCCCATGCGCCTGCTGCCCTTGTCCTTCTGGGTGGTAGGGGTCGCGGGTTTGAGACTGCGTTGGATAACCTGGACCAAGCCAGTAATGAGGGGCCTGCAATGGATCTCAAAGTGCCCCTTGATCAGGGAGGGGAGCAACCCACCAAGGTTCTCACTCCCACTTGCAGCCCAGTGCCTCCTGCTGGGAATGAATGGAGGTCGGGATCGGGTCCAGATGTTTTTCCTGCTGTCTAGACTCACAAATGTAGAATGGCTACTTGTGCTCGGTGCTGGATAACCATGTGGTTTGAGCATGGGGCCGGTGCTTTCAGAGAAATTAGGAGAGAGGGGAGAAAGTTTGGTTCTAAACGGTCTAAATATGGTAACTGTGCGCAGCTTTGCTCTTAATTAATATCATCTCTGCAACTGAGACCAGAAAAAGAGCTTGGCTCACAACTCTGCACAAAAACATGAGATGTTCCCTAATAGTGAGCATGACGCACGTGTTTGGAATGTCCAGGCACTTCAACTAAACAACCCCAACTTTATCACTTCATAAACCCTGCAGGATTAAAAAACTGGAACCTTGCAAATAACTGCTCAACATTATCTCGTACTTCCCCGTACCAACAAACACATCTCAAGCAATTAAAGGGATGACAATGTGAGTGATGGGGAAGTTTATACAGGGTCAAAAGGGAAGAGTTTTTAAGGAAGCTTTTGGAGGTAGGGTGCGATGGGGGCGAGGTGAAGTGATTTGGGTCGACAATTCCAGAGGTTGGGATGGAGTAATTGAATGATGGGCCTTTGATTGTGGAGGGAATGGAGGACAAGTAAGAAAGACTTGGATTAATATCGCGCCTTTCACAACCCCCGGAAGTCTCAAAACACTTTACAGCCAATGAAGTACTTTTGGAGTGTAGTCACTGTTGTAATGTGGGCAACACGGCAGCCAATTTGCACACAGCAAGCTCCCACAAATACCAATGAGATAATGACCAGATAATCTGTTTTTGGTGATGTTGGCTGAGGGATAAATATTGGCCAGGACAGCAGGAATAACTCCCCTGCTCCTCTTTGAATAGTGGCGTGATATCTTTTACATCCACCTGAGAGAGCAGACGGGGCCTCGGTTTAAAGTCTTATCTGAAAGACGGCACCTCCAACAGTGCAGCACTCCCTCAGCACTGCACTGGAGTGTCAGCCTAGATTATGGGCTGGAGACTCTGGAATGGGACCCAAGACCTTCTGACCCAGAGTGTGAGAGCGGTGCCCACTGAGCCACAGCTGGCACCTTGTATAAGCCACCAGAGAAAGGAAGGGCCTTAGCACCTCAGGGCACCACAGTTTAATCTGGAGTTGGAGGAGGGGATGGTGCAGACAGGGGCGGTTGGGTGAAGAGGATTGCACAGATAGTGCAGAGGTGTTCACCAAGGGATTTGGAGAGACAGACAACAATCCGGAAGTTGATTTGCTGGAGCTACAAGGTGCCAATGGAGCTGGACAGGGACGGGAGCATTGGTAATTGCGCAATCCACTGACCTTTTCACTGTGCGGAGCAGTGTGGAGCGAGCTTCGTTGTGGAACGTGATGACGACACTGGTCGCTGGCAGGTCCTTGTTGTACTGGATTGAGGGGCATCTGAAAAACCCAGAGTGGGAGCAGTTAGAAAGGAGAACTTGAGAAATGAAACATACAAATAGGATCATGGCTGATCTGTACAATCCTTTTAATAACAAATTTGTGGAAGCTAGAGACGGACAAAGCAGCCCGCTTGATTGGTACCCCATCCACCACCTTAAACATTCACTCCCTCCACCACCAGCCCACCATGGCTACAGTGTATACCATGTACAAGATGCACTGCAGCAACTCGCCAAGGCTTCTTCAGCATCACCTCTCAAACCCGTGACCTCTACCACCTAGAAGGACAAGGGCAGCAGGCACATGAGAACACCATCACCATCACCTGACTTGGAAGTAAAGCGGCATTCCTTAATTGTCGCTGGGTCAAAATCCTGGCACTCCCTCCCTAACAGCACTGTGGGAGCACCTTCACCACACGGACTGCAGTGGTTCAAGAAGGTGGCTCACCACCAATTTCTCAAGGGCAATTAGTGATGGGAAATAAATGCCGGCCTTGTCAGCGATGCCCAAATCCCAGGAATAAATGTTTTTAAATGTCTGAAAATGAACGCATTTATTGTTGTTTCAAAACATTCATCTTAAGACTGCACATAGAGCAGCCCCATGTCTAGAACCTCCGGTGTAAAGAACTCGAACGGGAATCAGGAGTGATTGTCTGCCCAGACTTTTCACAGTCGCTCTCCTTGAAGGTCGTTCAAGTCCATAACTGAGTCTTGCTTTGTCTCTCTCTTCCATACCATTTTAAAAACAGGCATACGCTGTTCAATTCTTTGTGATGTGGAACTGTGTTGGGCAGTTTATGACCCTTAGGTCAAACAGATTACTGAACATACTGAACCCAGGGGCCTCCACCTTATCAATATCCTGTTCCATGTCTCTGATCCATACAGGAGGGCGGTATTACTACAGCCCTGTAGACCATAAGCTTGGTGACAGTTTTGAGGGCCTGGTCTTCAAACAGTCTTTTCCTCAGGGGGCTGAAGGCTGCACTGGCGCACTGGAGGCAGTGTTGGATCTCATCGTCAATGTCTGCTCTTGTTGATAGGAGGCTCCCGAGATGAGGGAAGTGGTCCACGGTGTCCAGGGCCGCGCCGTGGATCTTGATGACTGGGGGGGCAGTGCTGTGCGGCGAGGACAGGCTGGTGGAGGACCTTTGTCTTACTGATGTTTAACGTAAGGCCCATGCTTTCGTACGCCCCAGCAAATACGTCGACTATGTCCTGGAGTGCAGCCTCTGTATGTGCACAGACGCAGGCATTGTCCGCGTACTGTGGCTCGACGACAGAGGTTGGGGTGGTCTTGGACCTGATCTGGAGACGGCGCAGGTTGAACAGGTTCCCATTGGTTCTGTAGTTTGGTTCCACTCCAGCTTGTTGACTGTGAGGTGGAGCATGGCGGCGAGAAAGACTGAGAAGAGGGTTGGGGCGATGACGCAGCCCTGTTTGACCCCGTCCGGACACGAATTGGGTCTGTGATGGATCCGTTGGTAAGGATCACGGCCTGCATGTCATCATGGAGCAGGTGGAGGATGGTGACGAACTTTTGGAGGCATCCGAAATGGAGGAGGACGCTCCATAGACCCTCGCGGTTGACAGAGTCAAAGGCCTTTGTAAGGTCGAAGAAGGCCATGTATAAGGGCTGGCGCTGTTCCCTGCATTTTTCCTGCAACTGTCGTGCTGCAAACATCATGTCCATTGTGCCCCGTAAGGGACGAAATCCGCACTGTGACTCCGGGAGGAGCTCCTTGGCCACGGGAAAAAGACGGTTGAGGAGGACTCTGGCGATGACTTTCCCACTGGCTGATAGCAGGGAGATTCCTCTGTAGTTGCCGCAGTCGGACTTGTCCCCTTTTTTTAAAGATGGTCACGATCTCTGCATCTCTAACATCTCCCGACATGTTCTCCTCCCTCCAGATGAGAGAGATGAGATTGAAATATCACCAACGATGTCTCCGCAAGATCCTACAAATCCCTATAGTGCCTCTACATAATCGCCCAACAGGTTGCTGTATACAGGAACATCAATCAAGCAGCGCAGAGGCACAATGGTCCAGTTGTTGCATTAAATAACTAGAGTGAATATTAACACTCTTATTAACCTCTGCCCATATTTTGTTCCCTTTCCTCCTTTTTTTTTACAAATCTTTTTATTTTAATTTTTACTCTGTTCCCAGGGCAGGTGGTAATTATTCCACCATTCACACCCGATCTAGACTCATCTTTTGTTCCCTAACTTGTGCCATTACCATCTCCATTCGGCCCATCATCCCTTTTGTCTCGCTAATCTCTCCTGCCTTCCACCCTATCACAGACCTCCCTTTTGTTGTTTCCTCCCCTCCCCCTTTCCACTGGCCACTAGCACTTCCTTAAGAATCTGTTACATCTCGACCATTCACCAGTTCTGATCAAAGGTCACAGACCCAAAACGTTAACTGTTTCTCTCTCTACAGATGTTGCCCAACCCGCTGAGTATTTCCAGCATTTTCTGTTTTTATTTCAGACTCCAGCATCCACAGTATTTTGCTTTTGTGTGAATATTGACACCACAGTGTCAGCCAATGAGTTGGAGGCGGGGGCAGGACTTGTGGATTTAACTATCAGAGTCTCGGAACCCATGACCGAAACTACAGTAAACTGTGTCTCCCGCGTACAGCAGGAGTATTTCTCCAGTAAAACGCAGTGATTGTTGGATAGCTACAACAACAACTTGTATTTATAAAGCACCTTTAACGTAGTGAAATGACCCACGGCTTCACAGGAGAATTATGAGATTCACCGAGCCGCACAAGTAGAAATTAGGGCAGGTGACCAAAAGCTTGATCAAAGAGGTTTGTTTTAAGGAGCGTCGTGAAGGAGGAAAGAGAGGCAGGGAGTTCCAGAGCTTAGGACTCAGGCAACAGAAGGCGCAGGATATTAATGATGTGAGTAAAATCAATTCCAGTTATTTATAGCAGCACGGTCTCCAGGCACGGTTGACGGCGGAAATTACCCAATCATCTCCATTGTGGCCGGGGCTTGTGGTGGCAATACAGGCAGCCTAATTAAAGTTTGCTCATAATGAATCTGATTCGCACACATTGGCGACTGTGCAGATCAAAGACCTTTGGCTCTCATGTTGCAGAAAACTCCACAACTGTCCTGCATTTTCACAGCGAGTAGGGAAAGAAATGCCTGGTTAGTTCAAAAGCACTTCTCTGAAATCATTAAAATGAAACTTGCTCGAGGCCGAATTCTGCATCTGTCAGAATCTCACAGTAGGTTTTTCCATTAACTTCGGCAGCCACCCGATGACGTCCCCCAATAAGGTCATCAATTAGTGCTGAATTATGGGCTGTCTCGGACTGGGTATTATATCCAGCTGGGATCGCGATCGAGGCTGCCCTCGGCTCCCAGTTACAGCAGAATGGCCAGAGGTAAGCGATGGTCTATGCTTCTGGTGGCAGAGATTGCTTGTTTAGCCATTCCTGCCATACTGACAAAGCTGGAAGACACTCTCCAGTGCACCAGGGCTTCACCTAGTTGTAAGGTCCTGCTGAGTATTTTAGCACTGTCATATATAGCTTCAGGCCGGGACCGCGCCGATTTCCAGACCGGGCCACCACACACTGCTTCTTGCTACTGGACCAAGACCTAGCTCTGTCAAGCCCGTGTGGTGGCTGGTGTGCAACGGCCCCCACATGTTAAAAAAATCCACACACAGGCGTCTTCCACCATTCAACATGTAATTCAGAATCTGTAATATTAGGTCCTTCATTGAAACACCTGTGAACTCATCCTTTTTCAGAGTGGAAGCAAGTCATCCTCGCTTCGAGGGACTGCCTATGATGGTGATGACATTGGCTCCTGGTCCGGCAATGGCTCGATTTTAAAATTCTCATCCTCTTGTTCAAATCCCTCCGTGGCCTCGCACCCCTCCCTATCTCTATAACTTTCTCCAATCCTGAACTCCTCAAACTCAGGCCTCTTGCCCCCCCCCCCACTTCCTTAGCCCCATCATTGGTGGCCATGCCTTCAGCTGTCGGTACACTTGCAAAATTCAGTGTTCTCCATTTTTGTTTTATTAGTTATAAAAATATTGGCGATGGGACAAAAATGCTGCCTGATTGGCAGTCAAGAATCATCCAATCGGGGGAAGGAAGAATCTGCTTGCGTTCCAGTTGCCGTGACAACGTGGGGCATCGCGAGGGAAGACGTGTCAGGCGACCAATGGCAAGCGTGTGGAGGCGGGGAGTTTGGAGGTGGGAGGTCATGTGATAGAACTTTCTGGAATAGATCCAACCAGAGAACAGCACCACCATTCAGACGCCAGCCAATGGCAGGAGCGTCGGGGGCGGAGCGGTTAGAGGCGGGAGGCTCTATATAAATATAACTTGTATTTATACAGCGCCTTTAACGTAGTAAAACGTCCCAAGGCGCTTCACAGGAGTGTCATTATAGAAAATAAATAAATTTGACACCGAGCCAAATAAGAAGAAACTAGAGCAGATGAGGTAGGTTTTAAGGAGAGTCTTAAAAGGAGAAAAGAAAGGTAGAGAGGCGGAGAGGTTTAGGGAGGGAGTTCCAGAGCTTGGGGCCCAGGCAAAGAAAGCACGGCCACCGATGGTTGAGCGATTACAATTAGGGATGCTCAGGAGGGCAGAATTAGAGAAGCATAGACATCTCAGGAGGTTGAGGGGCTGGAGGAGATTACAGAAATAGGGAGGGGCGAGGCCATGGAGGGATTTGAAAATAAGGAGGAGAATTTTGAACTCGAGGTGTTGCTTAGCCGGGAGCTAATGTAGGTCAACGAACACAGGGGTGATGGGTGAACGGGACTTGGTGCGAGTTAGGACATGGTAAACGAGCACGGGGGTGATGGATGAGTGGGACTCGGTGCGAGTTAGGACACGGGGCAGCGAGCACAGGGGGTGATGGGTGAGCGAGACTTGATGCGAGTTAGGACACGGGGCAGCGAGCACAGGGGGTGATGGGTGAGCGGGACTTGATGCGAGTTAGGACACGGGCAGCGAGCACAGGGGTGATGGGTGAGCGGGACTTGGTGTGAATTAGGACACGGGCAGCGAGCACAGGGGTGATGGGTGAACGGGACTTGGTGTGAGTTAGGACACGGGCAGCGAACACAGGGGTGATGGGTGAGTGGGACTCGGTGCGAGTTAGGACATGGTGAGCGAGCACAGGGGTGATGGGTGAGCGAGACTTGGTGCGCGTTAGGACTTGGGCTGTCGATGAGTTCCAGGATAGAACCACCTGGTGATCCTACAACCAACCCTGAGATTGTGTGCAATAGGGGGCTCCCATTGGATTTCCAGAAAGCATTCAATAAGGTGCCACATAAAAGGTTACTGCACAAGATGAAAGCTCACAGGGTTGGGGTAATATATTAGCATGAATAGAGGATTGACTAACTAACAGAAAACAGAGTCGTGATAAATGGGTCATTTTCCAGTTGGCAAACAGTGATTAGTGGGTTGCCGCAGGGATCGATGCTGGGGCCTCAACTATTTACAATCTATATTAATGACTTGGATGAAGGGACCGAGTGTAATGTAGCCAAGTTTGCTGAGGATACAAAGATGGGTGGGAAAGCAAATTGTGAGGAGGATACAAGAAATCTGCAAAGGGATATAGACAGGCTAAGTGAGTGGGCAAAAATTTGGCAGATGGAATATAATATTGGAAAATGTGAGATTATCCGCTTTGGCAGAAATAATAGAAAAGCAAATTATAACTTAAATGAGAAAAATTGAAAAGTGCTGCAGTACAGAGGGACCTGGGAGTCCTTGTGCATGAAACACAAAAAGTTAGTATGCAGGTACAGCAAGTGATCAGGAAGGCAAATGGAATGTTGGCCTTTATTGCAAGGGGGATAGAGTATAAAAGCAGAGAAGTCCTGCTACAACTGTACAGGGTATTGGTGAGGCCAGACCTGGAGTACTGCGTGCAGTTTTGGTCTCCATATTTAAGGAGGGATATACTTGCATTGGAGGCTGTTCAGAGAAGGTTATCTAGGTTGATGAGGGGGTTGACTTATGAAGAAAGGTTTAGTAGGTTGGGCCTATACACATTGGAGTTCAGAAGAAAGAGGTGTGATCTTATTGAAACTTATAAGATAATGAGGGGACTGGACAGGGTAGATGCAGAGAGGATGTTTCCACTCATAGGGGAAACTAAAACTAGGGGGCATAGTCTCAGAATAAGGAGCCGCCCATTTAAAACCGAGATGAGGAGGAATTTCTTCTCTCAGAGGATTGTAAATCTGTGGAATTCTCACAGAGAGCTGTGGAGGCTGAGTCATTGAATATATTTAAGACGGAAATAGACAGATTTTTGAGCGATAAGGGAGTAAAGGGTTATCGGGAGCGGGCAGGGAAGTGGAGCTGAGTCCATGATCAGATCAGCCATGATCTTACTAAATGGCAGAGCAGGCTCAAGGGGCTGTATGGCCTACTCCTGCTCCTATTTCTTCTGTTCTTATTGTGCAGCCGGGTTACAGGAAGACTAGCTGCACATTACAAAGTTAAATCCAGCAGAGTGGCTCAGTCCGATTGCTCTCCCCAGCCCTGGGCTTCAACGTAAATGCAGCTTTCATTTTCTTATTCTTCCTGTCTCGTTTCTCCAGCCCCCTTTCTTTTTTGCATTTCTCTCTCCAGTCTTTCCATTTCACAGCGTGTGAGCCGTGGTCTGTCGGAGGTGCTGACTTTCGGATGAGACGTTAAACCCAGGCCCTGCCTGCTCTCTCAGGTGGACATAAAAGATCCCAAGGCACTATTTCGAAGAAGAGCAGAGGAGTTATCCCCTGTGTCCTGACCATTATTTATCCCTCAATCAACATAACAAAAACAGATTATCTGGTCATTATCACATTGCTGTTTGTGGGAGCTTGCTGTGCGCAAAGTGGCTGCCGCATTTCCTATATTACAACAGTGACTGCACTCCAAAAGTACTTCATTGGCTGTAAAGCGCTTTGAGACGTCCGGTGGTCGTGAAAGGCGCTATATAAATGCAAGTCTTTCTTTTCTTTTTCTGTTGTCTCTCTCCTTGTTCCTTTCGCTCTCACTCTCTGCTCCCTCTCTCTCTCTCTCTCTCGCATGATTTCTGACGATGCCTTTGTAAAGACTAATCAGTGAGACTCAGTACACTCAAGGTGACCCTCTGGCCCTCCAGTCTAGACTCGGCAATGTCTCATATATTTTGTGTTCCCATTGTCAACAGCATTTTCTTTCTGGGGTCGGGAAAGGAGAGCTATGTAAACACTGCTCTCACTGCCCTCCCTATATCCCCCAGTACAGGAATGCACTGCTGTCAGAAACATGGGAACGAACTTCAAGACACTTAACAACACAAGTCTCACTCTGACAGCTCACAGGCAATTAAGAAATGCCACATAGAATATTCATGAGAAGTCACTGCTTGCAGCACAGGATTGTTGAGTTAGTTCAGCATCAAAGTTGAACTTCACGCTGCTCCCCTGATGCATCACCGCTGTCTACACAGCACAGCAAGCTCCCACAAATAAATATAGAAACATAGAAATTAGGTGCAGGAGTAGGCCATTTGGCCCTTCAAGCCTGCACCACCATTCAATAAGATCATGGCTGATCATTCCCTCAGTACCCCTTTCCTGCTTTCTCTCCATACCCCTTGATCCCTTTAGCCGTAAGGGCCACATCTAACTCCCTTTTGAATATAGCTAAAGAACTGACCTCAATAACTTTCTGCGGTAGAGAATTCCACAGGTTAACCACTCTCTGAGCGAAGACATTTCTCCTCATCTCGGTCCTAAATGGCTTACCTCTTATTCTTAGACTGTGACCCCTGGTTCTGGAACTCCCCAGCAATGGGAACATTCTTCCTGCCTCTAACCTGTCCAATCCCGTCAAAATTTTATATGTCTCTATGAGATCCCCTCTCATTCTTCTAAATTCCAGTGAATATAAGCCTAGTCGATCCAAATAATTGGCCTCCTGAGCATCCCTGATTATAATCGCTCCACTATCGGTGGCCGTGCCTTCTGTTGCCTAGACCTCAAGCTCTGGAACTCTCTCCCTAAACCTCTCCGCCTCTCGACCTCTCTCTCCTCCTTTAAGACGCTCCTTAAAACCTGCCCCAATAGCTCTTTATGCAGCTCGGTGTCAAATTTGGTTTTATAACGCTCCTGTGAAGTGCCTTCGGAGGCTATAGGCACTATATAAATGCAATTTATTGTTCTTGAGTGGGGCTTGAACCTACATCATCATCATCATCATCATAGGCAGTCCCTCGGAATCGAGGGCATCACTACAGCCTTGTAGACCATGAGCTTGCTGACAGTTTTCAGGGCCTGGTCTTCAAACACTCTTTTCCTCAGGCGGCCGAAGGCTGCACTGGCGCACTGGAGGCGGTGTTGAATCTCGTCGTCAATGTTTGCTCTTGTTAACAGGAGGCTCCTGAGGTATGGGAAATGGTCCATGGTGTCCAGGGCTGCGCTGAGGATCTTAATGACTGGGGGGCAGTGCTGTGCGACGAGGACAGGCTGGTGGAGGACTACGAATGTTTAGCGTAAGGCCCATGCTTTCGTATGCCTCAGTAAATGCGTTGACCCACAACTTTCTGACTCAGAGGCAAGAGTGCTGCCCACTGAGCCCAGGCTGATAACTTGATGGGTCCGACCTGCCCTTGTTAATCTGTTACATTCATACACATGGCCATATTGGAAGAAAGTCCTTGTTAGCTCCTCAGTGGATAAAGGCTCTTGGTTATATGGTGAATGCCCCGTGAAGGGCAGCTTGGCTGCTGGTAGCGTCGTGCTATGTGTCAGAAGGTTGTGGGTTCAATCCCCGCTCTGACACTCCAGTGTAGCGGATGTGCTGCATTATCCCAGAGGCCAACTTTCAGATGAGCAAATTAAAGCAAGACCCAGCCTGCTGTGTGAAGAGGCCTGGTATCAACAACGACCTGTATTTAAGCAACACCTCGATTTCAAAATTCACATCCTTAGTTTCAAATCCCTCTGTGGCCTCACCCCTCCCTATCTCTGTGATCTCCTCCAACCCCACAACTCACTGAGATGTCTGTGCTTCTCTAATTCTGCCCCCCTGAGCATCCTTGATTGTAATCGCCCAACCATTGGTGGCAGTGCCTTCTGTTGCCTGAGCCCCAAGCTTTGGAATTTGCTGCTTTAACCTCTCTGCCTCTCTACCTCTCTTTCCTCCTTCAAGATGCTCCTTAAAACATACCTTTGGTCACCTGCGCTAATTTCTACTCTTGCGGCTCGGTGTCAATTTTTATCGCATAATACGCCTGTGAAGCGCCTTGGGACGTTTCACTGCGTTAAAGGTGCTATATAAATATAAGTTTTTGTTGTTGTTGTTGTATTACTACTGGAGGAAGACTATGAATTCTCCTGGTGTCCCAGACAACACTGCTCCCTCAACCCACACCACCCCATAAAGGTTCACTTGTTCTTTGCTGATTGTAGGATCTTGCTTTGCATAAATCGATTCATGCAAATTAGATAGATTTCTTACAGTAAGTCACATTGGGGGATCCAGTATGTGAGTAATCTGAGACATGGCGTGTGGGGAGTGTAGTGCTCCGGAGGAACCAGTGACTGTGGACCTGTGTTTCCCAAAGCTCTCCACCACTGGGTCTGGGTCTGTTGTGGACCAATTGATAGAGATCGATTGCTGTGATTGGCCAACAGCTCCATTATCGCTGTACCATGTGACGACCAGGATGATGGAAGGCGAACGAGGTGAACCTGGGTCTTTTTACACCCAGCCATGCCCACACTACATTGGCTGCCACGTTTGCCTGCAGATCAGTAACCGCACTTCAAACATAATCCAGTGTCAAACCCTTTGGGACATCCTGAGCGTGCGATCAGCTACTTTACTTTCTTTGTAAACCACAGAGAATATAATTATAGAATCATACAGTACAGTAGGAGGCCATTCGACCCATCGTGCCTGTGCCAGCTCTGTGAAAGAGCGAACCAATTAGTCGCACTCCCCCGCTCTTCCCTCGTTGCCCGCACAATTTTTTCCTTTTCAAGTATTTATTCAATTCCCCGTTTGAAAGTTACTGTTGAATCTGCTCCCACCGCCCTTTCAGGCAGTGCGTTCCAGGTCACAGCGACTCGCTGGGTTCAAATAATTCTCCTTTCCCCCCTGGTTCTTTTGCCAATCACCTTAAATCTGTGTCCATTGGTTACCGACCCTCCTGACACTGGAAACAGTTTCTCCCAATCTACTCAAAACCCGTCATGATCTTGAGCACCTCCATCAAATCTGCCTTTAACCTTCTCTGCTCTGAGGTGAACAATCCCAGCTTCTCCAGCTGCTCCACATATAGGGCGGGATTTCCGTTTGCATTGCGCCTCTGTTAGTGCCCCTGGAATGGCGGTAACGGGTCTGGAAACGGTTACCGCCCGGACGGCCAGCTTCCAGCATCACGCCGGCAAATGTGGTGCTGGTTTTGTGGCGGCGCGGAACAGTACCGCCCAGGAGCACTGCGTACGGCGGTGTGCAACACCCCCGCTTTCCACAGCGACGCGATATTTGGTTTGAGCGGCGCCCGTAGTGCCCCCTGGTGAGACCGCCAGGGAAAGCGGGCGGGCAGAGCTGTCCCAGCGATGATTTGGTTTTTTGTTGCCGGGAGGCCTCTCAGGGCGCTCCGAGGCCGGCTCTTTAGCTCAGGGATTTTCAGTTGTTCACCCGGCCTAGTGACCTAGGAACCCCTCCCCTAAGCGCTCCACTGTACTCTCGGGCCACAGCGACCAAATATTGTGTCTGCCATCACAAACCATGTCACGTCACAAAATTTGCCGTCCCGCCACCATTCATCATAGGCGGAACGAGGATGACTTGCTTCCACAAGAGTTCACAGGTGTTTCAATGAAGGACCTGATGTTCCAGTCCTGAACTCAAATTGAGGGGGTGGAAGATGCCTGTGCATGAATTTTTTTAACGTGGGGTGACCGTTGCACACCAGCCACCACACAGGCTCGACAGAGCTAGGCCTTTATCCAGTGGCAAGGGTTAACCAGGATGACTGGAGACCTGCTCTGCTGCATGGACCTAGTGCGCGCACATATCGCAGTGTGGGCAGGTCCATGCTGCCCCTGGGCCCTCGGCTCTTCTGGGCCTTGTGCCCTCATTCGCCGGACCTCCGCCATGATGTTCCAGGGCCCTGCACTCCAGCTCTATTTATAGCCCTGACCTGCGGTGGTGTTCTCACACAGGTCGGGGCGGCCCATGATGTTTCAGGGCCCCCGCTCCAGCTCTATTTATAGCCCCGACCCGCGGTGGTGTTCTCACACAGGTCGGGCGGCCCACCATTAACGGCCACCATTAACTAACGGCCTGCCATTAGCGCCCGAAACAGCCTCCAACCGAAAATCCAGCCCATTGACTATAAGGTCTCAGGTTCAATCTACTGTCTACGCGGAGTTAACTGGTCCCAAGCCTGGCTGGTATCACACGATAAATATCTATTGATCAGCCGCTCTGAGGATCCAACGCGATCCTGAGTGTTTCCGTTCACTGTGGGGATAAGGTGAAATCAGATATTCCCAAAAAGGTGTGTACATTTGGGGAAGATGAGTTTGGGATTGAGGGGAATATCAACCATCTCCCTGACGATATCACCATGGCAATTACTGAGGTGCCAGGCCAGGGTTGCCAGGCAACAGGACTGGGTCATAGTCCGAGACAGGCAGCAACAGGAGGAAATGAGATGGCCGTGAATATCAGTCCCTCCAGGAAGATCAAACACTTGATTATTTTGCTCAATTCTGCCTGATTTTTTTTACATCCACACCTGAAGACTAACGCCAGAAGAATGAGAGGTGATCTAATCGAAACGTATAAGATTATGAGGCGCCTTGACATGGTGGATGCAGAGAGGATGTTTCCACTGATAGGGGAGACTAGAACTAGAGGGCATAATCTTAGAATAAGGGGCCGCCCATTTAAAACTGAGATGAGGAGGAATTTCTTCTCTCTGAGGGTTGTAAATCTGTGGAATTCGATACCTCAGAGAGCTGTGGAAGCTGGGTCATTGAATAAATTTAAGACTGAGATAGACAGATTTTTGAGCGACAAGGGAGTAAAGGTTTATGGGGAATGGGCAGGGAAGCGGAGCTGAGTCCATGATCAGATCCGCCATGATCTTATTGAATGGTGGAGCAGGCTCGAAGGGCCGTATGGCCTACTCCTGCTCCTATTTCTTATGTTCGTATTGAATTTTTCATTGAGTTTGACTGGGTTACCGAAATGGAGGATTCACTTAGTCCGCAGGGTGAAAGTTCACTGCTGTTTAATATCAATACGATATCAACAACTGTACACTAATAAAACTGCAATTTGACGGCTCGGGAAGTCAGAATTATTCGTCCCTATGTTGACAAAAACTCGTGGGGCTCACTCATGCCTTCACGGCTCAAATCCCATTGAGGTCGCACTGTTTCACGCATCGCTGTCAAGCTCGCGGTCCGTTGTAAGGGGTTTAGGTGTCAGCCGTAGCTCAATGGGTAGCACTGCCTCCTCTGAGTCAGAAGGTCGTGGGCTGAAGCCCCACTCCAGACACACTCCAGTACATAATCTATAGTTGAAGATTGAATATTGGTCAGGAGAACTCTCCCGTTCTTCTTCTCAATAGTTGTGTTGGAGAGGGCAGACAGGACCTCGGTTTAAGGTCTCATCCGAAAGACGGCACCTCCGACAGTGGTGCACTCCCTCAGCACTGCACTGGTGTGTCAGCTGAGATTTTATGCTTTTTCATTTAAATATTAATAAGATTCTGCCCCCTCTAATTCAGTTGACATAAAAACATAGAAAATAGGTGCAGGTGTAGGCCATTCGGCCCTTCGAGCCTGCATCGCCATTCAATATGATCATGGCTGATCATGCACTTCAGTACCCCTTTCCTGCTTTCTCTCCATACCCCTTGATCCCTTTAGCCGTAAGGGCCACATCTAACTCCCTTTTGAATATATCTAATAAACTGGCCTCAACAACTTTCTGTGATAGAGAATTCCACAGGTTCACAACTCTCTGAGTGAAGAAGCTTCTCCTCATCTCGGTCCTAAATGGCTTACCCCTTATCCTTAGACTATGTCCCCTGGTTCTGGACTTCCCCAACATCAGGAACATTCTTCCTGCATCTAACCTGTCCAATCCTGTCAGAATTTTACATGTTTCTATGAGATCCCCTCCAATTCTTCTAAATTCCAGTGAATATAAGCCTAGTCGATCCAGTCTTTTTTCATATGTCAGTCCTGCCATCCCGGGAATCAGTCTGGTGAACCTTCGCTGCACTCCCTCAATAGCAAGAACGTCCTTCCTCAGATTAGGAGACCAAAACTGTACACAATATTCCAGGTGTGGCCTCATCAAGACCCTGTACAACTGCAGTAAGACCTCCCTGCTCCTGTACCCAAATCGTCTCGCTATGAGCAAAAGGATTTAGTAGGATAGATACAGAGAAACTATTTTCAAGCGGTGGGGAAATCAAGAACGAATGGATATAATCTTAAAATTAGAGCTAGGCTATTCAGGAGTGAAATCAGGAAGCACTTTCCACACTAAGGGTGGTGGGAATCCTGAACTCTCTCCCCCAAAAGGCTGTGGATGCTGGGGGTCAATTGGAGCTTTTAAGACTGAGATCCAAAAATTCTTTGTTAGGCCAGAGTATCAAGGGATACGGAGCAAAGGCAGTTAAACGGGGTTGAGATACAGTTCTGCCATGATCGAATTGAATGGCGGAACAGGCTCAAGGGCTGACTGGCCTACTCCTGTTCTGAGCAACTCCATTAAATTAAATGTAAGGAACCATTTGCTGGGTGTTTGGTATTTGGCTGATTGTGCAGTGGAATGATAGAGACAGCACAGAGTTTAGTTCCTAAATACATTCCACCGATGTTCGGAAGCGAGTGACACAGCGTTAGGATTACAGAGTGCTGGGCCTCACCCCAGGGAGGTGGCATTGGACGGACACCACTGAAGCTTTCCCCTCTGACAGCTGTTACCGTTCCTGAATACAATCCGATCAGGCCTTCTCCATGTCATCAGCAAAACCAAACAATTTGCACGTACTAATCACCGCACCCTATCAGCATAACTTTCATATGCTTTCTCCTAATACACAAACACCACACCCAGACACACACCACACACACAGACACGTACGTACCACACACACAGACAGGCATACGCAGACACACACCCACACAACACACCTAGACACACACACACCACACACACAGACACAGACACGCACTGCACACAGGCAATAAAATTACCTCAAGAGCTTTGGTGCAAAACAGGGGAATGTTTAGTAAAAAAATGTCGCTCTTTACTGGGATGAAATGGAGAGAATGAATTGAGCAGTGTAGCTTTGTATCCCAGAATGTACAGCGTGCTGACAGTCTCTCTCCTCCCGAGAATGCAATCAGTGCAGCAACTTCAACCATTACACTGCTACACCGCTCAATTCATTCTGTCCATCTGATCTCAGTAATAGACACGGAAACACACACCAAACCTTGGAGGGAGAGGTGACGAGGATTAAAAAAGTCAGTGTCAGCCATGGCTCAGTGGGTACCACTCTTGCCTGTGAGTCAGAAGGTTGTGGGTTCAAGTCCCACTCCAGGGACTTGAGCTAAAAAATAAATCTAGGCTGATACTGCAGTGCTGAGGGAGTGCTGCACTGTCGGAGGTTCTATCTTTTGGATGGGACGTTAAACTGAGGCCCCGTCAGGTGGGCGTAAAAGATCCTATGGCACTATTTTGAAGAAGAGCAGGGGAGTTATCACCGGTGTCCTGGCCAATATTTATCCCTCAATCAACATTACAAAAAACAGATTATCTGGTCATTATCACATTGCTGTTTGTGGGAGCTTGCTGTGCGCAAATTGGCTGCGTTTCCCACATTACAACAGTAACTCCAAAACTTCATTGGCTATAAAGCACTTTGAGACGTCCGGTGGTTGTGAAAGGCGCTATATAAATCCAAGTCTTTCTTTCTTTTATGTGCGTGCCTGTGTCTGTTAGTTGCTAACTGTGTTTGGGTGTATTCCTGGAGCTTCCATCACAAGATCTCCCACCTCCCAGCGCCCCGGGAGAAAGCAATGGCAGGATGTGCTGATAGAGGGAGATGAAAAGGGCTGGGAGAAGGCCGGTGTGCAGCATAAACACCGGCATGGAGCAGCTATAACCTGTAATGTGGCGTGACCTGAGAAAGTGAGCGATTAGTGTAGGAATCAATGGGGCAGGAAAGGGCACCAGACTGATGGATAATGGTAATGTAAGACGCGTTCACTGCGCAGAGTCTGATGAGCTCCAGCTGCGTACACTCACATCCCATGGACACCATCCCCACATGGAAAGACAGGGTCAACATATGCAGCACACACACACTGTTCCAATTGAGCTGATGTTCACAGTGCAATCAAATGCTCCACGACACCACTCCCAAATTCAACGCACACATGTAGTTGGACTCCATTCTACCTTTAATTAACATGTGGAAAACATTTCCCAAAGATGTACAATCCGGCTGATTGTCTGCTATTGGAGCGAGGCAACAAATCACTGGTTATTCTCAACATGTTCCCTCGTCGCTGGGTTTCATCAGCGCCAATTCAATGAGAGAGAGGTGATCTTGTCGAAACCTATAAGATTCTCAGGGGGAGCGGGCAGGGAAGTGGAGCTGAGTCCATGATCAGATCAGCCATGATCGTATTGAATAGCGGAGCAGGCTCGAGGAGCTGTATGGCCCACTCTTGCACCAATATCTTATGTTCTTATCAGCCGTGGCTCAGTGGGTAGAACATAAGAAATAGGAGCAGGAGTTGGACTCAGCTCCACTTCCCTGCCCGCTCCCCATAACCCTTGACTCCCTTATCGCTCAAAAATCTGTCTATCTCCACCTTAAATATATTCAATGACCCAAATTCCACAGCTCTCTGGGATAGAGAATTCCAAAGATTCACGACCCTCCGAGAGAAGAAATTCCTCCTCATCTCTGTTTTAAATGGGCGGCTCCTTATTCTGAAATTATGCCCCTAGTTCTAGATTCCCCCACTAGGGGAAACATCCTCTCTGCATCTGCCCTGTCAAGCCCCCTCAGAAACTTATACGTTTCAATAAGATTCTTCTAAACTCCAAACTCTAATGAGCATAGACCCAAACTGCTCAACCTTTCTTCATAAGACATCCCCTTCATCTCAGGAATCAACCTGGTGAATCTTCTCTGAACTGCCTCCAATGCAAGTATATCACTCCTCAATACGGAGACCAAAACTGTACACATTACTCCAGGTGTGGCCTCACCAATACCCTGTACAGTTGTAGCAGGACTTCCCTATTTTTATACACCATCCCCCTCGCAATAAAGGCCACTCCCGCCTCTCAGTCGGATGGCTGTGGCTTCCAGCCCCGCTCCGAAGACTTCACCACATCAACCAGGCTGACACTCCAGTGCAGTGCTGAGGGAGCACTGCACAGTCGGAGGTGCCGTCTTTCGGATGAGACGTTAAACCGAGGCCCTGTCTGCCCACTCAGGTGGACGTAAAAGATCCCATGGCACTATTTCAAAGAAGAGCAGGGGAGTTATCCCCGGTGTCCTAGCCAATCTTTATCCCTCAATCAACATTTAAAAAAAAGACTACCTGGTCACTTATCTCATTGCTGTTTGTGGGAGCTTGCTGTGCGCAAATTGGCTCATGCATTTTCCTCAGTGAAACAGTGACTACTCTCCAAAAGTACTTCATTGGCTGTGAAACGCTTTGGGACGTGCTGAGGTTGTGCAAGGCAAGACAAGCCTTCTGATTCACTGCCCCTCTATTTTGCCTCGTGAACTCATAGAATAAGAGAAATTTACAGCACAGAAGGAGGCCATTTCGGCCCATCGTGTCTGCGCCGGCCGACAAAGAGTTAGCCAGCCTAATCCCACTTTCCAGCTCTCGGTCCGTAGCCCTGTAGGTTCCGACACTTCAAATGCACATCCAAGTACTTTTCTTTCCTTTCAGGCAGTGAGTACCAGACCCCCATCACCCTCTGGGTGAAAAGATTTCCCCTCAAATCCCCTCCAAGCCTCCTACCAATTACTTTAAATCAGCCTGTTATATAATTCCACAGGCCCTGGTTGCCCTCCAGTAGCTCACTCCCACGTACCCTTTGATACCAGATCATCCTACACATTGAGTGCCACGGGCTGTTTGACTGGGGGCGGCACCACATCCGATGCTGACAGCCACACACTCAACACTTTCCAGCGGTAGTGACCATGATGGGGAGCAGCAACGACTCCCTCTGCGCCCCCCCCACTCCCCCACCTCCTCAGCCCAATGGTGCGGAGACCAGTCGTCACGCCCCACACTCGCACCGACCGGCTGAGATGAGCTAACTCGGCAACCCCTGGGACCACCTCGCCTGTGCGTCCACCAGTTGTTCGAACATAGCCGGCAGCGAGCAAACTAACCGGCCCCGAGTCCACTAGCCGACCTTGCCGTCAGCCTTCCCCGGACCCACAGGGCAATCCCCTGTGCTGGCATCATTTGTCGGTACGACTGACCTGAAAGCAATAGTCAGTTTAGTACCTTCAGTAAACCCAATTTAAAAAGGATGATGCATACCCAGAGGTTTTCCTCAGCAAAACTGACTGTTGAATATTGGAAAGACCAAAGCTGTTGTGTATGGAGAAAGAGTCAGACTGAACACTGTGAGCTCAAAGTAAAGTGTGACCTTAGTTTTTTATTGCAGGTCTCCAGAGTGTCTCTCCAACCTGTGAGGCCTCCTTAAATACCTGTGCTCCCAAGGGATTATGGGATCCCTTGGGACTCCAGGGGATGAGCCCTCTGGTGGCTGTACCAAGTAAATACAAGTCCACATATATAATAGCACTCCTCCCCCCAAAGTCAATAGTGTAACTATTTACAAGGTTGATCTGCGGCCCTTCTTGCCCTGGTTGATCGTCTCGATGTGAAAGCTGGTGTTGTTGAATCATTTGTTGGGCCCTCGCTGGGCTGCTGTGCTGCTGGCTCTGCTGGGCTGCTGTGGATGATGGGTTCTGCTTCGTGGTCAACCATGGTGCCAGTTGCCACTGTTGTGTATGTTGGGGGATCTAAAAAGGTAGGGTCCAAGGTGGGTTGCTCAGGGTAGTCCGTGAATCTGAGTTTGATTTGGTCCAAGTGTTTCCGGTGAATGAGTCCATTTGAAAGTTTGACCCGAAACACCCTGCTCCCCTCTTTGGCCACGACAGTGCCGGGAAGCCACTTGGGACCTTGTCCATAATTTAATATAAATACAGGATCATTGATTTCAATCTCGCGTGACACATTTGCGCTATCATGGTATGCACTTTGTTGAAGCCGCCTGCTCTCTACCTGTTCATGTAGATCAGAGTGAACTAATGAGAGCCTTGTCTTAAGTGTTCTTTTCATGAGCAGTTCAGCAGGTGTGATCCCAGTGAGTGAGTGTGGTCTCGTGCGGTAGCTAAGCAGGACTCAGGATAGGCGAGTCTGCAGTGAGCCTTCAGTTACCCTCTTCAAGCCTTGCTTGATGGTTTGCACTGCTCTCTCTGCCTGACCATTGGACGCTGGTTTAAGCAGGGCAGATGTGACATGTTTGATCCCGTTAAGGGGCATGAATTCTTTAAACTCAGCACTGGTAAAACATGGCCCGTTGTCGCTCACCAGGACATCGGGTAAGCCGTGTGTGGCAAACATGGCCCGCAGGCTTTCAGTAGTGGCAGCGGATGTGCTAGCCAACATTATCTCACATTCAATCCACTTGGAGTACCATCCACAACCACAAGGAACATTTTACCCAAGAACGGGCCTGCATAGTCAACGTGTACCCGAGACCACGGTTTGGAGGGCCAAGACCATAAACTTAGCGGCACCTCCCTGGATACATTGCTTAACTGCAAGCGTGTATTACATCTGTGAACGCAGGACTCTAAGTCTGCATCGATACCGGGCCACCACACGTGGGAACTGGCTATCGCTTTCATCATTACAATGCCTGGGTGGGTACTGTGGAGGTCATTGATGAAGGTGTCTCTGCCCTTCTTGGGGACCATTACTCGATTGCCCCACAGAAGGCAGTCTGCCTGTATAGACATTTCATCTTTGCGCCGCTAGAACGGCTTTATCTCTTCCTGCAATTCCACTGAGATACTGGACCAGCTCACGTGGAGCACACAGCTTTTTGACGAGAGATAATAAGGGGTCCTGGCTTGTCCAGGTTTTGATCTGCTGGGCAGTGATGGGTGATTGCTCACTCTCAAATGCAGTCAGAATCAGGGGAAGTCATAACGGGGAACAAAGAAATGGCGGACCAATTGAACAAGTACTTTGGTTCGGTATTCACGAAGGAGGACACGAACAACCTTCCGGTTATAAAAGGGTTCGGGGGGTCTAGTAAGGAGGAGGAACTGAGGGAAATCCTTATTAGCCGGGAAATTGTGTTGGGGAAATTGATGGGATTGAAGGCCGATAAATCCCCAGGGCCTGATGGACTGCATCCCAGAGTACTTAAGGAGGTGGCCTTGGAAATAGTGGATGCGTTGACAGTCATTTTCCAACATTCCATTGACTCTGGATCAGTTCCTATGGAGTGGAGGGTAGCCAATGTAACCCCACTTTTTAAAAAAGAAGGGAGAGAGAAAACAGGGAATTATAGACCGGTCAGCCTGACATCGGTAGTGGGTAAAATGATGGAATCAATTATTAAGGATGTCATAGCAGTGCATTTGGAAAGAGGTGACATGATAGGTCCAAGTCAGCATGGATTTGTGAAAGGGAAATCATGCTTGACAAATCTTCTGGAATTTTTTGAGGATGTTTCCAGTAGAGTGGATAAGGGAGAACCAGTTGATGTGGTATATTTGGACTTTCAGAAGGCGTTCGACAAGGTCCCACACAAGAGATTGATGTGCAAAGTTAGAGCACATGGGATTGGGGGTAGTGTGCTGACATGGATTGAGAACTGGTTGTCAGACAGGAAGCAAAGAGTAGGAGTAAATGGGTACTTTTCAGAATGACAGGCAGTGACTAGTGGGGTACCGCAAGGTTCTGTGCTGGGGCCCCAGCTGTTTACACTGTACATTAATGATTTAGATGAGGGGATTAAATGTAGTATCTCCAAATTTGCGGATGACACTAAGTTGGGTGGCAGTGTGAGCTGCGAGGAGGATGCTGTGAGGCTGCAGAGCGACTTGGATAGGTTAGGTGAGTGGGCAAATGCATGGCAGATGAAGTATAATGTGGATAAATGTGAGGTTATCCACTTTGGTGGTAAAAACAGAGAGACAGACTATTATCTGAATGCTGACAGATTAGGAAAAGGGAAGGTGCAACGAGACCTGGGTGTCATGGTACATCAGTCATTGAAGGTTGGGATGCAGGTGCAGCAGGCGGTTAAGAAAGCAAATGGCATGTTGGCCTTCATAGCAAGGGGATTTGAGTACAGGGGCAGGGAGGTGTTGCTACAGTTGTACAGGGCATTGGTGAGGCCACACCTGGAGTATTGTGTACAGTTTTGGTCTCCTAACCTGAGGAAGGACATTCTTGCTATTGAGGGAGTGCAGCGAAGGTTCACCAGACTGATTCCCGGGATGGCGGGACTGACCTATCAAGAAAGACTGGATCAACTGGGCTTGTATTCACTGGAGTTCAGAAGAATGAGAGGGGACCTCATAGAAACATTTAAAATTCTGACGGGGTTAGACAGGTTAGATGCAGGAAGAATGTTCCCAATGTTGGGGAAGTCCAGAACCAGAGGTCACAGTCTAAGGATAAGGGGTAAGCCATTTAGGACCGAGATGCGGAGGAACTTCTTCACCCAGAGAGTGGTGAACCTGTGGAATTCTCTACCACAGAAAGTTGTTGAGACCAATTCACTAAATATATTCAAAAAGGAGTTAGATGAGGTTCTTACTACAAGGGGGATCAAGGGGTATGGCGAGAAAGCAGGAATGGGGTACTGAAGTTGCATGTTCAGCCATGAACTCATTGAATGGCGGTGCAGGCTAGAAGGGCCGAATGGCCTACTCCTGCACCTATTTTCTATGTTTCTATGTTTCCATAACCATGGCTAGATCTGCGGGCTGCGCCATTTCCACCCCCATGGTGGGCAATGGCAGCCTACTGAGAGCATTGGCGCAGTTTTCTGTGCCTGGCCTATGGCGGATGGCATAGCTGTATGCGGACAACGTGGGCGCACATCTCTGGATGCTGGCCGATGCATTGGTATTTACCCCTTTACTCTCGGAAAATAGGGATATAAGTGGCTTATGGTCAGTTTCCAATTCGAATTTTAGCCCAAACAGGTATTGATGCATTTTCTTTACCCCATCGACACAATCTAACGCTTCTTTCTCAATCAATGCTGTAGGCTCTCTCAGCCTTAGACAGACTACTGGATGCATAAGCAACTGATTATCATTAGCTTGTTGCAATACACACCCGACGCCATATGACGACGCATCACATGCTGGTACCAAACGCTTAAGTGGATCATACAACACAAGCAATTTGATTGTGCATAAAAATGTTCTCGCTTTTACAAAGGCATTTTCTTGGCTTTTGTCCCCAAACCATTTGCCCCCTTTTCGTAGTAAGACATGTAGTGGTTCTAACAGTGTGCTGAGACCCGGTAAGAAGTTACCAAAGTAGTTCAGGAGTCCCAGAAACGACCGCAGCTCTGTCACGTTCTGTGGCCTCGGTGCGTTCTCGATTGCCTCCATCTTCGCGTTAGTGGGCCAGATGCTGTCCGCCGCAATCCTCCTTCCCAAGAACTCCACTTCAGGCACCCGGAAAACGCACTTCAAGTGTTTTAACCTGAGCCCCACGCGGTTGAGTCGACTAAGAACCTCCTCCCGGTTCTGCAGGTGCTCGACTGTGTTCCAACCTGTGACCAAGATGTTGTCCTAGAAGACCACAGTGTGTGGGACCGACTTCAGTAAATTTTCCATGTTTCTCTGGAATATCGCCGCCGCTGATCCGATTCCAAACGGGCATCTGTTATAAACAAAAAGACCTTTGTACGTATTGATGCAGGTGAGGGCCTTCGATGATTCCTCCAGTTCCTGCGTCATGTAGACTGAAGTCAGATCCAGCTTCGTGAACGTCTTTCCTCCTGCCAGCGTTGCAAAGAGGTCGTCGGCCTTTGGTAGTGGGTATTGGTCCAGCAGGGAGAAACGATTGATAGTTAATTTGTAATTGACACAGATTCTGACGGTGCCATCTCCCTTGAAGACTGGGACAATAGGACTGTCCCACTTGCTAAACTCGATTGGTGAAATGATGCCCTCTCGTTGCAGCTGGCCTAGCTCGATCTCTACCCTTTCTCTCATCATGTACGGTACTAATCTCGCCTTGTGATGGATGGGTCGCGCCCCCGGAATTAGGTGGATCTGCACTTTTGCTCCTTGGAATTTCCCGATGCCTGATTCGAACAGCGAAGTGTCGTCAGTGGGCAATAGTGCTCGGACGTCGTGCCAGTTCCAGCGTATCTTTCCCAGCCAGCTCCTGCCAAGCAGCGTGGGACCTTCACCCGGTACCACCCAGAGTGTTAGCTTGTGCATCGCTCCATCGTAGGAGACCTTTACGGTAGCACTGCTGATTACAAGAATCAGTTCTTTAGTGTAAGTTCCTAGTTTTGTGCGAACTGGAGTTAAGACTGGCCTTCAGGCCTTGTTGCACCACAATCTTTCGAAAGTTTTTTTGCCCATGATGGACTGGCTCGTGCCCGAATCTAGCTCCATTGATACCGGGAGCCCATTTAGTTCAACATTCAGCATTATCGGGGATAATTCGTGATGAATGTGTGCACCCCATGTACATCTGCCTCCTCTACCTGAGGCTCTGGTTTGTCGTGATCTTCCATAGATCTGTCCTCCTCTGCAACATGGTGGTTTGCAGGTTTAACAGGCTTTGCAGCTAGCCTGCACACTCGTTGGAGGTGTCCCATTGTTCCACAGCCCTTGCAAACGTACTCTTTGAATCAGCATGAATGGAAACGATGATCACCCCCGCAGCACCAACAAGGTGTTAATGGCCTTGCATTCATCATCCTTGATGGTGGACTCTGAGTCATCTTCGGACGTGCAGCTGCAGGAATGTGTGACCTGCCCTGTACGTTACGATTCGAAAACAACATCACTTTGTTCACAATACTTTCAGCAGCACTTGTGTGCTGAGAGATTTTCTTCGTATTGTCACTGGTGGCAATGAACGCCTGGGCTATCACTATGGCCTTACTCAAGGTTGGGGTCTCTACAGTCAAAAGTTTGCGAAGTATGGTTTCGTGGTCAATGCCAAGTACGAAAAAGTCTCTGAGCATGTGTTCTAAATGTCCTTCAAATTCGCAAGGTCCTGCAAGGCGTCTTAGCTCGGCGACATAACTCGCCACTTTCTGGCCTTCAGACCTTTTGTAGGTGTAGAACCGGTACCTCACCATCAGAATGCTTTCCTTCGGGTTCAAATGCTCTCGGAGCAGTGTGCACAAATCATCGTACGATTTCTCCGTGGGTTTCGCTGGAGTGAGCAGATCCTTCATGAGGCCATACGTTGGTGCCCCACAGATGGTGAAGAGGATCGGCCTTTGTTTGGCAGTACTCTCTTCCCCATCTAGCTCGTTGGCCACGAAGTATTGGTCGAGTCGCTCCACAAAACTTTCCCAATCATCTCCCACTGAAAATTTCTCCAGGATGCCCACTGTTCTCTGCATCTTTGGGTTCGCTATCTGTATCTCATCGCCAGTTGTAGTGTATGGAGAAAGTGTCAGACTGAACACTGTGAGCTCAACGTAAAGTGTGACCTTAGTCTTTTATTGCAGGTCTCCAGAGTGCCTCTCCAACCTGTGAAGCTTCCCTAAATACCTGTGCTCCCAAGGGATTATGGGATCCCTTGGGACTCCAGGGGATGAGCCCTCTGATGGTTGTACAGAGTAAATACAAGTCCACATATATAACAGAAGCCATTGATCCAAAGCGCTTTACAGCCATGAAGTACTTTTTTGGAGCGAGGATTCGGGGCCCAGGAGAGGCAAGGGCCCAGGGGCAGCACGGGCCTGCCCACACTGCAATATGTGTCCGCACTAGGTCTGTGCAGCAGAGCAGGTCTCCAGTCATCCTGGTTAACCCTTGCTACTGGATCAAGACCTAGCTCTGTCAAGCCTGTGTGGTGACTGGTGTGCAACGGTCACCACACGTTAAAAAAATCCACGCACAGGCATCTTCCACCCTTCAATATTTAGTTCGGGACCTAGAATGTCAGGTCTCTCATTGAAACACCTGTGAACTCATCCCTTTTTGGTATGGAAGCAAGTCATCCTTGATATGAGGGACTGCTTAATACTATACTATACTTTTTTGGGGTGAAGACACTGTTTTACTGAGGAAAATGCGGCAACCAATTTGCGCACAGCAAGCTTCCAAAAACAGCAATGAGATAAATGACCAGGTAGTCTGTTTTTTTCATGCTGATTGAGGGATCAATATCGGCCAGGACGCCGGGGATAACTCCCCTGCTCTTCTTCCAATAGTGCCGTGGGATCTGTTACGTTCACCTGAGAGAGCAGACAGGGCCTGGGTTTAATGTCTCACCCGAAAGACGGCACCTCTGACAGTCCCTGCCACAAACTCCGTTCCCTCACCACTGACTCCATATCTCACCTCAACTTCTGTCTGAGGCTGAACCACACTGTTCGCAACCTTGGTGTCAAATTTGACCCTGAAATGAGCTTTTAACCTTCTGTGTCATAACTAAGACCGCCTATTTCCACCTCCGTAACATTGCCCATCTCCGCCCCTGCTTCAGCTCATCCGCTGCTGAAACTCTCATCCATGCCTTTGTTACCGCTAGACTTGACTATTCCATTGCACTCCTGGCTGGCCTCCCCCATTCTACCCTACGTAAACAAGAGGTGATCCAAAACTCGGCAGCCTGTGTCCTAAATCGCACCAAGTCCTGCTCATCCATCACCCCTGTGCTCGCTGACCTACATTGGCTTCCGGGCAAACAATGCTTCAATTTCAAAATTCTCATCCTTGTTTTCAAATCCCTCCATGGCCTCCCCCCTCTCTATCTCTGTAATCTCCTCCAACTCCACGACCCCTCCGAGATGTCTGTGCTCCTCTAATTCTGCCCTTCTGAGCATCCCTGATTGTAATCGCTCAACCATTGGTGGTCGTGCCTTCAGCTACCTGGGCCCCAAGCTCTGGAACTCCCTCCCTGAATGGGGAGAAATTACAACATGCTGCGGTGCAGAGGGACCTGGGGGTCCTTGTGCATGAATCCCAAAAAGTTAGTTTGCAGGTGCAGCAGGTAATCAGGAAGGCGAATGGAATGTTGGCCTTCATTGCGAGAGGGATGGAGTACAAAAGCTGGGAGGTCCTGCTGCAACTGTATAGGGTATTGGTGAGGCTGCACCCGGAGTACTGCATGCAGTTTTGGTCACCTTACTTAAGGAAGGATATACTAGCTTTGGAGGGGGTACAGAGACGATTCACTAGGCTGATTCCGGAGATGAGGGGGTTACCTTATGATGATAGATTGAGTAGACTGGGTCTTTACTCGTTGGAGTTCAGAAGGATGAGGAGTGATCTTATAGAAACATTTAAAATAATGAAAGGGATAGACAAGATAGAGGCAGAGAGGTTGTTTCCACTGGTCAGGAAGACTAGAACTAGGGGGCACAGCCTCAAAATACGGAGGAGCCAATTTAAAAACGAGTTGAGAAGGAATTTCTTCTCCCAGAAGGTTGTGAATCTGTGGAATTCTCTGCCCAAGGAAGCAGTTGAGGCTAGCTCATTGAATGTATTCAAATCACAGATAGATAGATTTTTAACCAATAAGGGAATTAAGGGTTACGGGGAGCGGGCGGGTAAGTGGAGCTGAGTCCACGGCCAGATCAGCCATGATCTTGTTGAATGCAGTGCAGGCTTGAGGGGCTAGATGGCCTACTCCTGTTCCTAATTCTTATGTTCTTATGTTCTTATGTTATGTTCTTATGAACCTCTCCGCCTCTCTACCTCTCTCTCCTCCTTCAAGATGCTTCTTAAAAACAACCTCTTTGACCAAGCTTTTGGTCACCTGCACTAATTTCGGTGTCAATTTTTTAAATCTCAAAATACTCCAGTGAAGCGCCTGGGGACGTTGCACTATGTTAAAGGCGCTATATAAATACACATTGTCGTTGTTGTTCCTGCACTTCCTAAAATTCCCAAATATAAGCAGCACTGAGCACGGGCATGTCTTTTAATTAGGCTTTACTGCAATGAGTAAACTGACCATTGCTTTAAGGTTAGTCTGAGTTCAACAGACCAGTGGTCACCGCTTCGAAATTGGCTTATATCTTCCCGCTTAACAGACAAAGGCTGCAGGCTACTATTACTAGAGAAGAAACCACTGCACATTAAAAGGATTCATGCACAGGCATCTTCCACCGTTTAAAATGAGTTAATCAATCACCTGAGAACTTATTTTTAGTGTGGAAGCAAGTCATCCTCGACCCCGAGGGACTGCCTATGATGATGACAAAGAGAAATCAATAGCTGTATAACATGAGCAGACATCAGGACGGTTTGATTAACCCTTTCCTTATAGTGACAGAGTTATTCAGCTATCCCGGGCTGGGGGATGGGGAAATCAGCCTGGCTTCCTGCTCCTACAAAAACAGTCTACATGGTTGATAATGAAGAAAGCTGCGGACTGCAGGAAGATATCAATGGACTGGTCAGGTGGGCGGAACAGTGGCAAATGGAATTCAATCCGGAGAAGTGTGAGGTAATGCATTTGGGGAGGGCTAACAAGGCAAGGGAATACAGGTAGAGCGTCCGAAATCCGGAAACCTCGGGACCGCAGCCAATCCGGATTCCGGATATTTACGGATTTCGGAAGGTCTTTCCAACTCTGTTCGGGGTCGTGGGGCTTTGTGATCCGATGGTAGCTCCCGATTTGCGGGGTTACATTTGGGGGCAGGCAGGGGCCGGCTGGTTGGGGGAGGTGCAGGGGGTGTGTCCGGTTTTCGGACAGCCGTTTGATGGAAATAAACAGCGATACTTCAATCAAAATTTCTTACTCACAGCACAAGTAACCCCCCCAAATAGATCGTGGACAATCGCCAGCGATTGCTTCTGCTTCCAGGACTGGGCCAGTTAACTCACAGTCTCAATCGGAGGAGCACGATGAAATTACGTTCTTTTGGATTTAATTGTGGGAGAAAATAGTGGAAAAGGTGACGGAATAAACAACGCAGGAATTGTGGGGAGCATTGTGATCAGAGTGGCAGGAGGAGGGGAGGAAAACTTGGATCATCGTCTTGTACAGAAGGGAAGTGCCATTTGGGAAGTGCCGTTTGCAGACTTTGGCCGGGTTTTGCGCCGACGGTTTTAGGTGGACCACCAACGTGCAAGCAGCGGTGTCTGTGGTTGTGAAGACCCAGGAGCACTGGTGCCTGTGGTTGTGAAGACCCAGGAGCACTGGTGTCTGTGGTTGTGAAGACCCAGGAGCAGCGGTGCCTGTGGTTGTGAAGACCCAGGGGCACTGGTGCCTGTGGTTGTGAAGACCCAGGAGCACTGGTGCCTGTGGTTGTGAAGACCCAGGAGCACTGGTGCCTGTGGTTGTGAAGACCCAGGAGCACTGGTGCCTGTGGGTGTGAAGACCCAGGGGCACTGGTGTCTGTGGGTGTGAAGACCCAGGAGCAGCGGTGCCTGTGGGTGTGAAGACCCAGGAGCACTGGTGCCTGTGGGTGTGAAGACCCAGGAGCACTGGTGCCTGTGGGTGTGAAGACCCAGGAGCAGCGGTGTCTGTGGTTGTGAAGACCCAGGAGCACTGGTGCCTGTGGTTCTGAAGACCCAGGAGCAGCGGTGCCTGTGGTTCTGAAGACCCAGGAGCAGCGGTGCCTGTGGGTGTGAAGACCCAGGAGCACTGGTGCCTGTGGTTGTGAAGACCCAGGAGCACTGGTGCCTGTGGTTGTGAAGACCCAGGAGCACTGGTGCCTGTGGTTGTGAAGACCCAGGAGCACTGGTGCCTGTGGTTGTGAAGACCCAGGGGCACTGGTGCCTGTGGTTGTGAAGACCCAGGAGCACTGGTGCCTGTGGTTGTGAAGACCCAGGGGCACTGGTGCCTGTGGTTGTGAAGACCCAGGAGCAGCGGTGCCTGTGGTTGTGAAGACCCAGGAGCAGCGGTGCCTGTGGGTGTGAAGACCCAGGAGCACTGGTGCCTGTGGGTGTGAAGACCCAGGAGCACTGGTGCCTGTGGGTGTGAAGGCCCAGGAGCACTGGTGCCTGTGGGTGTGAAGACCCAGGAGCACTGGTGCCTGTGGGTGTGAAGACCCAGGAGCACTGGTGTCTGTGGTTGTGAAGACCCAGGGGCACTGGTGTCTGTGGTTGTGAAGACCCAGGGGCACTGGTGTCTGTGGTTGTGAAGACCCAGGAGCAGCGGTGCCTGTGGTTGTGAAGACCCAGGAGCACCGGTGCCTGTGGTTGTGAAGACCCAGGAGCACTGGTGTCTGTGGTTGTGAAGACCCAGGGGCACTGGTGCCTGTGGGTGTGAAGACCCAGGAGCAGCGGTGCCTGTGGTTGTGAAGACCCAGGAGCACTGGTGTCTGTGGTTGTGAAGACCCAGGAGCACTGGTGCCTGTGGTTGTGAAGACCCAGGAGCAGCGGTGCCTGTGGTTGTGAAGACCCATGGGCACTGGTGCCTGTGGTTGTGAAGACCCAGGAGCACTGGTGCCTGTGGTTGTGAAGACCCAGGAGCACTGGTGCCTGTGGTTGTGAAGACCCAGGAGCACTGGTGCCTGTGGGTGTGAAGACCCAGGGGCACTGGTGTCTGTGGGTGTGAAGACCCAGGAGCAGCGGTGCCTGTGGGTGTGAAGACCCAGGAGCACTGGTGCCTGTGGGTGTGAAGACCCAGGAGCACTGGTGCCTGTGGTTGTGAAGACCCAGGAGCACTGGTGCCTGTGGGTGTGAAGACCCAGGAGCACTGGTGTCTGTGGTTGTGAAGACCCAGGGGCACTGGTGTCTGTGGTTGTGAAGACCCAGGAGCACTGGTGCCTGTGGTTGTGAAGACCCAGGAGCACTGGTGTCTGTGGTTGTGAAGACCCAGGGGCACTGGTGTCTGTGGTTGTGAAGACCCAGGAGCACTGGTGCCTGTGGTTGTGAAGACCCAGGAGCACTGGTGCCTGTGGTTGTGAAGACCCAGGAGCACTGGTGCCTGTGGTTGTGAAGACCCAGGAGCACTGGTGCCTGTGGTTGTGAAGACCCAGGAGCACTGGTGCCTGTGGGTGTGAAGACCCAGGGGCACTGGTGTCTGTGGGTGTGAAGACCCAGGAGCAGCGGTGCCTGTGGGTGTGAAGACCCAGGAGCACTGGTGCCTGTGGGTGTGAAGACCCAGGAGCACTGGTGCCTGTGGGTGTGAAGACCCAGGAGCAGCGGTGTCTGTGGTTGTGAAGACCCAGGAGCACTGGTGCCTGTGGTTCTGAAGACCCAGGAGCAGCGGTGCCTGTGGTTCTGAAGACCCAGGAGCAGCGGTGCCTGTGGGTGTGAAGACCCAGGAGCACTGGTGCCTGTGGTTGTGAAGACCCAGGAGCACTGGTGCCTGTGGTTGTGAAGACCCAGGAGCACTGGTGCCTGTGGTTGTGAAGACCCAGGAGCACTGGTGCCTGTGGTTGTGAAGACCCAGGGGCACTGGTGCCTGTGGTTGTGAAGACCCAGGAGCACTGGTGCCTGTGGTTGTGAAGACCCAGGGGCACTGGTGCCTGTGGTTGTGAAGACCCAGGAGCAGCGGTGCCTGTGGTTGTGAAGACCCAGGAGCAGCGGTGCCTGTGGGTGTGAAGACCCAGGAGCACTGGTGCCTGTGGGTGTGAAGACCCAGGAGCACTGGTGCCTGTGGGTGTGAAGGCCCAGGAGCACTGGTGCCTGTGGGTGTGAAGACCCAGGAGCACTGGTGCCTGTGGGTGTGAAGACCCAGGAGCACTGGTGTCTGTGGTTGTGAAGACCCAGGGGCACTGGTGTCTGTGGTTGTGAAGACCCAGGGGCACTGGTGTCTGTGGTTGTGAAGACCCAGGAGCAGCGGTGCCTGTGGTTGTGAAGACCCAGGAGCACCGGTGCCTGTGGTTGTGAAGACCCAGGAGCACTGGTGTCTGTGGTTGTGAAGACCCAGGGGCACTGGTGCCTGTGGGTGTGAAGACCCAGGAGCAGCGGTGCCTGTGGTTGTGAAGACCCAGGAGCACTGGTGTCTGTGGTTGTGAAGACCCAGGAGCACTGGTGCCTGTGGTTGTGAAGACCCAGGAGCAGCGGTGCCTGTGGTTGTGAAGACCCAGGGGCACTGGTGCCTGTGGTTGTGAAGACCCAGGAGCACTGGTGCCTGTGGTTGTGAAGACCCAGGAGCACTGGTGCCTGTGGTTGTGAAGACCCAGGAGCACTGGTGCCTGTGGGTGTGAAGACCCAGGGGCACTGGTGTCTGTGGGTGTGAAGACCCAGGAGCAGCGGTGCCTGTGGGTGTGAAGACCCAGGAGCACTGGTGCCTGTGGGTGTGAAGACCCAGGAGCACTGGTGCCTGTGGTTGTGAAGACCCAGGAGCACTGGTGCCTGTGGGTGTGAAGACCCAGGAGCACTGGTGTCTGTGGTTGTGAAGACCCAGGGGCACTGGTGTCTGTGGTTGTGAAGACCCAGGAGCACTGGTGCCTGTGGTTGTGAAGACCCAGGAGCACTGGTGTCTGTGGTTGTGAAGACCCAGGGGCACTGGTGTCTGTGGTTGTGAAGACCCAGGAGCACTGGTGCCTGTGGTTGTGAAGACCCAGGAGCACTGGTGCCTGTGGTTGTGAAGACCCAGGAGCACTGGTGCCTGTGGTTGTGAAGACCCAGGAGCACTGGTGCCTGTGGGTGTGAAGACCCAGGAGCACTGGTGCCTGTGGTTGTGAAGACCCAGGAGCACTGGTGCCTGTGGTTGAGAAGACCGAGGGGCACTGGTGCCTGTGGGTGTGAAGACCCAGGAGCACTGGTGCCTGTGGGTGTGAAGACCCAGGAGCACTGGTGCCTGTGGTTGTGAAGACCCAGGGGCAGCGGTGCCTGTGGTTGTGAAGACCCAGGAGCACTGGTGCCTGTGGGTGTGAAGACCCAGGAGCACTGGTGCCTGTGGTTGTGAAGACCCAGGAGCACTGGTGCCTGTTATTGTGAAGACCCAGGAGCACTGGTGCCTGTTATTGTGAAGACCCAGGAGCACTGGTGCCTGTGGGTGTGAAGACCCAGGAGCACTGGTGCCTGTGGGTGTGAAGACCCAGGAGCACTGGTGCCTGTTATTGTGAAGACCCAGGAGCAGCGGTGCCTGTGGTTGTGAAGACCCAGGAGCAGCGGTGCCTGTGGGTGTGAAGACCCAGGAGCACTGGTGCCTGTGGTTGTGAAGACCCAGGAGCACTGGTGCCTGTGGTTGAGAAGACCGAGGGGCACTGGTGCCTGTGGGTGTGAAGACCCAGGAGCACTGGTGCCTGTGGTTGTGAAGACCCAGGGGCAGCGGTGCCTGTGGTTGTGAAGACCCAGGAGCACTGGTGCCTGTGGGTGTGAAGACCCAGGAGCACTGGTGCCTGTGGTTGTGAAGACCCAGGAGCACTGGTGCCTGTTATTGTGAAGACCCAGGAGCACTGGTGCCTGTTATTGTGAAGACCCAGGAGCACTGGTGCCTGTTATTGTGAAGACCCAGGAGCACTGGTGCCTGTGGGTGTGAAGACCCAGGAGCACTGGTGCCTGTGGGTGTGAAGACCCAGGAGCACTGGTGCCTGTTATTGTGAAGACCCAGGAGCACTGGTGCCTGTGGGTGTGAAGACCCAGGAGCAGCGGTGCCTGTGGTTGTGAAGACCCAGGAGCACTGGTGTCTGTGGTTGTGAAGACCCAGGAGCACTGGTGCCTGTGGTTGTGAAGACCCAGGAGCACTGGTGCCTGTGGTTGTGAAGACCCAGGAGCACTGGTGCCTGTGGTTGTGAAGACCCAGGAGCAGCGGTGCCTGTGGTTGTGAAGACCCAGGAGCAGCGGTGCCTGTGGTTGTGAAGACCCAGGAGCACTGGTGCCTGTGGGTGTGAAGACCCAGGAGCACTGGTGCCTGTGGGTGTGAAGACCCAGGAGCACTGGTGCCTGTGGTTGTGAAGACCCAGGAGCACTGGTGTCTGTGGTTGTGAAGACCCAGGAGCAGCGGTGCCTGTGGTTGTGAAGACCCAGGAGCACTGGTGTCTGTGGTTGTGAAGACCCAGGAGCACTGGTGCCTGTGGTTGTGAAGACCCAGGAGCACTGGTGTCTGTGGTTGTGAAGACCCAGGAGCACTGGTGCCTGTGGTTGTGAAGACCCAGGAGCAGCGGTGCCTGTGGTTGTGAAGACCCAGGAGCAGCGGTGCCTGTGGGTGTGAAGACCCAGGGGCACTGGTGCCTGTGCTTGTGAAGACCAAGGAGCACTGGTGCCTGTGGTTGTGAAGACCCAGGAGCAGCGATGCCTGTGGGTGTTAAGACCCAGGAGCACTGGTGCCTGTGGGTGTGAAGACCCAGGAGCACTGGTGCCTGTGGTTGTGAAGACCCAGGAGCACTGGTGCCTGTGGTTGTGAAGACCCAGGGGCACTGGTGTCTGTGGGTGTGAAGACCCAGGAGCACTGGTGCCTGTGGGTGTGAAGACCCAGGAGCACTGGTGCCTGTGGTTGTGAAGACCCAGGAGCACTGGTGCCTGTGGTTGTGAAGACCCAGGGGCACTGGTGTCTGTGGGTGTGAAGACCCAGGAGCACTGGTGCCTGTGGGTGCGAAGACCTGGAAGAAGAGGTGGGTTGGAGTTTTTGTTTTTTCATTCCTGTGAGTTTTCGATTTTTGGGATTTTCCCTGGGCCAGGTCCGCAGTGGTAAGCAGTTTGGTGGAGTATCCGGATTGCAGAACATTTTCTGGATTCTGGACGACCCCACCACGGATCGGCCCGGTGCGGGATTCCGGAACATTTTCTGGATTCCGGAACTCCGGATTTTTGATGTGCAACCTGTCCACGTTAAATGGTTGGACACTGAGAAATGTAGTGGAACAGAGGGACCTTGGAGTGCAGATACACAGATTCCTGAAGGTAGTAGGCCGGGTAGATAAGATGGTTAAGAAGGCATGCTGAATACTTGCCTTTATTAGCCGAGGCATTGAATATAAGAGCAGGGAGGTTATTATTGAACTGTATAAAACACTGGTTAGGCCACAGCTGGAGTACTGCGTGCAGTTCTGGTCACCACATTACTGGAAAGATGTGATTGTACTGGAAAGGGCACAGAGGAGATTTACGAGAATGTCGCCTGGACTGGATAATTTTAGTATGCAGAAAGATGGGATAGGCTGGGTTTGTTTTCTTTGGAACAGAGGAGGCTGAAGGGAGACCTGATTGAGCTGTATAAAATTATGAGGGGTCTGGATAAAGTGGATAGGAAGGACCTATTTCCCTTAGCAGAGGGATCAACAATCAGGGGCATAGATTTAAAGTAATTGGTAGGAGGTTTAGAGGGGAGTTGAGGGAAACTTTTTTCACCCAGCGGGTTGTGGGGGTCTGGAACTCACTGCCTGAAAGGGTGGTAGAGGCAGACATTTAAAAAGTACTTGGATGTGCACTTGAAGTGTCATAACCTGCAGGGCTACGGACCAAGAGCTGGAAAGTCATCATCATAGGCAGTCCCTCGGAATCGAGGAAGACTTGTTTCCACTCTTAGCATGAATTCTTAGGTGACTGAAGAGTCCAATACAAGAGCCACAGTCTCTGTCACAGGTGGGGCACTCAGTGGTTGAAGGAAAGGGTAGGTGGGGAGCCTGGTTTACAACACGCTCCTTCTGCTACCTGCGCTTGTTTTCTGTATGCTCTAGGCGACAATACTCAAGGTGCTCAGCGCCCTCCCGGATGCACTTCCTCCACTTAGGGCGGTTTTTGGCCAGGGACTCCCAGGTGTCAGTGGGGACGTTGCACTTTATCAGGGAAACTTTGAGGGTGTCCTTGTAGCGTTTCCGCTGCCCACTTTTGCCTCTTTTCCCGTGAAGGAGCTCCGAGTAGAGCGCTTGCTTTGGGAGTCTCGTGTCTGGCATGCGAACAATGTGACCTGCCCAGCGGAGCTGATCGAGTGTGGTCAGTGTTTCGATGCTGGGGATGTTAGCCTGGACGAGGACGCTAATGTTGGTGCGCCTGTCCTCCCAGGGGATTTGTAGGATCTTGCAGAGACATCGTTAGTGATATTTCTCCAGCAACTTGAGGTGTCTGCTGTACACGGTCCATGTCTATGAGCCATACAGGAGGGCGGGTATTACTACAGTCCTGTAGACCATGAGCTTGGTGGCAGTTTTGAGGGCCTGGTCTTCAAACACTCTTTTCCTCAGGCGGCCGAAAGCTGCACTGGCGCACTGGAGGTGGTGCTGGATCTCGTCGTTGATGCCTGGTCTTGTTGATAGGAGGCTTCCGAGGTATGGGAAGTGGTCCACATTGTCCAGGGCCACGCCGTGGATCTTGATGACTGGGGAGCAGTGTTGTGCGGCGAGGACAGGCTGATGGAGGACCTTTGACTTACGGATGTTTAGCGTAAGGCCCATGCTTTCGTACGCCTCAGTAAATATGTTGACTATGTCCTGGAGTTCAGCCTCTGTATGTGCGCAGATGCAGGCATCATCAGGAGGCCAGTGACTCACCTCCTGACTCCCCAAAGCCACTCCACCACCTCCAAAAAAGCACAAGCCAGCAGTGTGATGGAATACTCTCCACTCGCCTGGATGAGCGTAGCTTTCAACAGCACTCAGAAAACTCAAATTATTCAACTTAATCAGCAGCCCATCCACCACCTTCAACATTCCCTCCCTCCACCACCGGCGCACCGTGGCTGCAGTGTGTACCATCTACAAGATGCACTGCAGCAACTCGCCAAGGTTTCTTCGTGAGCATGTGCCCACAGCACTGAACCACTTAGGATTTGGCAGAACGTGAAACTAAATTGGCACTCTCACATACAAGGATGCTAGAGGTAGGGAATGGAAAAAAACATCCCGTTAGTGGAGCAAGGGTGCTCTGGGGAATTGGGCAGAGGCAAACTGTTTGAGACAGAGCCATGCTAGCCCCCCAAACCCACGAGCCCCCCCAAACCCACGACCCCCGTCACCCAGGACAAGGGCAGCAGACGCATGGGAACACCATCACCATCTGCAAGTTCACTTCCAAGTCACACACCATCCTGACTTGGAAATATATCGACCATTCCTTCATCGTCGCTGGGTCACAATCCTGGAACTCCCTCCCTAACAGGAGTGGGAGTACCTTCACCACACGGACTGCAACGGTTCAAGAAGACGGCTCACCACCATCTTCTCAAGGGCAATTAGGGATGGGCAATAAATACTGGACTTGCCCACATCCTGAGAGTGAATAGAAATATAGAAAATAGGAGCAGTAGTAGGCCATTCGGCCCTTCGAGTCTGCCATTCAATATGATCATTCAATATGATCATGGCTGATCCTCTATCTCAACACCATATTCCTGCATTTTCCCCATACCCCTTGATGTCTTTTATGTCTAGAAACCTATCTCCTTCTAAAATAGATTCAATGACTTGGCCTCCACAGCCTTCCGTGGTAGAGAATTCCACAGGTTCACAATCCTCTGTGAAAAAATATAACGAGAAAATTCCGGGTCAAGTTATGACCTTGGGGAGAGGAAGGCAGTGGGGAGGGGGATGAAGTTGGGGGGGGCGGTGTGGCAGACACGGTCTGCCTCCTATTCACAGACGGTTGCTCGGAGTGCTTCCCGCTACCTGTAATGCCTGGTGTCGCGAATCGTCCGGTCACTGGCCAGCTTGTCACTCTCCTGCTGGTTGAACGCATGGTGCCTATAGGGGTCATCGCCAGGATTCAGGAGCCTGCTGGAAAGATAGGCCTGTTCGTCAAAGCCCAGCCATGGGGCTGTCTTGGTTACCTGAAAAACAACGAACTTGCATTTAGATAGCGCCTTTCATGGCCCTCAGGACATCCCAAAACGCTTCTCAGCCAATGAGGTACTTTCTGAAGTGCATCACTGTTGCTGTAATGTATGCACTGTGTGAGCATGCCCACAGGTTTGTAGAGCTGTTGAGCGCCTCAAATTCTGGTTGCACTTCAGTCCCACGCCCCTGATCTTTGGGCACTCTGTGCGGAGGGGAGCGGGCAGGTCAGAAGGCCTCCTCGTAGGACTGCTCCTGGGCATGGCCAAGGGGGCCATCAGCCAGTCCAGGCAGCGGGCGGGTCGATGGGGTAGTTCAGCCCGACTGCCTGCCTCTCTTCTGCAGTTACATCCGAGCCAGGGTGTCCCTGGAGATGGAGCATGCGGTGTTCACCGGTACGCTTGCGGCCTTCCGCGAGAGGTGGGTGCAGGACTGGAGTGTATCATCAAATTTTAATTTGATCAAATAATGTAAAAAGTTTAATTGGTTTAATTTGTCAGTTTAATGTCCCTTTTCAGGGGGCGGGGGGCACTTGGATTATAGTTTTCACTAAAAATAGTTGTAGAGCTGTTGAGTTGCGAGTGGCTTAGCAAGTCACGTGATGTTCACAAGACTCAATAAAATCCCAGCCAGTTGGGTTTGGGGTATCGACGATGAGGCAGGTGGTTGTGAGCCTGGTGGATGAACTGGAAATGTGTCGTGTGATTGTTAAACCTTTGCTAATAAACCAATGTGTTGCTATAAGAACATAATAAGAAATAGGAGCAGGAGTACCCTCGAACCTGCTCCGCCATTTAATACAATCATGGCTGATCTGATCATGGACTCGGGTCCACTTCCTTGCCCGCTCCCCAGAACCCCTTATTCCCTTGCTATGAATTCTTAAGCAAAGAACCCATGGAACAAATACATTACAGTTGCCAACTGTGGTTGGGATGCATCATTACTAGGCCTCCCACCTCCAATCGCCCCACCCGCTCAAACTGCCTCGTTATAACTAGTCAATGAAAGTGCTCAAAGGAAATGAAACTAAAAACACAATTGTTGATAATGGCCCGTTGATTTTTCTCCTGGGGTGCCTGCAATGCTGTCCTACAGATGAACCTTCAATTCCTGGAGATCCAGAAGAATCCTGGAGGGATGGCAACCCTGATGCTGTGATGTGCGGAAACACAGCAGACAAGTTACGCACAGCAAGATCCCACAAACACAAGTGACCAGATTGTCTGGTTCTTTTTTTTAAAGTGATGTTGGTCAAAGGATAAATATTGGCCCTGGACAGATAAAGGGAGCAGTTATAAAAGGAAAGGGAGATTAGTCAGGCGATGGATTGTGCCTCAATCAAGATGACTGCCAAGTGACCTGCTCCCGAGTCTTTGGTCCCTGCCACCTTCGTCATGTGACTCAGCTCTGGTTGTTGCTCCATCAGCCTGGCTTACCCTCGCAATGTGGCTCCCATTCTGCAGGCAAGTGGCCACTCTGCTAGAGGTTTAGACCAGACCAAGATCAGCCAAGGTCTCGAAACAGCCCTGAATATATGAACTGGCCCGGTTAAATCTGATTAATTATCCTACTCTCAGAAAGATCTCGAGGGCAGGGAGCAATCACAAGGCCAACGGAAGGCAACGTTAATGTAACTTTAAATCTCAGCTAACTTTTAACTATTCTGGGAAACTGAATAAACAGCCGTGTAAAATAATCAGGGCGGTATACTGACATTGTCACAACGGCCAAAACAACGTCTGAAATCCGCAATCCTTGGGACGGAATCCGTAGCCCGATTTCGGACCTCGCCGATCCTCCGCTCCTTGCTGTCCGCCGAAATGTCCGGTTTTCGGGCAATTCCAGTTTTCAGAATTCCGGATTTGGGACGTTGCACCTGCATCATGTAGAATTTGCAGCATTCGGCCAAACTGGTCTGTAACCTCCTCCAGCCCCACAACCCTCCGAGATCTTTGCTTTCCACCAACTCTGTCCTCTGGTGCATCCCACACTCCCATCGCCCCACCATCGACAGCCGTGCTTCAGCTGCCTAGGCCTCAGGTTCTGGGACCGTCTCCCTGAACATCTCCGCCTCTTCCTCCTCCTTCAAGAGACTTGTTGAAGCTCAGCTCTTTGACCAAGCCTTTGGTCACCTGCCCTAATGTTTCTTTCTTTTCGGGAGAGATTCCCACTACCCTGCGTGTGAAAACGTGCTTCCTGGAAAGGCCACAGTCCTGTGCCTGTATTAATGATGAGTTCAAGTATGGGGTCAAAATTGCTTGGAGATTTATTAAAGATTAAATGGATCAACAAATTCACGGCCAACACCGGGATTACTTAAAGCCCGGCTGCATCAGAACAGCCACTCCCAGCTCAACATTAGCAAGAAAGACAGACTGGCATTTATATAGCACCTTTCACAACCTCAGGATGTCCCAAAGTACTTTACAGCCAATGAAGTACTTAGGAAACATGCTAGCCAATCTGCACATAGAAGATCTCACAAGCAGCAATGTGATAATGACCAGTTATTGTGCTTTTTTAGCAATGTTGGTTGAGGGATGAATATTGGCCAAGACACCAGGGAGAACTCCCCTGCTCTTATTCGAAATAGTGCCGGGAGATCTTTTACGTCCACCCAAGAGGACACATGGGGCCTCGGTTTAACGTCTCATCTGAAAGACGGCACCTCCGGCAGTGCAGCACTCCCTCAACACTGCACTGCGGTGTTAGCCTAGATTTTTGTGGATTTAAGTCCCTGGAGTGGGACTGGAACTCACAGCCTTCTGACTCAGAGGCGAGAGTGCTACCCACTGAGCCACGGCTAAGGGTGGTGCCAAATGGCCCTCCTCGTCTGCACCTCCCATGTTGATCATGGTGAGATTGTAAAGCCAGCGTATATTTTCCTCAACAATTATTCCAGCACTCCACCGCTCTCAGTCTGAATCTACCACATCCTACAGCCCATCCATCAGGATCTTAGCGTAAAGAACTCACGTCCTGGCCAATATTTATCCCTCAACCTACATCACTAAAAGACAAATGATCATTGCTATTTGGGAGGAACCATCCTTTATACAAATTGGCTGCTGCGTTTCCCACATTACAACAGTGACTATACTCCAAAAGTACTTCACTGGCTGTAAAGCGTTTTGTGATGTACTGAGGTGGTGAAATGCGCTATATAAAGGCAAGCCTTTCGTTTCAATCTTGACCCTTGAAATGAATAACACTCTCTTATTAAAAAAAAGGCAAATCAGTTCCCACCGGTCGAGCAGGATATTTTATTGGAAACATACTCGGAAAAGCATTGAATTTGGAACATGTTTTACTGGAAACCAAATCAGATTCGCTCCTCATGTTGAAGGGAGATAAATCTGAGTGGATTAGGTGGAACAGCCTCCTGCCATCAAACTCTAGATTTAAAAAAAATTTCCAAGCAAATATTTTCCCTCTGTAATGGTCTTGGCAGGAAAGTTGTCTGATTTCACTAACTGACTCACTGACATACATAATACATCTCATTAGATGTAAAAATACACAGTGTTAAAAATGTATACAGTTCACCTAGACACTCTAGCGCTCTCTCTCTCTTGTTTGCTCTGTTCTCATTCTCTCGTTCTCTCACTCTTTTGTTATCTCTCTCTTGTTCTGTCTGGTGTACGGTTCTCTCAAACTCACGCTTCAAACACTCGTTTTTGCTCTCAGTCTCTGATTCATTCTCTCTCCCTCCCGCTCGGTCACTCTGACTCCTGTTCTCTCTTTGTTTTGTCTCAAATAAAGCAATGTGACTGAGTACTGTAGACTAAGTGTGACCTTAGTTTCTTTATTCTGACTCCAGAGTGGTGGTACAGCATGGGAGGACTGTGCTCCCAAGGGATGCTGGGATCCCTTGGGACTCCAACAGATGCGCCCTCTGGTGGCGGTAGAATCTGGTTACAAGGTGTTGCATACATAACATCACTCCCCCCACCCACCCCCAAAGTCAATGGTACACTTATTTACAGGGTGAGACGATCTGGGGCTTTCCGCTCCCTAGTCCATCGTCTCGGTACAAACACAGGTGCAGGTGAATTGGTTGGGCCTTCGCTGGGCTGCTGGGCAGCTGGCCTTGCTGGGCTGCTGGGGATGATGAGTTCAGCTTCGTGGTCAACTGTGACATCGGTTGCCACTTGTGTGTGTATCGGAGGATCGAAGTTGGTGGTGTCCTCTTCAGGTTGCTCGTGGCTGTCTGTGAATCGCAGTTTGGTTTGGTCCAAATGCTTTCTGCAAGTTAGTCCATTTGCAAGTTTGACCTCAAACACCTTACTCCCTTCTTTAGCTACGACAGTGCCAGCAAGCCGTTTGGGACCATGTCCATAATTGAGTACAAATACAGGATCATTGACTGCAATATTGCGTGACAAATTTGCGCAATCATGGTACATGCTTTGTTGATGCTGCCTGCCCTCGACATGATCATGGAGATCAGGGTGGACTAGAGAGAGCCTTGTTTTGAGCGTCCTTTTCATGAGCAGCTCGGTTGGGGGAACCCCGGTGAGCGAGTGGGGTCTAGTGTGGTAGCTGAGCAGGACTTTGGACAGGCGGGTCTGCAAGGAGCCTTCAGAAATGCATTTCAAGCTTTGCTTGATGGTTTGGACTGCCCGTTCTGCCTGGCCATTAGATGCGGGCTTGAACGGGGCAGATGTGACGTGTTTGATCCCATTGCGGGTCATGAATTCCTTGAATTCAGCGCTGGTGAAGCACGACCTATTGTCGCTAACAAGGACATCAGGCAGGCCGTGCATGGCAAACATGGCTCGTAGCTTTCGATGGTGGTAGTGGACGTGCTTACAGACATTATTACACACTCAGTCCATTTTGAATAAGCATCTACAACAACCAAAAACATTTTGCCTAGAAACGGGCCCGCAAAGTCAATGTGCATCCTAGACCACGGTTTGGAGGTCCATGACCACAAACTTAGCGGTGCCTCTCTGGATGCATTGCTCAGTTGAGAGCAAGTGTTGCATTAGCGCACGCAAGACTCCAAATCTGAGTCGATGCCGGGCCACACATTGGATCTGGCTATAGCTTTCATTATTACTATGCCTAGGTGGGTTCTGTGTATGAACGTTTCCCTGCCTTTCTTAGGCAAAACCACGTGATTACCCCACGAAAGGACATTTCGTCTTTGCGCTGCTGGAACGGCTTGATCTCTTTATGCATCTACGTTGGGATGCTGGACCAGCTCCCATGAAGGACACAGTTTTTTTTACAAGGGACAGTAAAGGATCCTGGCTGGTCCAGGTCCTGATCTGGCGGGCCGTAACGGGTGACTTTTCGTTTTCAAATGCATCCATCATCAAGAGCAAGTCTGCAGGCTGTGCCATTTCCACCCCGGTGGTGGGCAATGGTAGCCGACTGAGAGCATCAGCGCAGTTCTCTGTGCCTGGTCTGTAGCGAATTACATTGTTATATGCAGACAGCGTGAGCACCCATCTTTGGATACGAGCAAAGACATTGGTATTAATACCTTTGCTCTCTGAGAATAGCGATATGAGCGGCTTATGATCAGCTTCTAACTCAAACTTGAGACCAAACAGATACTGGTGCATTTTTTCACCCATAAACGCATGTCAGAGCTTCTTTTTCAATCATGCTGTAGGCCCTTTCGGCCTTGGACAAACTCCTGGACGAATACGCGACCGGTTGCAATGTTCTCAATTCATTTGCTTGTTGTAACACACATTCGACCCCGTACGAAGATGCATCGCAAGCTAGCACTAAACGTTTACATGGGTTATACAGAACAAGCAGTTTGTTAGAACGTAACAGATTTCTGGCTTTCTCAAAAGCAGCCTCTTGTGATTTCCCCCATACCCAGCCATCTCCCTTGTGTAGCAGCACATGTAGGGGTTCTAGCAAGGTGCTTAACCCGGGTAGGAAATTACCAAAATAGTTGAGGAGCCCCAGGAACGACCGCAGCTCCATCATGTTCTGTGGTCTCGGCGCAATCTTGATGGCCTCCATCTTGGCGTCAGTGGGTCTGATGCCGTCTGCCGCGATTCTTCTCCCTAAGAACTCGACCTCTGGCGTTTCAACCTGAGTCCCACGCGATCTAGCCGACTTAGAGCCTCTTCCAGTTTCTGCAAGTGTTCGATGGTGTCCCGACCTGTGATCGATATGTCGTCCTGGAAAATCACAGTGCAGGAAACCGACTTTAGCAGACTCTCCATGTTCCTTTGAAAAATAGCCGTGGCCGATCGAATTCCAAACGGGCATCAATTACAGATGAACAGACCCTTGTGCATGTTGATGCAGGTGGGACCTTTCGAAGATTCCGCCAGCTCCTGCGTCATGTAGGCCGAGGTCAGGTCCAACTTCGTGAACATCTTCCCTCCTGCCAGCGTTGCAAATAGGTCGTCTGCCTTAGATAGCGGGTACTGGTCCTGCAGCGAAAAACGGTTAATCGTTTCTTTATAGTCCCCACAAATTCTGACCGTGCCATCGCTCTTGAGAACCGGAACAAATTGGACTGATCTCCACCGGCGCAATGATGCCCTCTCGTTGCAGCCTGTCCAGCTCGATCTCCACTTTCTCTCGCATCATGTTATGGCACCGCACGTGCCTTGTGGTGGATGGGTCGTGTACCGGGAACCAAGTGGATCTGCATCTTCGCCCCAGAGAAGTTTCCGATGCCTGGCTCAAACAACGACGGGAACTTGCTCAAAACCTGGGCACGAGGCGTCGTCGATGGACGACAGCGCTCGGATGTCGTCCCAGTTCCAGTGGGTTTTTCCCAGTCAGCTTCTGCCGAACAGTATGGGGCCATCTCCTGGTACAATCCATAATGGGAGTTCGTGCACTGCTCCATCATAGGAGACTTTTACTGCTGTGCTGCCAATTACAGGGATCAGCTCTTTAGTGCAAGTTCTCAACTTGGAATGAATAGGGCTCAGCTTGGGCCTTTGTGCCTTGTTGCACCACATCCTCTCGAAGGCGTTTTTGCTCATGATAGACTGACTCGCACCCGTGTCCAATTCCATGGATACTGGAATTCTGTTCAGTTCAACTTTTAACATGATCGGTGGACATTTCGTGGTGAAGGTCTGTACCCCGTACACTTTTGCCTCCTCAGTTCGAGTCTCTAGTTCAGTTTGATCCGTCATGGATCGGTTTTCCTCTGCAACGTGGTGGTTTGCAGGGTTTGCAGCTCATCTGTACATTCGCTGGAGGTGTCCCATTGTTCCACAGCCTTTGCATGCATAGTGTTTGAAGCGGCATTGATGGGCTCAATGTTCAACTCCGCAGCGCCAACAAGGTGTTAACTGCCTCACATTCACACTTGAGTCATCTGAGGTCGTGCAGCTGCAGACGTGTATGTTCTGCCATATGCATTCCTGCCTGAAAACGACGTTACTTTGTATACAGTACTTGTCGATGCATCTTTATGCTGCGAAATTTGTTTGGTGTTATTGCTGGTGGACATAAATGCCTGGGCTATCGTTATGGCTTTGCTCAGGTTCAGTGTTTCAACAGTCAATAGTTTGCGAAGGATAACCTCATGGCCAATGGCAAGCACAAAAAAGTCTCTTAGCATTTGCTCCAGCAATCCACCGAATTCGCAATGTCCTGTAAGGCGCCTTAGTTCGGCGATGTAGCTCGCCACTTCCTGGCCTTCAGACCGTTGACATGTATAAAATCGATACCTTGCCATCAGAACACTCTCCTTCGGATTTAGGTGCTCCCAGACCAGCGTACACAGTTCTTGGTACGATTTGGTTGTTGGTTTCACCGGAGCAAGAAAATTCTTCATGAGGCCACAGGTTGTTGCCCCGCAGATGGTGAGGAGGAGCGCCCTTCGTTTGGCAGCGTTCTCATTCCCTTCCAGCTGGTTGGCCACGAAGTATTGATCGAGATGCTCCACGAAGGCTTCCCAATCGTCACCTTCTGAGAATTTCTCCAGGATACCAACAGTTCTCTGCATTTTCACTTGATGGTTCGTTATGTATTACTCGTTGCCAGTTGTCATGTCTCAAATAAAGCGATGTGACTGAGTACTGCAGACTTGAGTAAGTGTGACCTTAGTCTCTTTATTCTGACTACAGAGTACTGGCACAGCATGGGAGGCCTGCTTATATACAGTGCTCCCAAGAGATGCTGGGATCCCTTGGGACTCCAACAGATATGCCCTCTGGTGGCGGTAGAATGCTGGTTACAAGGTGTTGCATACATAACCCTCTTGTTCGTGTGATCTCTCTCTCTCACTCACACACACAGTCCTGTTCTCTCTCTCAAACACACACACACAGTCCTGTTCTCTCTTTCTCTCTCTCACACATACACACAGTCCTGTTCTCTCTCTGTTATGCATGCAATAAAGGTACAAACTGAGTACTGTTTAACTAAACAAGGTACAACCTTGGCTCTGTTTTATTTCGGCCCAAATTGCCTGACTAACAAAATGGCTGGCCTTTTATACCTGACCAGCACCATGTGCGTGCTGCCAGTGGCCTCCAACAATGACGCCATCTGGTGGCTACAAACAGAATGTACATACATGGTAATACCCTCCTCTGAGATCTTATCACAGTCTTTCACAGGTTGAGACGGTCCGGTGCTTTACGCTCCCGGGTTGATCGTCTCAGTTCGATTCCGGCCTTGGGTGAATGTGCGGAGTCTGTTGTGGCTAGTGGCTGGATGGCTGACTTGTTGGGTGTGGCAGTGGCCATGTCAGGAATTGCAAGTCCATTTTTATTGAACAAGTCCGTGATAGAAATTCCAGGTTCACTGATGACCCTCGAGTCCACTGAAGGCTGCTGGTAGGTTGGTTGGTTGGTCATCGATGGTTTCTTCGTCCGACTGCTCTGGCTCATCTGTATACCTCAGCTTTGTTTGATCCATGTATTTCCTGCAAGTTTGCCCGTTCTTGAGCTTAATAACAAATACTCTGTTGCCCTCCTTGGCCATGACTGTACCAGCGATCCATTTGGGACCCTGACCATAATTCAACACATATACAGGATCATTAACAGAAGTCTCTTTCTTCTGTATTCAACATGATTACTTAAATCCGGGTGTACAAGAGATAACTTGGTCTTAAGTCCCCTTTCATCATGAGTTCAACAGGCGAGACCCCTGTGAGTGTGTGGGGTCTTGTCCTGTAACTCAGCAGTATGCAAGACAAGCGGGTCTGCAGTGACCCTTGGGTTACTCTCCTCATGCTTTGCTTGATAATTTTTACTGCACATTCTGCTTGCCTGTTGGACGCATGCTTGAACGGTGCTGACCTTACATGTTTTATGCTGTTAAGTTTTACAAACTCTTGAAACTCCTGACTGGTGAAACACGACCCATTGTCGCTCACCACTATGTCAGGCAGACCATGTGTCGCGAACATGACATTGAGATTCTCTATGGTTGTCGTGGACGTACTGGATGACATCATTATGCATTCTATCCACTTCAAATAAGCATCCACCACCAGTAAAAACATCTTGCCCAGGAAGGGACCTGCAAAATCTATATGGATCCTGGACAAAGGTTTGGATGGCCATGACCACAGATTCAGCGGCGATTCCGCTGGTGCTTTGCTGAGCTGCATGCAGGTATTGCACTGATGCATGCGTGCTTCCAGCTCAGAATCAATTCCTGGCCACCATACGTGGGACCTGGCGATGGTCTTCATCATCACTATACCAGGATGTGCGCTGTGTAAGTCACGCACAAACTTCTCTCTCCCTTTCTTAGGCATTACAACTCGATTGCCCCACAATATGCAATCTGCTTGAATAGACAGTTCATCCTTGCGACGAATGTACGGTTTGGCCTCCTCGCACATTTGCTTAGGTATGACAGACCAATCCCTTTTGAGGATGCAACCCTTTACCACCGATAATATTGGGTCCTGGCTGGTCCAGGTCTTAACTTGTTGAGCCGTGACAGGGGTACCTTCACTCTCAAAAGCATCCATGATTAACATTAAATCTGCCGGTTGTGGCGTTACTACATCCGGTGTGGGCAACGGCAACCGGCTCAAAGCATTGGCACAATTCTCTGTGCCAGGTCTGTGGTGAATGACATAATCATAGGCAGATAATGTCAGCGCCCACCTTTGGATGCAGGATGAAGCGTTGGTATTAATACCTTTGTTCTCGGAAAACAACGAAATGAGCGGCTTGTGATTGGTCTCTAATTCAAACCTCAGACCGAACAGGTATTGATACATCTTTTTAATACCGTACACACACGCTAAAGCTTCGTTTTCTACCATACTGTAGGCTCTTTCTGCTTTAGACAAACTTTTGAATGCACATGCGACAGTTTGAAGTTTCCTCGACTCATTGGCTTGTTGTAACACGCAACTAATTCCATATGACGATGCGTCACAGGCCAAAACTAAATGTTTACATGAGTCATAATGTACCAGCAGCTTGTTCGAGCAAAGCAGATTGGTGGCTTTCTCAAAAGCTCTGTCTTGCAATGCGCCCCACACCCAGTTGTTGCCTTTTCTCAATAGCATGTGCAGTGGTTCAAGTAAGGTGCTCAATTTAGTTAGGAAGTTACCAAAGTAGTTGAGTAGATCCAGGTACGAACGCAGCTCGATCATGTTCTGCAGCTTAGGTGCATTTTTGATGGCTTTGGTTTTCACGTCAGTAGGTCTGATGCCATCAGCGGTGATTTTCCTCCCGGGGAATTCGACCTCCTGTACCATAAAGACGCACTTCGAGCGGTTAAGTCTGAGTCCCACTCTGTCCAAATGCAATAGAACCTCTTCCAGGTTGTTCACATGTTCCTTGGAGTCATGACCGGTAATCAGGATGTCATCTTGGAACACGATGGTTCTGGGAACAGACTTCAGTAGACTTTCCATATTCCTCTGGAATATTGCTGCAGCCGAGCGTATTCCAAATGGGCACCTGTGCTAAATAAACAGTCCTTTGTGCGCATTAATGCACATAAGTCTCTTCGACATCTCGACCAACTCCTGCATCATATAGGCTGATGTCAAGTCCAGTTTTGTGAATAACTTCCCTCCGGTTAGCGTCGCAAACAAGTCATCGGCCTTCGGTAACGGGTACTGATCTTGTTTCGAAACCCTGTTGATTGCAGCCTTTTAGTCTCCACAGATTCTGACTGTGCCATCACTTTTCAGCACAAGAACAAGGGGGCTGGCCCATTCATTAAATTCGACCAGTGATATGATCCCTTCACGCTGGGGTCTGTCCAGTTCAATTTCGACCTTCTCCCTCATCATATACGGCACTGCCCGAGCTTTATGATGGACGGGTCTTGCATCTGAGTCCACGTGGATACCCGGTTCGAACAGCAAGGGGAACGTGCTCAGTACTTGGGCACATGTATCTTCCTCCGACGACAATGTCTTTATGCCATTCTAGTCGCATCTGATTTTCTCCAACCAGCTCCTGCCGAGCAGCATTGGGCCATTGCCTGGAACAATCGACAGCGGTAACTCGTGAATCGCACCGTTATACAACACATTAATTTGTGCACTGCCAAACACCTTTATCAGTTCTTTGGTGTATGTGTGCAGCTTGGCGTTAACAGGGCTCAGCCTGGGTCTCACAGTCTTAGTATCCACAGCTTATTAAATGCCCTCTCGTTCATGATCAATTGACTCACCCCTGTGTCCAGTTCCATCGATACCGGTATCCCGTTAAACTTCACATTAATCAAAATTGGTTTACTCTTGGTTATGAAAGACTACAGTCCATACACTTCCTCCTCTGGCATCTCGGATTGCGTATTTGGATCCACGCTAATCTGACTTACATCCTTCACGTGGTGTGTCGCAGCTCGCTTGCTCACCTGTGGACACTTGCGCTGGAGATGCCCCACTCTCAGACAGCCTTTGCAACGATATTGCTTAAATCGGCACTGCTGGTGCCGATGATTTCCCCCACAATGCCAACACGGAGAAGTCGGATACATTCCCGCTGGTGGACTTTGGGCAGCCACAGTTTTCGTGAACACAGCCGGATAGGCCCTGCCATGTGCCGCTCTGCCGAACGCCGAATCAATCACATTTACAGTACTTGCCGAGGTTCGGTTCTTCACCGATAATTGCTTTAAGCTCCTGTCTGTCGTCATACATGATTGAGCGATCTGGATGACCCTTTTTAAATCCAACTCCTCCACCGCCAGAAGTTTGCGCAGGATCACCTCGTGGTTGATACCGATAACAAAGAAATCCCGCAGCATGTCTGCCAACACCGTCCTGAACTTGCACGGTCTCGCTAGACATCTCAGGTCGGCAACGAATCCCGCCGCGCTCTGGCCCTCCGATCGAACGTGTGTATAAAACTTGTATGTTGAGATGATGATGCCGTCGTCTGACTTGAGGTGCTCTCGTATGTTTTCTCTGTTGGATCACTCGGCATGAGTAGATTCTTTATCAGACCGTAGATCTTTGAACCGCACACAGTGAGGAACACAGCCTGGCGCCGATCTGCATCGTCGACCCCCTTCATTTTGTTGGCCATGAAGTACTGGTTCAAATGGCTCATAAAGTCTGCCCAATCTTCTCCCTCCACGAATCACTCTAAAAATCCAATCGTGTTCATTTTGCAAACAAGGTTCTTGTATTCTCGTCGCCAAATGTCATATATGCAATAAAGGTTCAAACTGAGTACTGTTTAACTAAGCAAGGTACAACCTTGCTTCTGCTTTATTTAGGCCCAAAGTGCCTGACTCTCAAAATGGCTGGCCTTTTATACCAGAGCAGCACCATGTGCGAGCTGCTCAGTGGCCTCCAACAATGACACCATCTGGTAGCTACAAACAGAATGTACATACATGACAAAATAGGAGCAGGAGTAGGCCATACGGCCCTTCGAGCCTGCTCCGCCATTTAATACGATAATGGCTGATCTGATTATGGACTCAGGTCCACTTCCCTGCCCACTCCCCTTAACTCCTTATCCCCTTATCATTTAAGAAACTGTCGATTTCTGTCTTAAATTTATTCAATGTCCCAGCTTCCACAGCTCTCTGAGGCAGCGAATTCCACAGATTTACAACCCTCTGAGAGAAGAAATTTCTCATCATCTCAGTTTTAAATAGGCGACCCCTTATTCTAAGATTATGCCCTCTAGTTCTAATCTCCTCCATCAGTGGAAACATCCTCTCTGCATCCATCCTGTCAAGCCCCCTCATAATCTTATACATTTCGATAAGATCACCTCTCATTCTTCTGAATTCCAATGAGTAGAGGTCCAACCTACTCAACCTTTCCTCATAAGTCAACCCCTTCATCTCTGGAATCAACCGAGTGAACCTTCTCTGAACTACCTCCAAAGCAAGTATATTCTTTCGTAAATATGGAAACCAAAACTGTGCGCAGTATTCCAGGTGTGGCCTCACCAATACCCTGTATAAGTATAGCTAGACTTCCTTGCTTTTATACTCCATCCCCTTTGCAATAAAGGCCAAGATTCCATTGGCCTCCCTGATCACTTGCTGTACCTGAATACTAACCTTTTGTGTTTCATGCTCAAGTACCCCAGGTCCCATTGTACTGCAGCATTTTGCAATTTTTCTCCATTTCAGTAATAACTTGCTCTTTGATTTCTTTCTGCCAAAGTGCATAACTTCACACTTTCCAACATTATACTCCATCTGCCAAATTTTTGCCCACTCACTTAGCCTGTCTCTGTGCTTTTGCAAATTTTGTGTGTACTCCTCACACATTGCTTTTCCTCCCATCTTTGTATCATCAGCAAACTTGGCTATGTCACACTCAGTCCCTTCTTCCAAGTCATTAATATAGATTGTAAATAGTTGGGGTCCCAGCACTGATCCCTGCGACACCCCACTAGTTACTGATTGCCAACCCGAGAATGATCCATTTATCCCAACTCTCTGTTTTCTGTTAGTTAGCCAATCCTCTATGCATGCTAATATATTACCCCCAACCCCGTGACCTTTTATCTTGTGCAGTAACCTTTTATGTGGCACCTTGTCAAATGTCTTCAGGAAGTCCAAATACACATCCACTGGTTCCCCTTTATCCACCCTGTTCGTTACATCCTCAAAGAATTCCAGCAAATTTGTGAAATATGACTTCCCTTTCATAAATCCATGCTGACTCTGCCTGACTGAATTTTACTTTTCCAAATGTCCTGCTACTGCTTCTTGAATAATGGACTCCAACGTTTTCCCAACCACAGATGTTAGGCTAACTCGTCTATAGCTGCCTGCTTTTTGTCTGCCTCCTTTTTTTAAATAGGGGCGTTACATTTGCAGTTTTCCAATCTGCTTGGACCTCCCCAGAATCCAGGGAATTTAGGTAAATTACTACCAATGCATCCACTATCACTGCCACTACTTCTCTTAAGACCCTAGGATGCAAGCCATCAGGTCCAGGGGATTTTTATCTGCCTTTAGTCCCATTATCTTACTGAGTACCACCTCCTTAGTGATTGTGATTGTGTTAAGTTCCTCTCCCCCTATAGACTCTAGACTATCCACTGTTGGAATATTGTTAGTGTCCTCTACCGTAAAGACTGATACAAAATATTTGTTCAGAGTTTCTGCCATCTCCATGTTCCCCATTACTAATTCCCCGGTCTTGTCCTCTAAGGGACCAACATTTACTTTAGTCACTCTTTTTCTTTTTATATACCTATAGAAACTCTTGCTATCTGTTTTTATATTTTGTGCTAGTTTACTTTCATAGTCTATCTGCCCTTTCTTAATAATTTTTTTAGTCATTCTTTGCCGCCACCTTCTCCATAGGTGGAAGATTAAAGCATCCCCATCATGCGACTGTGGAGCTCCTAATCAGAGCATGGAGCACATCTTTGAGCACTGCCCTCAGAGGGAATTCACAGGCAACCTACAAAATATCCACACTGTTACACTGGAAGCTTTGGCCTGGATATCTGACCTAGATTTTGACATTTGATTTACTTTTCCGCGACCATAGGAAAGAAGCGAGGGGCACCACCTCACCGATGGATGGAGCAGGACCCCATCTACCGCCAAGATGGCGGACTCTGTTGCCCAATCAGGGGCGGGCACATCATGCCTGCAAGCGCTGGGCTCGCCAACCCTCCAGGATTGCCCAGGAATGAAAGACTATTCTCCTGGTCACTGCAGCCAGCAACCCAGGAGAGAAAAACATCACCGGGGCAATCAAACTAAATTCTCTTTGGCCGCTTCTGTTTGTTGGGAAAATATTAGAGATGGAGGGAAAAAAGGTGATTTGGCAGGCAAGACGGTCGGAGGTGAGAGGTCATGTGAGGAAACCTCCAGGAATACATCCAACCAGAGTTGGCAATCCTAGCAAGTGTGCTTCAGTGCCGCGTACCCTGATTGGTGGATATTGGAGCAGCACCCAGCTACTCAAACAAGAGGGTTCCTTCACGCTGGCTGGAGTTGGAATAAAATAGTGAATGGCCGTTTTGCTCCTACTTTGGGAAGCACTTCAAAGAGGATCCATTTTCTTTCATCACTGGAGCCTGGGGTCTTTTCTGGGCCTGGACTCTCACGCAGCTCAGAGCTCAGGTAACTTTCCCTTGTGAACCAGTTGGGTTTTGACAACAATCAACACTTTTCGTGGTCATTTTCCATTGCTAGAATACAATTGACCAGTTTGATTGTAATGGGCAGGGTCTTAGTGCAATTCTGGCCTCTTGAACATCCTTGATTTTGGTGGCCATGTCTTCAGCTGCCGAGGCCCCGAGCTCTGGAATTCCCTCCCTAAACCTCTCCACCCTCCTTAAAACCTACCTCTTTGACCAAGCTATTGGTCACCTGCCCAAATATCTCCCTTTATCTGTTCACACTCTCATGAGGCACCTTGGGACGTTTCGCTATGTTAAAGGCGGTATATAAATGCAAGTTGTTAATTAATTCAATTTCACCACTTGCCATCGACAGGGGTTTGAACTCACGACCTGCTGGAGTCAAATACCAGAACCGCCAGGCTACCATATCCAGTGAGTGCAGCACTCCCCCTCAGTACTACACTGGAGCGTCAACTCAGATTACATGCGAGTAATTGAAATCATCCCAACTTGTTTTTGTCCCCATGAACTTTCTCCATCTGTCTCTAATAAAGAAATTCTTTGCTTTATTCCAAGGTGATGGATGAATCTAAATGTCAGCCAACAGATTGACTGGAGAAATAAATCTGTCCATAAATCTTCTCAGTGGGATTCACCCTCATTCCCTCTTCAACACTGGCATTTTGAAAGCGTTTATTTCTTTAACTAAAACACATGAAACCGATCGGACTGGGGTTTTATCAGTTATGGTTCCTTTCCGGATGAACAACTTCTCCCAGTATCCCACATTTCTCTGGGTCTTGGTTTTACACGCTGTACTGTTTAAAACTGAACTCACACGCGTGCGCACAATCAAATGACTCTTCTCAGACGTACATTGGCAATGGGTGTCGGGTCAGCCAAGGTAAAACACACAGCTATCCTTTACGACCACTATCCTCTCCCATCTCTCCTGAAGGCTTTGGCCCATACTAGGGTACAGTTCCTTACATGCTGACAGTCCTCCAGTATCTTGCCCAAATCTACATAGAGTCTCGGCAGACCATTATACCATAGTCGAATCCAACCCTGTCCATCGTAAACATGTGCACTGGGTAGTGATCAGAAACTGTGCTGTACTATTCTATGATTCTATGATTCTGGATTTTTGGTTCTGCTGATTTTGGGGCAAAGTCTGCGCCCAGGAACAGTTTGCGCCTCAGTCAACAAAATTGGTCAGCCGGGCCCAGAGTGTGGGGCGGGGCAGGGCACTAAGGGAGGCGTTACACACCTCTCTCAGGGCGCTAGGCCGGCTGAGCAAATGCAAATCCAGAGCTACATAGCCAGCATGGGAGCGCTCTGAGAGAGGCCTGGGGGAGAGAAAACCTGAAAATACCCCACCAAAAACATTCCCAATACATAGCCCACATCACCTCAACATAAATCGCAAAAAAAAGGAAAACCATACACACTACCCTGAGATGGACATTACTGACCTCACTGCGGCCGCTACAGGTCGGGCCGCCCACTTTCACAGGTGGTCCCAGCAGGGGGCGCTGTGGGGCATACGGTTCACAACCAGGGGCATTACACACCGGCTCGCCTCTCCCGGGCGGTAATGCCCCGCGCCCCGCCGACACCAGCCCCGAAAACCCCGGCAGGGCGCTGGAAGCTGGCCGCCCGCCCGGAACAGCTCACCGCCGCCATTGCGAGCCCTCCCGGGGCACAAACAGAGGCAGACAGGGCCGGAAAATCCAGCCCTATAAGCGGAAACTACCTCCCAAGGTGTCAGCCGTGGTTGCACTCTTGCCTTTGAGTCAGAAGATCGTGTGATCAAGTCCAACATCGCTAAAACAACCTATTTGATCATTATCACATTGCTGTTTGTGGGAGCTTGCTGTGTGAAAATTGGCTGCCGCATATCCCACATTATAACAGTGACTACACTCCAAAAGTACTTCATTGGCTGGAAAGAGCTTTGGGACGTCCTGAGATCGTGAAAGGATCTATAGAAAGGCTCTTTCTTTGATAGAACAAAAGTCATCCCTCCATGTAAACACCCCAACTCATATTCATGGCCACCCCCTGGACCTGGTCATCTCTCGTGGCCTCGCTACTCCCATCGTGTCAGTCACAGATAAGGCCATCTCTGGCCACTTCCTCGTATTGCTCTCCACCCACATCCCCCTTCCCCCTCTCAAACCTACTTCTTTCTGTGTCCACCCCTGGAAAAATCTCTCCCACTTCACTTACAACTGCACTTTCAAAATCCCAACTGTCCAGCCTTTGGCCTCCATTCACATTGACATTTCTGCAGTCTGCTCAATCACACCCTCACCATCATCCCTCTCACCCTGGTCCTTGCCCCTGGTACAGCCCTCATCTCCGCTCCCTCAAGTCCAAGGGATGCAGACTAGAGCGGATATAGTGGACAACGGGTTTAGCCATTCACCGCCAGATCTGGCTTGAACACATAAAGCACTATTGGGTCCTACTCTTGTCTGCCAAAACTGCTCACTATTCCAGGATCATTATGGAATGCAAAGATAAACCCCGGCTACTATTCTCTACTGCTAACCGTCTACTTTAACCCCGCTAACTGTATCTCTTCCACTCTCACGGACACTTTTGTCTCTAAGAGTGAGACCACCCAATCAGCTGCCTCTACCACTTCCTGTCTGGCGTAAAAATAAAAAAGGGAAGGTGGCTCAACTATGGATATCTAGGGAAATCAGGGATAGTATTAAAGCCAAGGAAGTGGCATACAAATTGGCCAGAAATAGCAGCGAACCCAGGGACTGGGAGAAATTTAGAACTCAGCAGAGGAGGACAAAGGGTTTGATTAGGGCAGGGAAAATGGAGTACGAGAAGAAGCTTGCAGGGAACATTAAGACGGATTGCAAAAGTTTCTATAGATATGTAAAGAGAAAAAGGTTAGTAAAGACAAACGTAGGTCCTCTGCAGTCAGAATCAGGGGAAGTCATAACGGGGAACAAAGAAATGGCAGACCAATTGAACAAGTACTTTGGTTCGGTATTCACTAAGGAGGACACGAACAACCTTCCGGTTATAAAAGGGGTCAGAGGGTCTAGTAAGGAGGAGGAACTGAGGGAAATCCTTATTAGTCGGGAAATTGTGTTGGGGAAATTGATGGGATTGAAGGCCGATAAATCCCCAGGGCCTGATGGACTGCATCCCAGAGTACTTAAGGAGGTGGCCTTGGAAATAGCGGATGCATTGACAGTCATTTTCCAACATTCCATTGACTCTGGATCAGTTCCTATCGAGTGGAGGGTAGCCAATGTAACCCCACTTTTTAAAAAAGGAGGGAGAGAAAACAGGGAATTATAGACCGGTCAGCCTGACATCGGTAGTGGGTAAAATGATGGAATCAATTATTAAGGATGTCATAGCAGCGCATTTCGAAAGAGGTGACATGATAGGTCCAAGTCAGCATGGATTTGTGAAAGGGAAATCATGCTTGACAAATCTTCTGGAATTTTTTGAGGATGTTTCCAGTAGAGTGGACAAGGGAGAACCAGTTGATGTGGTGTATTTGGACTTTCAGAAGGCTTTCGACAAGGTCCCACACAAGAGATTAATGTGCAAAGTTAAAGCACATGGGATTGGGGGTTGTGTGCTGACATGGATTGAGAACTGGTTGTCAGACAGGAAGCAAAGAGTAGGAGTAAATGGGGACTTTTCAGAATGACAGGCAGTGACTAGTGGGGTACCGCAAGGTTCTGTGCTGGGGCCCCAGCTGTTTACACTGTACATTAATGATTTAGACGAGGGGATTAAATGTAGTATCTCCAAATTTGCAGATGACACTAAGTTGGGTGGCAGTGTGAGCTGCGAGGAGGATGCTATGAGGCTGCAGAGTGACTTGGATAGGTTAGGTGAGTGGGAAAATGCATGGCAGATGAAGTATAATGTGGATAAATGTGAGGTTATCCACTTTGGTGGTAAAAACAGAGAGACAGACTATTATCTGAATGGTGACAGATTAGGAAAAGGGGAGGTGCAACGAGACCTGGGTGTCATGGTACATCAGTCATTGAAGGTTGGCATGCAGGTACAGCAGGCGGTTAAGAAAGCAAATGACATGTTGGCCTTCATAGCGAGGGGATTTGAATACAGGGGCAGGGAGGTGTTGCTACAGTTGTACAGGGCCTTGGTGAGGCCATACCTGGAGTATTGTGTACAGTTTCGGTCTCCTAACTTGAGGAAGGACATTCTTGCTATTGAGGGAGTGCAGCGAAGGTTCACCAGACTGATTCCCGGGATGGCGGGACTGACCTATCAAGAAAGACTGGATCAACTGGGCTTGTATTCACTGGAGTTCAGAAGAATGAGAGGGGACCTCATAGAAACGTTTAAAATTCTGACGGGGTTAGACAGGTTAGATGCAGGAAGAATGTTCCCAATGTTGGGGAAGTCCAGAACCAGGGGTCACAGTCTAAGGATAAGGGGTAAGCCATTTAGGACAGAGATGAGGAAAAACTTCTTCACCCAGAGAGTGGTGAACCTGTGGAATTCTCTACCACAGAAAGTTGTTGAGACCAATTCACTAAATATATTCAAAAAGGAGTTAGATGAAGTCCTTACTACTAGGAGGATCAAGGGGTATGGTGAGAAAGCAGGAATGGGGTACTGAAGTTGCATGTTCAGCCATGAACTCATTGAATGGCGGTGCAGGCTAGAAGGGCCGAATGGCCTACTCCTGCACCTATTTTCTATGTTTCTATGTTTCTATGTTTCTATGTTTCCCTTCCTACCCCTAGCCCACCAGGTCCACTTTCTCCAAGGTTCCCCCCTGCCCTATCCCTGAACTCACATCTCTCTCCAGTTTCTCTCCGATCTCCCCTCATGCCCTCTCCGAGCTCATCCTGTCCATGAGACCCACTTCCTGCTCCTTTGACCCTATTCCCACCAAACTGCTGATCACCCAACTTCCCTTCCCGGATCCCATGTTAGCCGACATTGTTAACTCTCTCCTCAGGTACTGTCCCCCTCTTCTCCAAATCACCCCCCCCCCCTCAAAAAAGCATTCCTTGACCAGCGTTGCCTCTAAGCAGCAGGGCTGCCCAGCTCTCCGCCCATCCCGCGCACACTGCGACCTGCTGTTCCAATGTTCATTTCTGTGCAAGCGCAAACTGTAAATGGAATCGCGCAGTCCCTTAAAGGGACCACACACCCCCCAAAATTAGGGGGCACATTGCCCTTAACCCCTCCATCTTTACAAACACCCACCCCATCTCCAACCTGTCATTGAACATGTTGTCGCCTCCCAAACCTGTGCCCATCTTTCCCACAATTCCATATTTGAATCCCTCCAATCCGATTTCCGCCCCTGCCACAGTACCAAAACGGCTCGTCAGAATCACAAATGACATCCTTTGTGACTGTGACAAAGGCAAACGATTGCTCCTCGACCTGTCTGCAGCCTTTGTTGACCACTCCATCCTCCTCCAACGCCTCTCCACCATCGTCCAGCTGGGTGGGACTGCACTCGCCTGGTTCCATTCTTATCTATCTAATCGTAGCCAGAGAATCACCTGCAACGGCTTCTCTTCCCACTCCCGCATCATTACCTCTGGTGTCCCCCAAGGATCTATCCTTGGCTCCCTCCTATTTCTCATCTATATGCTGCCCCTTGGTGACATCATCCGGAAACACAGCGTCAGTTTCCACATGTACGCTGATGACACCCAACTCTACCTCACCACCACTTCTCTCCACCCCTCCATGGTCTCTAAATTGTCAGACTGCTTGTCTGACATCCAGTTCTGGATAAGCAGAAATTTCCTCCAGCTAAACATTGGGATGACTGAAGCAATTGTCTTCAGTCCCCGTCACAAACTCCCGTTCCCTAGCCACCAACTCCATCCCTCCCTAGCATTTGCCCGAGGCTGAACCAGACTCTTCGCAACCTCGATGTATATCTGACCCCGAAATCAGCTTCTGACCACATATCCACAGCATAACTAAGACCGCCTATTTCCACCTCCGTAACATCGCCTGTCTCCAACCCCGTCAACATCTGCTGCTGAAACCTCATCCATGCCTTTGTTACCTCTAGACTTGACTATTCCATTGCACTCCTGGCTGGCCTCCCACATTCTACCCTACGTAAACTAGAGGTCATCCAAAACTCAGCTACCCGTGTCCTAACTCGCACCAAGTCCTGCTCACACATCATCCCTGTGCTCGCTGACCTACATTGGCTCCCGGTGTAACACCTTGATTTTTAAAATTCTCATCCTTATTTTCAAATCCCTCCATGGCCTCGCCCCTCCCTATTTCTGTAATCTCCTCCAGCCCCACAAGATCCCGAGATGTCTGTGCTCCTCTAATTCTGCCCTCTCGAGCATCCTTTTGTAATCGCTCAACCATCGCTGGCCGTGCCTTCAACTTCCTAGGCCCTAAGCTCTGGAACTCCCTCCCTAAACCTCTCCACCTCGCTACCTCTCTCCTCCTTTAAGACGCTCCTTAAAGCCTACCTCTTTGACCAAACTTTTGGTCATATGACCTAATTACTCCTTGTGTGGCTCGGTGTCAAATTTTGTTTGATAACGCTCCTGTGAAGCACCTTGGGGCGTTTAGAGGTGTTATACAAATACAATTTGTTGTTTTTGGCAATGAAGAGACATTAGAGGAACAAAAGAATGTGCAAGTAGGCTGACAGGAACAAAAAGTGGGAAAATGGGGCCAAGAGAAACCAAATCAGACAAACGCAGGTGATTTGAAATCGAAACAGAAGATTCTGGAAACACGAAGTTGGTCTACCATCCCCAAAAAGGGAAAGAACAGCCCCTGCCCGCCCCGTGTACAGACCGCCCCCCCCAACCCCCCAAAATCCCCCCCCAAACCCCCCAAATCCCCCAACCCCCCAACGTTGTGTTCTAATAAAGGGTCTATACCAGACATGTCACACAAACCCCCGCTCCTCTCCACTGTTACTCTCTCAATTACCCTGAGAAACAAGAGATAAAGTGTCAGCTGTGGCTCAGTGGGTAGTGCTCTCGCCTCGGGGTCAGAAGGTCATGGGTTCAAGTCCCATTCCAGGGACTTGAGCACAAAAATCTAGGCTGACACTCCACTCCAGTGCAGTGCTGAGGGAGTGCTGCACTGTTGGAGGTGCCGTCTTTCAGATGGGATGTTAAACCGAGGCCCTGTCTTCTCTCTCAGGTGGATGTAAAAGATCCCATGGCACTATTTTGAAGAAGAGCAGGGAAGTTCTTCCTGGTGTCTTGGCCAATATTTATCCCTCAATCAATATAACAAAAAACAGATTATCTGCACATTTTCATATTGCTGTTTGTGAGAGCTTGCTGTGCACAAAATGGCCGCCGTGTTTCCCACATTACAACAGTGACTACACTCCAAAAGCACTTCCATTGGCTGTAAAGCGCTTTTTGAGACGTCCGGTGGTCATGAAAGGCGCTATATAAATACAAATCTTTCTTGCTACAATTCAAAAGCTTTATCTAGAGAAATCAGTGTTGAGGGACATGGAATTCCCAATACACGATGACCAGAAGCTGACGTGTGGACAAAGGGACCTGTCGACCAGATTGAGTGACTGGAGGAGAAGCATCCAGGAGGGCGGGGGCGAGATTGTGCCCAGTCTGGACATCAGGAGGATGGTCAGCTTTGGAATACACCACCGAGTGCTGCTTACAAATCCTTAAATCCAAGGACAGAATTACTAGATTGCCTTTCTTGATAGAAAAAAAATGAATTAATAAGTGGGCCCCACAATTTGCTTTTCACCCTTTGTTGGGGAAGGGTATCGAGGGATATGGAGCAAAGACAGTTAATGGGGCTCAGGTAGGGATCAACCATGATCACGATCTGGTCCTAACTCGCACCAAGTCCCGCTCACCCATCACCCCAGTGCTTGCTGACCTATATTTGCATCCGGATAAGCAACGGCACGATTTCAAAATTTGCATCTTTATTTTCAAATCCCTCCATGGCCTCGCCCCTCCCTATCTCTGTAATCTCCTCCAGCCTCACATCTCCCCGAGATGTCTGCGCTCCTCTAATTCTGCCCTCCTGAGCATCCCTGATTATAATCGCTCAACCATTGGTGGCTGTGCCTTCTATTGCCTAGGCCCCAAGCTCTGGAACTCCCTCCCTAAACCTCTCCATCTCTACCTCTCTTTCCTCCTTCAAGACGCTCCATAAAACCTACCTCTTTGACCAAGTTTTTGGTCACCTGCCCTAATTTCTACTTATGTGGCTCGGTGTCAAATTTTTATCTCATAATACTCCTTGGGACGTTTCTCTACAATAAATGCGCTATATAAATACAAGTTGTTGTTGTTGTAGCTGGCACAAATCTTTTCCATTGTCCTCGGAGTTTACTGATTGAAGAGCTCGCGCAATCACAAACGCTAATATCTGCAGCGCGATAAGCAAACTGAAGTCCCAATTAAATTAATGCCCAATCCCTGCACTCTCTCACCCAGGGATGGGACTGTCTGGAGTGGGGTTCAAACCCTGCACGACTGACCCACAGATGGTCCATTTGGCCCCTCAAGCCTGCTCCGCCATTTAATAAGATCATGGCTGATCTGATCTTGGGCTCAGCTCCACTTCCCTGCCCGCTCCCCATAACCCTTCATCCCCTTATCGCTCAAAAATCTGTCTATCTCCACCTTAAATATATTCAATGACCCAGTCTCCACAGCTCTCTGGGGCAGAGAATTCCACAGATTTACAACCCTCAGAGAAGAAATTCCTCCTCATCTCAGTTCTAAATGGGCGACTCCTTATTCTGAAATTATGCCCCCTAGTTCTAGAGTCCCCCATGCACAAGGGCCCCCTAGGTCCCTCTACTGCAGCATTTTGTAATTTCTCTCCATTTAAATAATAATTTGCTTTTTTATTTTTCCTGCCAAAGTGAATAACCTCACATTTTCCCACATTATACTCCATCTGCTAAACGTTTGCTCACTTAGCCTGTCTATATCCCTTTGCAGATTTCTTGTGTCCTCTTCACAATTTGCTTTCCCACCCATCTTTGTATCATCAGCAAACTTGGCTACATTACACTCGGTCCCTTCATCCAAGTCATTAATATAAATTGTAAATAGTTGAGGCCCCAACACCGATCCCTGCGGCACCCCACTAGTCACTGTTTGCCAACTGGAAAATGACCCATTTATCCCGACTCTCTGTTTTCTGTTAGTTAGCAAATCCTCTATCCATGCTAATATATTACTCCAACCCCATGAGCTCTTACCTTGTGCAGTAATCTTTTATGTGGCACCTTATTGAATGCCTTCTGAAAATCCAAATACACCACATTCACTGGTTCCCCTTTATCTACCCTACTCGTTACATCCTGAAAGAATTCCAGTAAATTTGTCAAACGTGATTTCCCTTTCATAAAACCATGCTGACTCTGCTGGATTGAATCATGCTTTTCCAAATGTCCTGCTACTGCTTCCTTAATAATGGATTCCAGCATTTTCCTAACGACAGATATTAGGCTAACTGGTCTATAGCTTTCTGTCTGCCTCCTTTTTTAAATAGGGGAGTTACATTTGCAGTTTTCCAATCTGCTGGGACCTTCCCAGAATCCAGGGAATTTTGGTAAATTACAATCAAAGCATCCACTATCTCTGCAGCTGCTTCCTTTAAGACCCTGGGATGCAAGCAATCAGCTCCAGGGACTTGTCCGCCTTTAGTCCCATTACTTTACCGAGTACAAGTTCTTTCGTGATGGTGATTGTATTAAGTTCCTCCCTCCCTATAGCCCCTTGATTATCCACTATTGGGATGTTTTTAGTGTCTTCTACCATGAAGACCGATACAAAATATTTGTTCAAAGTCTCTGCCATTTCCCTGTTCTCCATTATTAATTCCCCAGTCTCATCCTCCAAGGGACCAACATTTACTTTAGCCACTCTTTTCCTTTGTATGTACTTGTAGAAACTCTTACTATTTGTTTTTATATTTCTTGTTAGTTTACTCTCATAATCTATCTTTTCTCTCTTATTTTTTTAGTCATCCTTTACTGGTTTTTTTAAATTTCCCAATCCTCTGGCCTCTCACTAATCTTGGCAACATTGTATGTCCTTGTTTTCAATTTGACACCATTCTTTACTTACTTAGTTAGCCACGGATGGTTATCCCTTCTCTTAAAGTCTTTCCTTCTCACTGGAATATATTTTTGTTGGGAGTTATGAAATATCTCCTTAAATGTCTGCCACTGTTTATCAACCGTCTTACACTTTAATCCATGTTCCCAGTCCACTTTAGTCAACTCTGCCCTCATAGTCTCCTTTATTTAAACTTAGGACACTGGTTTGAGATCCAACTTTCTCACTCTCCAACTGAATTTGAAATTCAACCATGTTATGGTCACTTTTTCCTAAAGGATCTTTTACAAGGAGATCGTTTATTAATCCTCATATCTAAGATAGCTTTCTCCCTGGTCGGTTCCGCAATGTACTGTTCAAGGAAACTATCTCGGATACACTCTGTGAACTCTTCCTCAAGGTTACCTTGGCCAATTTGCTTTGTCCAATCAATATGAAGATTAAAATTGCTCATGATTATTACCGTTCCTTTTTTACAAGCCCCCATTATTTCTTGATTTATACTTCGTCCCAGCAGTGTAGCTACTGTTAAGGGACCTATAGCCTACGCCCACCAGTGACTTTTTCCCCTTATTATTCCTTATCTCCACCCAAACTGATTCAACATCTTCAATTTCTGAGCCAATATCATTTCTCACTAATGCACTGATCCCATCCTGTATTAACACAGCTACCCCAATTCCTTTTCCTTTCTGCCTATCCTTCCGAAATGTCAAATATCCCTATTCAGTTCCTAGCCTTGGTCACCTTGCAACCACGTCTCTATAATGGCTATCAGATCGTACCCATTTGTATCTATTTGTGCCGTCAACTCATCTATCTTGTTACAAATGCTGCGTGCATTCAGAGAAAGAGCTTTTAATTTTGTCTGGAGTGGGGTCTGATCCTGAGATGGGACTGTCTGGAGTGGTGTTTGATCCCTTCACCCTCTGACCCAGAGACAGGACTGTGTGAAGTGGGGTTTGACCTCTGACCCAGGGACGGACTGCCTGGAGTGGGGTTTGACCCCTGCACCCTCTGACCCAGAGGTAGGAAGCTGAGCTTAAGGCCCGCTCCTTCCCTGTGGTAAGAAACTAGGGGCTGGATTCTCGATCTTCCACTGCCCCTGTTCGCGCCCCCGAAGGGGCGTCAATGGCGGTGGGGAATGGTTTCCGGGCGGGCAGCCAACTTCCAACGCCCCGCCGGGAAAAGAGTTGCCGGGTTTGCAGGGTCGCTGAGCAGCAGCGCCCGAGAGCGTCGAGCCGGCATGCAACGGCACCGGTTTCAACTGCCTTTTGATTTTTGGTTGACGCCGACCCTCTAGCGCGCCCTAGTGGGACCACCTGGAAAACCAGGCGATCAGAGCTGTCCCGGCGATGGTGACTGCAGTCAGTAATGAATGAGGGAAGTGTGATTGTCTTGTTTATTTTTATGTTTGCGGTTTACCCTAATGTGGGGTGGACAAGGTAGTGGGAATGTTTTTTGTGTGTTTTGTGCTGATTTTTTCTTCTTCAAGTAAGCCTCTCTTCGGGCGCTCCGAGGCCAGCTCTTTAGCTGGGGATTTTCCGTTGCTCAGCCGGCCTAGTGCCTTCCCTTAGCGCTCCGCCCCGCTCAGGGCCCACCTCATGCATTTTGTGGCTGCAGACGCAAAGCATTTCCCAGCGCAAACTTTACCGTGCCCGCCGCCACTATCGTCTCGAAATGACCAGAACTGAAAATGCAGCCCCTAGATCCAGATGCAATGTTATCGCACCGTGTGTTTGAACTCAGCGAACAGAGAGAGCATTGATTTGACTGATTGACGATGACTCCACACTCGCTGTTGTGTTATTCCCTTTCATCTCCCTGCTGGAATTAGCATCGCCTGATCCCTTTAATAATCAATTCCTCACAGCTCTAAACAAGCTGGCAAAGCAGGCTGCATCCAGTTATCTGCAACAGACTGGCGACCCTTCCTTCTGCATTTAAACAGCACTGTCCACACATCCCCTCAGTTAGTCACGGCGCTGTTCCATATAATTAATGTTACAGCAATGGATTTGGTCCAGTCTTGCATTCATTATAACAGATTTTCAAAGCCAGACCAATACATGGACAAAGCAGGATAGGTCAACAATGAAACCACAAAACATTTTAGTGCGGCATTAGCTTCACCAACCCGAGATATGAAATCTGATTTTTTTTAAAGACTTGCATTTATGTAGCGCCTTTCATGACCTCAGGACATCCCAAAGTGCATTACAGCCAATGAAGTACTTTTGAAGTGTTGTAATGTGGGAAACGCGGCAGCCAATTTACATACAGCATATTCATATCTGAATTAACTTGAGACAACCCTGTTCTATTTTTAGATCCCCCCTCCTATAAATTAACCCTGAGGGTTCAGCTGGATTTTTGGTTCTGCTGATTTCGGGACGGTAATGGCGGCGGGGCGGTAAAGTTTGCGCCCGGGAACAGTTTGCGCCTCAGTCAGCAAAATTGGTCAGCTGGGCCCTGAGTGTGGGGCGGGGCGCTAAGGGAGGAGTTACACATCTCTCTCAGGGAGCAAGGGAAAATCCCGAGCTAAACAGCCGACCTGGGAGCACTCTGAGAGAGGCTTGGGGAGAGAAAAACCCTGAAAAACACCCAAAACATTTCCAATAAGTAACTCACACCCCCCACAACATAAATGGCAAAAAAACAATCACACTTGCCTGAGATGGACGTTACTTACCTCTCGGCCCATTTCCCCAGGCGGTCCCAGCAGGGGGCAAATCGAGGGGGAGTCACAAATCGAGCCGGTATCACAACCAGGGGCGTTGCACACCGGCTCGCCTCTCCCGGGCGGTAATGCTCCGCGCCCCGTCGACACCGGCCCCGAAAATCCCGGTGGGGCGCTGGAAGCTGGCCGCCCGCCTTGAGGAGCTCACCGCCGCCATTGCCGCCCCTCCCGGGGCACAAACCGAGGCGGACAGCACCAGGAAATCCAGTCCCGAGGTGTTATTAACAGGAGTATACTTGACGCAGTCCCATAAAACATCGTTGTCTGGGTTTAAATCCAATATGTCGGAATGTCCCAAATCGCTTTAAAGCCAGTTAAGAACTTTTAAAGTGTAGTCACTGTTGTGGGAAATGCTGCAGCCTATTTGCGCACAGCAAGCTCCCACAAACAGCAATGAGATAAATGACCAGATCCGTTGTTTTAGTGATGTTGGTTGAGGGATAAATATCTCCGCTGCTCTTCTTCCAGTGGTGCCATGGGATCTTTTACATCCACCTGAGAGAGCAGCCGGGGCCTCGGTTTAATGTCTCATCTGAAAGACGGCACCTCCGACAGTGCAGCGCTCCCTCAGCACTGCACTGGAGTGTCAGCCGAGAGTAGGAGCTCCAGCCTCTGGAGCGGGACTTGAACCCACGACCTATCCTGGCCTTGAGACCAATGCTGACTGATTGCAGCCTCCCGCACTCCGTCCAGCTGAGCCCAGCGAGCTGGGGACGATTTTGGCCAAGTCCTTCAGCAGCACATGGCGTCACGATTTAGAGTTTTGTACAAGGTTTGAATTGTGTGTCTTTGGAGTGCAAGGCAACGGGCGATCACAGCTCCAGGCCATACATAAATTTAAATCAAAAGTAAATTCACAAAAGAAAATCTCAAATCAGCTCTGGGTTTGGGTGGGGAGGGGGGCGCGGGGGGCTGGGGGGGGAGGTGGAATTGGAGAATAAGGCTTCAGTCTTGCACATGATTCCTGCTCTGCTTCTCATCATTCTGACTTGTTTATCCAGCTGCCTTGTTAATTTGACCGAATTTGCTCAAAATGGAACGGGGGGCCTCTTGAGAAACTTGCAATTTGTTCATATTTTTGGGAACAGTCACATTCCCGCCCCTCCCCCACTCTCAAGGCTCGGAACTCATTGTTAATAGTACATGTTTAAAGTTTGCTTTGCTTCTGGGACAGTTTCCATAAAGAAGCGTCTAAACTAGTTCTTTTGGCACATGGGGTGAAGTGCTTCCTCCGGCAACCCCCTGGAGCAGCCAGTACGGCAGCAATCGGACAAGGTGGTCTCCAAAGGTCAACTTCCTCCATGGCCGGGAATGTTCACCAGCCTCTCCTGTGAGGAAGCGTTGGCAGCAAGAGGTGTTCCTGTCCGTAGAAAGATCCAGAAGGAGTGCTGTTGGTCTACCTCCTTACGGATAACAACATCTTGCATTTATATAGCGCCTTTCATGTCATAAAACGTCCCAAGACGCTTCACAGGAGCGTCACTGAACTAAATCTGATACCGAGCCACACACAGGCGAGAAAATGTTTGGTCAAAGAGGTAGATTTTAAGAAGCATCTTAAAAGGAGGAGAGAGCGCTAAGAAAGCGCTAAGCATTTATATAGCGCCTTTCACGGCCACCCAATGTCCCAAAGCGCTTTACAGCCAGTGAAGTCACTGTTGTAATGTGGGAAACGTGGCAACCAACTTGTGCACAGCAAGCTCCCACAAACAGCAATGTGATAATGACCAGATAATCTGTTTTTTGTTATGTTGATTGAGGGATAAATATTGGCCCAGGACACGGGGGATAACTCCCCTGCTCTTCTTCAAAAGACTGCCTTGGGATCTTTTACATCCACCTGAGAAAGCAGACAGGCCTCAGTTTAACATCTCATCCGAAAAACGGCACCTCAGACAGTACAGCACTCCCCTGGAGTGTCGGCCTAGATTTTTGTGCTCAAAGTTCCTGGAGCAGGACTTGAGCCCATAATTTTCTGATTCAGAGGCGAGTGTGCTGCCCACTGAGCCATAGCTGACATCTGGTGGAGAGACTGAGGTTTAAGGAGGGAATTCCAGAGCCGAGGGCCAAGGCAGCTGAAGGCACGGCCGCCAATGGCGGAGCGATTAAAATCGGGGATGCTTGAGGCCAGAATCAGAGGAGCGCAGAGATCTCGGAGGCCTGTAGGGCTGGAGGAGGTTAGACCGATGGGGTGGAGTGAGGCCATGGAGGGATTTGAACAGGAGGATGAGAGTTTTAAAATCAAGGCATTGCTGGACTGGAAACCAATGTAGGTCAGGAGCACTGGAGTGATGGACTCCTTTGTTGCCAGAACGCAAGCGAACTAAGTCAAGATATGCAACCTGGTTTGATTTTCAGTGAAGACTCTCACCATTTGGACACTGCAATCGGCCTGAGTTTCAGAGAGTGTCGCACACTCTGACCACTTACTCTAATGAGCAGAATGATTGTGCTACAAACTGGAATCAGTTCAAACAAGCATCGGTTGAGTTCAGCTATATCAAAGCGCAGCAGACAGCGGGACTTAGACAGCTCATTAAACCGTAGCTAATGAAAGCCAGCCTGTCATGGACTCCACACGTTCCGACTTAATCCCGAGGGAATGGTTCCTGCCACACACTTAAATCAAATTCCAGGATATTCCTGCAATTACTAAAGAAGGAACAAGTATCCTCTGCCTCTCTCTCCTCCTTCAAGATGCTGCTTAAAACCCACCTCTTTTATCAAGCTTTTGGTCACCTGTCCTTATGTGGCTTGGTATCAAATTTTCCCTGCCAACGCTCTTGGCAAACGCCTTGGGACATTTTACTACATTAAAGGCGCTATATAAATGCAAGTTGTTGCAGGTTGCTCCTGAATCTAGAAGCGGCTCAAGGAACAAGGACATCAGCCAAACCATCTCTTTGCCCTCACACACACTCCCCTGCTACAGGAATATTAAAACAAATGGAATGCACACTCACCAATTTTATGTTAATTTTTTTATACTCCACATGTTGCAACAGGAGGTGCTGAATCTGGGCTCACTGTCTGTGTGATAGCAGTGATAGAATTATAGAGAATGTACATAAGAAATAGGAGCAGGAGTAGGCCATTTGGCCCCTCGAGCTTGCTCCGCCATTTAATAAGATCATGGCTGATCTGATCATGGACTCAACTCCACTTCCCCACCCTCTCCCCATAACCCCTTATGCCCTTATCACTCAAAAATCTGTCTATCTCCACTTAAACATATTCAATGACCCAGCCTCCACAGCTCTCTGGGGCAGAGAATTCCACAGATTTACAACCCTCTAAGAGAGAAGAAATTTCTCCTCATCTCAGAATGGGCAGCACAGAAACAGATCATTTGGCCCAAATGGTCTACTCTGGCTCCTTCAACCCTCCTCCCACCCTATCAACATATCCTTCTATTCCTTTCTCCCGCATGTGTTTATCCAGCTTCCCCTTGAATGCATCTCTGCTATTCACCTCAACCACTCCCTGTGGTAGCGAGTTCCACATTCTCACCATTCTCTGGGTAATGAAGTTTCTCCTGAATTACCTGTTGGATTTCTTAGTGGCTATCTTATATTTATGGCCCCTAGTTTTGGTCTCTCCCGCAAGTGGAGACATTTTCTCTATATTTACCCTATCAAACCGCTTCATAATCATAAAGACCTCGATCAGGTCACCCCTGAGCCTTCTCTATTCTAGAAGAGAGCCCTGCCTGTTACGAGAACCCCTGCCTCCCGAGTTATACCATCAGGCCTTAGTGTTGCCCCCCCCAAATCAGGTTAGGGGCACAAGTCCTATGCCCCATGTAGGGCATTCCTGGCACAGTTGCCGACTGTGATACACTGAATTCGAATGGTTTGTAATATTGAGCACAAAATCCAGACCGACAATTCAATGCTGTACTGAGGGAACGCTGCACTGTCGGAGGTGCCAGCTTTCGGATAAGACTTTAAAGTGAGTCTGCTCTCTCAGGTGGATGTAAAAGATTCCATGGCATTATTCAAATAAGAGCAGGGGAGTTATCCCTGGTGTCCTTGCTGCCTCAACTGAAAGACAGCACCTCCAACAGCGCAGTACTCCCTCAGCAGTCCGCTGGGAGCATCAGCCTGGATTTTTGTGATTAAGTCTCTGGAGTGGAACTTGATCCCACAACCTTCTAAGTCAGAGGCAAGAGTGCTACCCACTGAGCCACAGTTGACACCTAACTCCCAGAGATTAGACGGTTAAACTGTGAGGACGATACATTCTAACACCACAGTGTAACAGCATCGTTACAGGACTGTCATATGAGGAGAGATTGGGTCGACTAGGCCTGTATTCACTGGAGTTTAGAAGAATGAGAGGGGATCTCATTGAAACGTATAAAATTCTGACGGGGTTGGACAGACTGGATGCGGGGAGGATGTTTCCATTGGCTGGGAAGCCTAGAACAAGGGGTCACAGTCTCAGGATACGGGGTAGGAAATTCAGGACCGAGATGAGGAGAAATTTTTCACTCAGAGGGCGGTGAACCTGTGGAATTCTCTACCACAGAAGGCTGTGGAGGCCAAGTCACTGAATATATTTAAGAGGGAGATAGATAGATTTCTAAACACAAAAGGCATCAAGTGGTATGGGGAGAAAGCAAAAATATGGTGTTGAGATAGAGGATCAGCCATGATCATATTGAATGGTGGTGCAGGCTCGAAGGGCCGAATGGCCTACTACTGCTCCTATTTTCTATGTTTCTATGTTACCGAGGGGACTGTTCTCATTCTGAAACCACCATCAAGTTAACCTTGTAAAGTACAAACTTTATTAAACCCACAGACTTCACCGCAAATCTTACGACAATATTGAGGGTTTCGGAACTCCTGTGGATTAGTTAGTTTTGGGGCGTTGATGTGTCTTTGTCAGAACTTCTTGTTTTAGCTAAAATTTCGACAGAGCTGGCATCCAGCAGTGCATTCGGCCTGGCCCGGGTTCAGCAATACTAAGCTACCTGGAATGAGCTTGGAGTCAATCCCAAAATTGCAATAGAGCTGCTCTGTGCACCATTGGTCTGTTCCAGGCAGTGAGAACCAGCAGTCAGAGCAAAGAATGACATACATTTATACAGTGTCTTTCACAATCTCAAGGCGTCCCAAAACCCTTTAGCTGTGAAGTACTTTTGGAGTGTAGTCACTGTTGTAATGAAGGAAACACAACAGACAATTTGCGCACAGCAAGCTCCCACAAACAGCAATGAGATAATGACTGGATCATCTGCTTTTAATTATGTTGGTTCAGGAATATATATTGGCATTTATATAGCATAGTAAAACATACCAAGGCTCATCACAGGAGTGTAATGAGACAAAAAAAAATTGACACCAAGCCAAAGAAGGAGAAATTAGGGGAAGTGACCAAAAGCTTGGTCAAAGAGGTAGGTTTTAAGGAGCATCTTAAATAAGGAAAGAGAGGTAGAGAGATTTAGGGATGGAATTCCAGAGCTTCGGGCCTTGGCCGTTGAAGGCACGGCCGCCGATGGTGGAGTGATGGAAATAGGGGAAGCTCTCGAGGCCAGAATTGAAGGAACAGAGAGATCTCGGAGGTTTGTAGGGCCAGAGGAGGTTAGAGAGATGGGGAGCGGCGAGGCCATGGAGGGATTTGAACATGAGGAAGAGAATTTTTCAATCAAGGCATTGCCGGGCCATAAACCAATGTAGATCAACGAGCATAGGAGTGAACACAATTTAGTGCAGATTAGGGTATGGGGAGTAGAGTTTTGGATGAGCTGAAGTTTACAGAGGATGGAAGTTAGGAAGCCAGCCAAGGAGAGCATTGGAATAGTTGAGTCTTGAGGTTAGAAAAGCATGGATCTTTCCAGCGAGTAGCTTGAGAAATCGGTCACCGTTAGCCATACGGCCCAGGAACACATTCACTCCACACACAAGCTGTGTAAATGTCACACCATTGGAGGTGCACGGAAAGAGTTTGATTCAGTGAGCATAAAGTAGCCCAAAATGTAATTGAATTTGGAGACAATACAACAGTTCACCAGCCAAGAAATGCATCAAACATCGGGTTGGCCTGGTTACAGACTCAAATTTAACAAGACATACCCTTGGCTCGATGTATATTTACTCTTGACCATGGGACTGTTAAAACAGGCTAGTAAATTCCATGCCACCCTAGGCACTCGCTTCCTCAGACACACAACTTTCTTTGTGTGTTAGTCCTGCAATGTTCTTTCAGCTGCTTCATCCTTCGCTGGTCGGTATCATTTCCCAACATTCGGCTCCCGGCTCGGGGCATGAATCACAAACCCAGGTACGCACTGCCCACGATTTCTCGACTGTGTAATGGAAAATTGTGTGGAGTGCATGCTCCAGTTTCTGACGGTCACGCAATTTGAGAAAAGCTGGATATAAAACTACGTTAAAAGTGACCATGAACCTAACCGAATCGTGGTTAAAAACCCCATCTGGTTCACGAATGTTCATTAGGGAAGAAAACCTGCCGTCCTTACCCGGTCTGGGCCTACATGTGACTCCAGTCCCACACCATCATGGTTAACTCTTAAACTGCCCTTGAGGTGGCCCAGCTTGACACTCAGTTGTACAAAAACTGCTACAAACTGCAGCAGTTCTGCGCGGAGGGGTTTCCTGTACGGGCTGCTCCTGCACACTCTCAACTTTGCCATCCTCGTCTGCCGTCCGGACACGCCATGGCGTACCATCTTGCCGTCCGGAGGGGACGGGGGTCCCCGATGGAGTGCACTCTACGCGGGAGTCCTCCCACTATTTATTGGGAACTTGGCCTGGAGGGTGGTGCACGGAGCAGTCCCGTGCAATAAGTTTTTTAAGTCAGTTCACGGGCTCCCAGGCCGCCTGCAATTTCTGTGGTCTGGAGGAGTCCGTGCTCCATGTTTTTATTGAATGGACGAGGTTGCAGCCCCTCTTCCATTATTTGAAGGGGCTGCTCCTCAATTTCTGGTTGCGCTTCAGTCCCACACTCCTGATCTTTGGGCACCCTGTGCGGAGGGGAGCGGGTAGGTCCGAGGGCCTCCTCATAGGACTGCTCCTGGGCACGGCCAAGGGGGTCATCAGCCGGTCCAGGCAGCGTGCGGTCGAGGGGGTCATTCAGCCTGACTGTCTGCCTCTCTTCCGCGCCTACATCCGAGCCAGGGTGTCCCTGGAGATGGAGCACACGGTGTCCACCGGTACGCTCGCGACCTTCCATGAGAGGTGGGCGCAGGAGGGACTGGAGTGCATCATTTCAACGGGGAACAGAACTTTAATTTGATTTAATTTGATTTGATTTGATAAAGGTTCCCTTTATGTTGAATTGTTAATTTGTGTTTTTGGTGCCCTCAAAAAAAAACAAGGGGGCACTTGATTGAAAGTTCTGGAGTGTGAGCCTCCTACTCCCTTTAATCAGGGGGTACTTGTATTAATGTTCCTACACAAAATAGTTGTAGAACTGTTGAGTTGGGAGTGGCTTAGCCAGTGATGTTCACAAGACTCAATAAAACCCCAGCCAGTTGGGTTCGGGGGATCTACGATGAGGCAGGTGGTTGAGGGCCTGGTGGATGAACTGGTAAGGTGTAGTGTGATTGTTAAACCATTGCTAATAAACCAACTAGTTCTTAATAGCAATGTGTTGCTATGAATTCTTAAGCAAAGAACCCATGGAGCAAATACATTACAAAATGGTCGCATAGTGGGTGTGTTATTGTGACTGGTAATCCAGAGACCTGGTCTAATGATCTGGAGACACAAGTTCAAATCCCACCATGGCAGCTAGGGAATTTAAATTCAGTTATGAAAGCTGGATCTTAAAAAAAAACCGTCTGGTTCATGAATGTCCTTTCGGGACGGAAATCTGCCGTCCTTTTCCTGGTCTGGCCTACATGTGACTCCAGACCCACAGCAATGTGGTTGGCTCTTCACTGCCCTGTGAAATGGTGGCTCAGCACCACCTTCTCATGGCCAATGAATGCTGGCCTCGCCAGCGACACCCACATCCCGCAAATTAATTTATTTTTTAAAAAAGAGGCCATCGGGTCCCTCCACCCTCTTCTGCTAATTGACCCCCAGCATCTGCCACCTTTTGGGTGAGAAAAATCCAGATTTCCACTGATGGACGGACAAGGAGCCGAGCGGGTTAGGAGCTGTTGCCTGGAGTATAACCTCTGTGCTCTGTCAAATCAGCCAAAAGCAAGCTAATATTGGAAACTGCTCAACATAAAAAGGCCGTTCCAGTCCGCGTGTGGAGAGCGAATCTGATTGCCCAGTTGCTTGGAGAACATGATTCAATGCCCATTGTTTGATCTGTGAGCAGCCACATCGACAAGGCAGGAAGCCAACACCAGGCTGTCCGTGGGAACCTGATTACTGAGGGAGCAAGCGCTGCACTGTCGGATGGGTTGTTAAGCCGAGGCCCCCACCTTCCCTCTCAGGTAAACGATCCCATGGCATTATTTCGAGGAAGATATGGAGCATGCCAAAACTGTAGAGAAGGATGCAGAGGAGAGTTACCAGAAGGATATCAGGGATGAGGGACTTCACTTATGCGGAGAGATGACAATAGCTGGGATTGTTCTCCTTGGAGCAGAGAAGACTAATATACTTGAAAAGGGGAAAAGGGGAAAGAGCAGGGGGAGTGGGACTAATGGGACAGCTCTTTCAGAGAGCTGGAACAGGCACGATGGGCCGACTGGCCTCCTACTGTGATACATAAAGTACTGCAAGATTCGATGATAACAGTAGGGGAGTTCCTCCCAGTGTCCTGGCCAATATTTATCCCTCAAAAAATATCACAAACAGATGATCTGGTTATTATATTGTCAGCTATGACTCTCTGGGTAGCACTCTCGCCTCTGAATCAACAGGTTGTGGGTTCAAGTCCCACTCCATGGACAGGAGCACAAAGAAATCTAGGCTGACACTCCCAGTGCAGTGCTGAGGGAACGCTGCACTGTCGGAGGTGCTGTCTTTTAGATGAGACGTTAAATTGAGGCCCCGTCTGCTCTCTCAAGTGGATGTAAAAGTTCCCATGGCACTATTTCGAAGAAGAGCAGGGAAGTTATCCCCGGTGTCCTGGCCAGTATTTACCCCTAATCAACATAACAAAAACAGATTATCTGGTCATTATCACATTGCTGTTTGTGGGAGCTTGCTGTGCACAAGTTGGCTGCCGCGTTTCCCACATTACAACAGTGACTACAGTCCTAAAAGTGCTTCATTGGCTGTAAAGTGTTTTGGGACATCCGGTGGTCGTGAAAGGCGCTATATAAATCCAAGTCTTTCTTTTTCTTTTTAAAAGGTCAGAAACTGGCTCCCAGAATTCAAAACAAAAGGAGACTAAAAGCAAAGCAGCGTGTAAGCCTTTAAGAGCTCAGAAGCAGATCGAATTAATGGCTGCATTGATAAAGTGACTCAGCAAGAGAAGGCGAGAGCTGGAGATCAGAGGAAGAGGCCGCTCCTGTCTAGCAATGACGGATGAAGGGCCCATTGGTCCTGATCCTGAATCCTGCTGCTCACAATCAGAAAATGGAGGAAAGGTGGAATCTGAATATTCCAACGTCACGCTGCCAGCTCGTCTGAGAGAAGTTCATTTCAATCAAAAGGAACTGGACAAATTTTCATGGAACGGTTCCAGGATGGAAAATGACTATTAAGATGGATCAATTAAAAGTAATGCGCATTTGTGGGAAACTGTGCAAATTCGGATGATCAAAGGATTGGCGAGGGTAATTAGAGAGAAACTGTTCCCTCTGGTGGGGCATTCCACAAGGGGGTATAACCTTAAAATCAGAGCCAGGCCATTCAGGGGTGATGTCAGGAAGCACTTCTTCACACAAAGGGCAGTGGGAATCTGGAACTCTCTCCCGCATAAAGCTGCTGAGGCCAGGGGGCAATTCTAAATTTAAAAACTGAAATTGACAGATTTTGGTTGGGTGAGGGGATTGAGGGTTACAGAGCCAAGGCAGTTCGATGGATTTAAGATACAGATCAGTCATGATCTAATTGAATGGTGGAATAGGCTCACGGGGCTGAATGGCCTCCTCCTGTTCCTGTATAACAGGCTCACGGGGCTGAATGGCCCCCTCCTATTTCTGTGTAATAGGCTCACGGGGCTGAATGGCCTCCTCCTATTTCTGTGTAACAGGCTCGAGAGACTGAATGCCCTCTTGTTCCTGTGCAACAGGCTCGAGGGACTGAATGGCCTCCTCCTGTTCCTGTGTAACAGGCTCGAGGGGCTGAATGGCCTCCTCCTATTTCTGTGTAATAGGCTCAAGGGGCTGAATGGCCTCCTCCTATTTCTGTGTCACTGGCTCGAGGGGCTGAACCGCCTCCTCCTGTTCTTGTGTACAGGCTCGAGGGGCTGAATGGCCTCCTCCTGTTCCTGTGTAACAGGCTCGAGGGGCTGAATGGCCTCCTCCTGTTCTTGTGTAACAGGCTCGAGAGGCTGAATGGCCTCCTCCTATTTCTGTGTAATAGGCTCAAGGGGCTGAATGGCCTCCTCCTATCTCTGTGTCACTGGCTCGAGGGGCTGAACCGCCTCCTCCTGTTCTTGTGGAAAGGCTCGAGGGGTTGAATGGCCTCCTCCTGTTCCTGTGTAACAGGCTCGAGGGGCTGAATGGCCTCCTCCTGTTCCTATACAGGATGACGGGTGTCCATCAGCAAAGCAGGCGAGGAAGGAGGGGTTTGATGCTTGGCAGTGTTCGATCACTGCGAGGTTCTCAGTGAAGCTAATCGAACACCGGGAGTGATTACAAGCCAATACGGTATCTTTTAACCTTGTGGTTAAGTGGTTGGCAACAGCACAGCTTGTGATATTGTTGCAGCTGTGGGAATTCTATTTGCAAAAGACTCGGTCATTGTCGTGGCTTCAGGAAACAGCAGTCATGAGATTAGGAAAGGACCTGCATTTACATAGCGCCTTTCACGACCTCAGGGCGTCACAAAGCATTTCACGGCCAACGAAGCACTTTTATAGAAGTGTAGTCACTGCTGCAATGTCGGAGACGCGGCAACCAATTTGTGCACAGCAAACTCACAGAAACAGCAAAGATAATCTGTTTTACTAATGTTGCTGGAGAGGTGAATGTTGGCCAGGACACTGAGGTGAGCTCCCCTGCTCTCCTTTGTGGGATCTTTTACATCCAGTTGAGGGGGTGAACAGGGTGTCGGTTTAACGTCGGTGAGCGTATTTTCTAAAGCTAATCCGGGGACACACAGGGTGGGAGCACGGCAAAGGAGCCACGACGGAAAATGTAGGTTACATAGCGAGGCAAAATTTTAGCAGCCTATATTTGAAACAGTTGCACTGCTACAATACAAATGGAAAACAACTGTGCATTGTGCATGAAACACAAAAGGATAGTATGCAGGTACAGCAAGTGATCAGGAAGGCCAATGGAATCTTGACCTTTATTGCAAGGGGGATGGAGTATAAAAGCAGAGAAGTCTTGATACAGTTGTACAGGGTATTGGTGAGGCCACACCTGGAATACTGCGTGCAGTTTTGGTTTTCATATTTACGAAAGGATATACTTGCTTTGGAGGCAGTTCAGAGAAGGTTCACTAGGTTAATTCCGGGGATGAGGGGGTTGATTATGAGGAAAGGTTGAGGAGGTTGGACCTCTACTCATTGGAATTCAGGTGATCGTATCGAAACCTATAAGATTGTGAGGGGTCTTGACAAGGTGGATGCAGAGAGGATGTTTCCACTGATGGGGGAGACTAGAACTAGAGGGCATGATCTTAGAATAAGGGGCCGCCCATTTAAAACTGAGATGAGAAGAAATTTCTTCTCTTAGAGGGTTGTAAATCTGTGGAATTCGCTGCCTCAGAGAGCTGTGGAAGCTGGGACATTAAATAAATTTAAGACAGAAATAGACAGTTTCTTTAATGATAAAGGAATAAAGAGTTATGCGGAACGGGCGGGGAAGTGGAGCTGAGTGCATGATCAGATCAGCCATGATCTTATTAAATGGCGGAGCATGCTCAAGAGGCTGCATGGCCTACTCCTGCTCCTATTTCTAATGTTCTTATGTTCTTATGATTACTGCATCACACTACTGAAGCGCATTCCGACACGGTTTGTAAATGAGACAGTAACATTCTTCTGGAACCACAGTTTTTGGTACCCACTGCTGCAGGCTCTTGCTAACACCTGTCCTCTGTCCCTGCTGTGCCCGAGCGTCATAAATAAAATCATTAGGCGTAACAGTCACCAACCGACCAATCGGCTTCCGAATTACGACCATTTCGAATTGTGGGGAGACGATGAAACTGAAGGGCACCAGCCAATCGGTTCTGCGATTCAAACTGGTACATGCAGTACGAAGGGGGGAAAGTGGGTTGTGGAGCGAGGCTGGTTCAGGAGCATGGCTGACCTCACTAGTGGCATGTGCCCGCCGCTCAGCGCTCGATTGACATGGATGCTGACCAATAGCCCTTTCACCGCCAAGCACGCCTCGGGGCTGGCCTCCCGACCAATCAGCACTCATGGTGGGTGTGACTAACGTCATCAAAACCCAGGTCGCCGTTTGGAGCGTGGGCAGGAACGTCGGTGGGGCCCAGGTACAGCGGAGGAGCAGGAAGGTCGGGGCGGATGAGCGGCGAGAGATCGAGGCAGAAATGAGGCGAATGATCAGGACGGAGGAGTGGTGAGGGATCGTGGCTAAGATTCGGCGAGTGATCGTGGCGGAGGTGCGGCAAATATTTGATGCGGAGGTGCAGTGAGAGATTGTGGGGAGGAGGGGCGAGAGATCGTGATGGATGTGCGGCGAATGTGGCTACGGGGCCCAGAGACAGCACGGGCCAGTCCACACTGCAATATGTGCGCGCTCTAGGCCCGTGCAGCAGAGCTGGTCTCCACGCGTCCTGTTTAACCCTTGCCACTGGATAAAGACCTAGCTCTGTCAAGCCCATGTGGTGGCTGGTGTGCAACGGTCACCACACATTAAAAAAATCCACGCACAGGCACCTTCCACCCCCTCAATTGGAGTTCAGGACTGGAACATCGGGTCCTTCATTGAAACATCTGTGAATTCATCCCTTTTGGTGTGGAATCAAGTCATCCTCGTTCGAGGGACCGCCTTTAATGATGATGGAGTGACAGGGGGTGCCGAGGAACGAAACGTATAATCAGGTTAGGGTCAACGGTACAGTGTGTGTGTGTTGTACGTCATATTCCAGCATGAGAAATTAAAAGCCCAGTGTGCCGATTTGCCCCACGCAGGGTTTAGAGTTGTTGGACTCTTTGGCCAAAAACAATGGTTGATGCGCTAATGGAAAACTCAGCGCGTACACCTCACAACGCCCCTCCCCTTCAGTTAAAGGGGAGGGCCGCTGCGAATTCTTCAGCCTCTTCAGTGTCACCCACTGGGCCAAAGAGGGGGCTGCTGGTCTGCATGTTGGCAGCCGACTGAAAAGCTGACAAAAGATAGCGTCCGCTACGCTACCATCTCCCCTTTAAGGAGCGGCCAGAGCGCCAAAGCTACCACCTTGCCACGCACCGAGAAGCTAGCGGTCACATCGCCCCGCCCCCTCACACCCGCCCCCTGCCGAACACACGTCCCACGGTGGACAATTTCCCGAAGGGACGCAAAAGGGTTGGCGTGGGGCAATCAGGGATCGGCGCAGCGGTGCGCTAATCACATGGCCCGGTGCAAACCACTTTTTGCTGGCGGAGCCCCGGGGGGCAAAACCTGCGTGGGCCGCTGTGGTCGCCACACCAGAGCACTAACTCGTTAGTGCACCGTGATCGTTATCACCATTATCGCCTAACTGGCTCTTCGCAAAGGGGCAATTTCGGCCTCAAGGTATTCAGGGATGAGTTTTGGGGATGCTTCCGGGAACATTGATTGGCCAGGGGCAGAGGACCTCATCCGGGGACTGTCCCCAGAAAACGGGGACGTATGGTCCCTAACACAACGTCTCTCCGACAGACGGCACCTCCAACAGTGCAGCACTCCCTCAGTACTGCCCCTGCAACAGTGCAGCACTCCCTCAGCACTGCTCCTCCGACAGTGCCGCACTCCCTCAGCACTGCCCCTCCGACAGTGCAATACTCCCTCAGTACTGCCCCTCTGACAGTGCAGCACTCCCTCAGTACTGCCCCTCCGACAGTGCTGCACTCCCTCAGTATTGCCCCTCCAACAGTGCAACACTCCCTCAGTACTGCACTGGGAGTGCCAGCCTAGATTTTGTGCTCAAGTCTCTGGAGTGGGACTTGAACCCACAACCTTGTGACCCAGAGCACTAACCCCCTTATCTCTCTAGCCCTGCTGCTATTGGATTCAGCCTCCCATGGGCTAGAGAGACAGGGGGTTGCGGGCAATGACCCGAAAACGATCCGCGCCTGCGGGCCGCAGAAAGCCACGGCCCATCATTTAATCGTTGCCAGCAATCACTCCGGAAAAAAAATCGGCTCTGCTTTCTGTCCTCTAAATCCTGCTGGAAATTGTGACGGTGTGGATATCAAGGCAGCATACCATCAGCTGAATAATCTGTCAACACTATCTAGACCACCAAACAGGGCTGTGGTTACAGGACTAGACTACTAACCCAGACGGTCATCAGTCCAAATCATCCAATGGCAAGTCACTGAACCACGGCAGGGCACCAGAAGATGATTCAAACCTGTCAGATTGTCCCAAAAACCCAAAGGATTCCCTGAGGGAGCCCGCCACTCTTCCTGGTCTGGCCTACCTGCGACTTCAGTCCCGCACTACACGGCCCACACCATGTCCAGAGGCCCACTGGGGATGGGCCATGGTGTCTGTTATGTATGGAGAAAGAGACAGACTGAACACTGTGAGCTCAAAGCAAAGTGTGACCTTAGTCTTTTATTGCAGGTCTCCAGAGTGCCTCTCCAACCTGTGAAGCCTCCTTAAATACCTGTGCTCCCAAGGGATTGTGGGATCCCTTGGGACTCCAGGGGATGAACCCTGTGGTGGCTGTACAAAGTAAATACAAGTTTACATATATAACAACACTCCCCCCCACCTCCCAAAGTCAATAGTGTAACTATTTACAATGTGAGTCGATCTGGGGCCCTTCTTGCCCTGGTTGATCATCATTTCTTGGGCCCTCACTGGGCTGCTGTGCAGCTGGCCTTGCTGGGCTGCCTGGTGTGTTGGGCCCTGCAGGGCTGCTGTGGTGGATGGGTTCTGCTTCGTAGTCAACCGTGGTTGACATTGCCACTGTTGTGTATGTTGGGGGATCAAAAAAGGTAGGGTCCAAGGTGGGTGCTCAGGATAGTCCGTGAATCTGAGTTTGGTTTGGTCCAAGTGTTTCCGGTGAATGAGTCCATTTGAAAGTTTGATCCGAAACACCCTGCTCCCCTCTTTGGCCACGACAGTGCCGGGAAGCCACTTGGGACCTTGTCCATAATTTAATATAAATCCAGGGTTATTGATTTCAATCTCGCGTGACACATTTGCGCTATCATGGTATGTACTTTGTTGAAGCCGCCTGCTCTCTACCTGTTCATGTAGATCAGGGTGAACTAATGAGAGCTTTGTCTTAAATGTTTTTTTCATGAGCAGTTCAACAGGTGGGATCCCAGTGAGTGAGTGGGGTCTCGTGCGGTAGCTAAGCAGGACTCAGGATAGGCGAGTCTGCAGTGAGCCTTCAGTTACCTTCTTCAAGCCTTGCTTGATGGTTTGCACTGCTCTCTCGGCCTGACCATTGGACGCAGATTTAAACGGGGCAGATGTAACATGTTTGATCCCATTACGGGTCATGAATTCTTTGAACTCAGCACTGGTAAAACATGGCCCGTTGTCGCTCACCAGGACATTGGGTAAGCCGTGTGTGGCAAACATGGCCCGCAGGCTTTCAGTAGTGGCAGCGGACATGCCAGCCGACATTATCTCACATTCAATCCACTTGGAGTACCACAAGGAACATTTTACCCAAGAACGGGCCTGCATAGTCGACGTGTAATCTAGACCACAGTTTGGAGGGCCAAGACCATAAACTTCGCGGCGCCTTCCTGGGTACATTGCTTAACTACGAGCATGAATTACATCTGTAAACGCAGGACTCTAAGTCCGCATCAATACCAGGCCACCACACGTGGGATCTGGCTATCACTTTCATCATTACGATGCCTGGGTGGGTACTGTGGAGGTCATTGATGAAGGTGTCGCTGCCCTTCTTGGGAACCATTACACAATTGCCCCACAGAAGGCAGTCTGCCTGTATAGACATTTCATCTTTGCGCCGCTGGAACGGCTTTATCTCTTCCTGCATTTCCATTGGGACCCTGGACCAGCTCCCGTGAAGCACACAGCTTTTGACTAGAGATAATAAGGGGCCCTGGCTTGCCCAGGTTTTGATCTGCCGGGCAGGGATGGGTGATTGCTCATTCTCAAATGCTTCCATAACCATGGCTAAATCTACAGACTGCGCCATTTCCACCCCCGTGGTGGGCAATGGCAGCCTACTGAGAGCATCGGCGCAGTTTTCTGTGCCTGGTCTGTGACGGATGGCATAGTTTTATGCAGACAACATGAGCGCCCATCTCTGGATGCAGGCCGATGCATTGGTATTTATGCCTTTACTCTCGGAAAACAGGGATATAAGTGGCTTATGGTCAGTTTCCAATTCGAATTTTAGCCCAAACAGGTATTGATGCATTTTCTTTACCTCATAGACACAATCTAACGCTTCTTTCTCAATCATGCTGTAGGCTCTCTCAGCCTTAGACAGACTACTGGATGCATTAGCAACTGGTTATCATTAGCTTGTTGCAATACACACCCGACGCCATATGACGCCGCATCACATGCTGGTACCAAACGCTTACATGAATCATACAGCACAAGCAATTTGTTTGAGCATAACAATTTTCTCGTTTTTACAAATGCATTTTCTTGGCTTTTGCCCTAAACCCATTCATCCCCTTTTCGTAGTAAGACATGTAGTGGTTCTAACAGTGTGCTGAGACTCGGTAAGAAGTTACCAAAGTATTTCAGGAGTCCCAGAAACGACCGCAGCTCCGTCACGTTCTGTGGCCTCGGTGCGTTCTCGATTGCCTCCGTCTTCGCGTTAGTGGGCCAGATGCCGTCCGCTGCAATCCTCCTTCCCAAGAACTGCATTTCAGATGCCAGGAAAATGCACTTCGAGCATTTTAACCTGAGCCCCACGCGGTTGAGTCGACTAAGACCCTCCTCCAGGTTCAGCAGGTGCTCGACTGTGTTCCGACCTGTGACCAAGATGTCGTCCTGGAAGACCATGGTGTGCAGGACTGACTTCAGTAAAATTTCCATGTTTCTCTGGAATATCGCCGCCGCTGATCGGATTCCAAACGGGCATCTGTTATAAATAAAAAGACCTTTGTGCGTGTTGATGTAGGTGAGGCCCTTTGATGATTCCTCCAGTTCCTGCTTCACGTAGGCTGAAGTCAGATCCAGCTTCGTGAACGTCTTTCCTCCCGCCAGCATTGCAAAGAGGTCGTCGGCCTTTGGTAGTGGGTATTGGTCCTGCAGGGAGAAACGATTGATAGTTACTTTGTAATCAACACAGATTCTGACGGTGCCATCTCCCTTGAGGACAGGAACGATCGGGCTGGCCCACTCATTGAACTCGATCGGTGAAATGATGCCCTCTCGTTGCAGCTGGTCCAGCTCGATCTCTACCCTTTCTCTCATCATGTACGGTACTGCTCTCGCCTTGTGATGGATGGGTCGCGCACCTGGAATTAGGTGGACCTTCACTTTTGCTCCTTGGATTTTCCCGATGCCTGGTTCAAACAGCGAAGGAAATTTGTTTAAGACCTGGGCACACAAATTGTTGTCAACGGGCGATAGCGCTCGGACGTCGTCCCAGTTCCAGCGTATCTTTCCCAGCCAGCCCCTGCCGAGCAGCGTGGGACCATTGCCCGGTATCACCCAAAGTGGTAGCTTGTGCACCGCTCCATCGTAGGAGACCTTTACGGTAGCATTGCCGATTACGGGAATCAGTTCTTTCATGTCAGTTCTTAGTTTCGTACGAATTGGATTTAAGACTGGCTTTGAGGCCTTGTTGCACCACAATCTTTCGAAAGTCTTTTTGTCCATGATGGAGTGGCTCATTCCCGTGTCCAGCTCCATTGACACCGGGAGTCCATTTAGTTCAACATTCAGCATTATCGGGGGACAATGTGTGCACCCCATGTACCTCTGCCTCCTCGGTCTGAGGCTCTGGTTCGTCCTCTGCAACATGGTGGTTTGCAGGTTTAACAGGATTAGCAGCTCGCCTGCACATACGTTGGAGGTGTCCCATTGTTCCACAGCCGTTGCAAACATACCCTTTGAATCAGCATGAATGGAAATTATGTTCATCCCTGCAGCGCCAACAAGGTGTTAATGGCTTTGCATTCATCGCCCTTGATGGTGGACTCTGAGACATCTGCGGACGTGTAGCTGCAGGCATGTGTGACCCGCCCTGTATGTTGTGATTCGAAAACAACATCACTTTGTTCACAGTACTTGTAGCAGCACTTGTGTGCTGAGAGATTTGCTTAGTATTGTCACTGGTGGCTATCGCTATGGCCTTACTCAAGGTTGGGGTCTCTACAGTTAAAATTTGCGAAGTATGGTTTCGTGGCCAATGCCAATACAAAAAAGTCTCTGAGCATCCAAATGTCCTTCAAATTCGCAATGTCCTGCAAGGCGTCTTAGCTCGGTGACATAACTCGCCACTTCCTGGCCTTCAGACCTTTTGTAGGTGTAGAACCGGCACCTCGCCATCAGAATGCTTTCCTTTGGGTTCAAATGCTCTCGGACCAGTGTGCACAAATCATCGTATGATTTCTCCGTGGGTTTCGCTGGAATGACCATATTCTTCATGGGGCCATATGTTGGTGCCCCACAGACGGTGAGGAGGATCGCCTTTTGTTTGGCAGCGTTCTCTTCCCCATCTAGCTCATTGGCCATGAAGTATTGGTCGAATCACTCCACAAAAGTTTCCCAATTATCTCCCTCCGAGAATTTCTCCAGGATGCCCACTGTTCTCTGCATCTTTGGGTTCACTATCTGTATCTCGTCGCCAGTTGTTATGTATGGAGAAAGAGTCAGACTGAACACTGTGGGCTCAAAGTAAAGTGTGACCTTAGCCTTTTATTGCAGGTCTCCAGAGTGCCTTTCCAACCTGTGAGGCCTCCTTAAATACCTGTGCTCCCAAGGTATTATGGGATCCCTTGGGACTCCAGGGGATGAGCCCTCTGGTGGCTGTACAGAGTAAATACAAGTTTATATATATAACAGTGTCCACCCCATCTCAGGAAGAAAAAGAAAAGACTTGCAGTGGTTGTAAAAGGCGCTACAAAGTGCACTTATAACAATCAGGGGCAAGAATTGCTGTTCTTTGTTGTGCGCAGATTGGCTGCCCGCGTTTCCCACATTACAACAGTGACTACACTCCAAAAGTACTTCATTGGCTGTAAAGCGCTTTGAGACGTCCGGTGGTCGTGAAAGGTACTATATAAATGCAAGTCTTTCTTTTCTTTCTACGTATAGATAGATTGTTAACATGGTTCCTTTTGATACAGTTATAATCCTGCAACGCACAGTGGGCCAGATCTTGCTGTAGCAGGGTATCTCAAGGCCTCTGTTGTTCGTTAGACTTCTCCCCGCAACCTGAAGCTCAAAATTGTTTCTCCCACAAAGCTGCTGAGAGCGTCGCAGCCAGGGAAAACCAAGCATCTGGGACCCCAGTGAACAACCGTGCACCTCCTTAACCAATCAAATTGAAGGGTTGTGAAATTAACAGCGCAGGGACTGAGAAGGAGAGTGAATTCAAAGCCATATCAGGCACCAAAAGAGAAACAAAGAGAGGAAAAAAAAGATTGGATGAAGAGAGAGAGAGAAAAAGGAAAAAAAGTAGGGGCATAATCTTAGAATAAAGGGCTGCCCATTTAAAACAGAGATGAGAAGGAATTTCTTCTCTCAGAGAGCTGTGGAAGCTGGGACATTGAATAAATTTAAGACAGAGATAGACAGTTTCTTAACCGATAAGGGAATAAGGAGTTATGGGGAGCGGACAGGGAATTGGACCCGAGTCCATGATTGGATCAGCCATGATCGTATTAAATGGCGGAGCTGGTTCGAGGGGCCGTATGGCCGACTCCTGCTCCTATTTCTTATGTTCATATTTAGTAATTTAAGTTTGACATGAAGATCTCCAACAACAATTAAAACCTGAAGGAATGAGATTCCACACTTGCAATAGTTAATTTTCAGTGCCAGAGAGGTTGACTGGCAGTAATGAACATTTATTATGTTGTTAAAAGGGTACTTACACTACTAATTGCTAGCCCTAAATATCTGTGACGAGTTTAGTGCGTATCTGCCACGCAAATACAGCAACTGTCATGTATCTCACATTACTGTATATAACTGTATCTTACCATGCTGTAAGAACATAAGAACATAAGAACATAAGAACATAAGAATTAGGAACAGGAGTAGGCCATCTAGCCCCTCGAGCCTGCTCCGCCATTCAATAAGATCATGGCTGATCTGGTCGTGGACTCAGCTCCACTTACCCGCCCTCTCCCCGTAACCCTTAATTCCCTTATTGCTTAAAAATCTATCTCTCTTTGACTTGAAAACATTCAATGAGCCAGCCTCAACTGCTTCCTTGGGCAGAGAATTCCACAGATTCACAACCCTCTGGGAGAAGAAATTCTTTCTCAACTCGGTTTTAAATTGGCTCCTCCGTATTTTGAGTATGTGCCCCCTAGTTCTAGTCTCCCCCACCAATGGAAACAACCTCTCTGCCTCTATCTTGTCTATCCCTTTCATGATTTTAAATGTTTCTATAAGATCACCCCTCATCCTTCTGAACTCCAAGGAGTAAAGACCCAGTCTACTCAATCTATCATCATAAGGTAACCCCCTCATTTCTCGAATCAGCCGAGTGAATCGTCTCTGTACCCCTTCCAAAGCTAGTATATCCTTCCTTAAGTAAGGTGACCAAAACTGCACGCAGTACTCCAGGTGCGGCCTTACCAATACCTTATACAGTTGCAGCAACACCTCCCTGCTTTTGTACTCCATCCCTTTCGCAATGAAGACCAACATTCCATTTGCCTTCCTGATTACCTGCTGCACCTGCAAACTAACCTTTTGGGATTCATGCACAAGGACCCCCAGGTCCCTCTGCACCACAGCATGTTGTAATTTCTCCCCATTCAAATAATATTCCCTTTTACTGTTTTTTTTCCCAAGGTGGATGACCTCACACTTTCCGACATTGTATTCCATCTGCCAAACCTTAGCCCATTCGCTTAACCTATCCAAATCTCCTTGCAGCCTCGCTGAGTCCTCTACACAACCCGCTTTCCCACTAATCTTAGTGTCATCTGCAAATTTTGATTTCCTCTGACTCCGCGTACCTTTATCTTCTGCAGTAACCTTTTGTGTGGCACCTTATCGAATGCCTTTTGGAAATCTAAATACACCACATCCATCGGTACACCTCTATCCACCATGCTCGTTATATCCTCAAAGAATTCCAGTAAGTTAGTTAAACATGATTTCCCTTTCATGAATCCATGCTGCGTCTGCTTGATTGCACTATTCCTATCCAGATGTCCCGTTATTTCTTCCTTAATGATAGTTTCAAGCATTTTCCCCACTACAGATGTTAAACTAACCGGCCTATAGTTACCTGCCTTTTGCCTGCCCCCTTTTTTAAACAGAGGCGTAACATTAGCTGCTCTCCAATCCGCTGGTACCTCCCCAGAGTCCAGAGAATTTTGGTAGATTATACCAAATGCATCTGCTATAACTTCCGCCATCTCTTTTAATACCCTGGGATGCATTTCATCAGGACCAGGGGACTTGTCTACCTTCAGTCCCATTAGTCTGTCCAGCACTACCTCCCTAGTGATAGTGATCATCTCAAGGTCCTCCCTTCCCACATTCCTATGACCAGCAATTTTTGGCATGGTTTTTGTGTCTTCCACTGTGAAGACGGAAGCAAAATAATTGTTTAAGGTCTCAGCCATTTCCACATTTCCCATTATTAAATCCCCCTTTTCATCTTCTAAGGGACCAACATTTACTTTAGTCACTCTTTTCCGTTTTATATATCTGTAAAAGCTTTTACTATCTGTTTTTATGTTTTGCGCAAGTTTACCTTCGTAATCTATCTTCCCTTTCTTTATTGCTTTTTTAGTCATTCTTTGCTGTTGCTTAAAATTTTCCCAATCCTCTAGTTTCCCACTAACCTTGGCCACCTTATACGCATTGGTCTTTGATTTGATACTTTCCTTTATTTCCTTGGTTATCCACAGCTGGTTATCTCTTCTCTTGCTGCCCTTCTTTTTCACTGGAATATATTTTTGTTGCGCATTATGAAAGAGCTCCTTAAAAGTCCTCCACTGTTCCTCAATTGTGCCACCGTTTAGTCCTTGTTTCCAGTCTACTTTAGCCAACTCTGCCCTCATCCCACTGTAGTTCCCTTTGTTTAAGCATAGTACGCTCGTTTCTGACACAACTTCCTCATCCTCAATCTGTATTACAAATTCAACCATATTGTGATCACTCATTCCGAGAGGATCTTTTACGAGGAGATCGTTTATTTTTCCTGTCTCTTTACATAGGACCAGATCCAAAATGGCTTGCTCCCTTGTAGGCTCTGTTACATACTGTTCTAAGAAGCAATCCCGTATGCATTCTATGAATTCCTCCTCCAGGCTACCCCCTGCGATTTGATTTGACCAATCGATATGTAGGTTAAAATCCCCCATAACTACTGCCGTTCCTTTTTCACATGCCTCCATTATTCCCTTGATTATTGCCCGCCCCACCATGAAGTTTTTATTTGGGGGCCTATAAACTACGCTGACCAGTGACTGTTTCCCCTTACTATCTCTAATCTCCACCCACAATGATTCAACATTTTGTTCATTGGAGCCAATATCATCCCTCACAACTGCCCTGATATCATCCTTTATTAACAGAGCTACCCCACCTCCTTTCCCTTCTTGCCTATCTTTCTGAATCGTCAGATACCCCTGTATGTTTAATTCCCAGTCTTGGCCACCTTGCAACCATGTTTCTGTAATGGCCACCAAATCATACCCATTTGTAATGATTTGTGCCATCAACTCACTTACTTTATTTCTAATGCTGCGTGCATTTAGGTAGAGTGTTTTCATCCTAGTTTTTAAACCATGATTTTTAGTTTTTACCCCTCCTGCAGCCCTTTTATATTCAGTGGCCCTTTTTGTTTTTTGCCTTTGGTTTCTCTGCCCTCCACTTTTACTCATCTCTTTTCTGTCTTTTGTTTTTGTCTCCTTTTTGTTTCCCTCTGTCTCCCTGTATTGGTTCCCATCCCCCTGCCATATTAGTTTAACTCCTCATCAACAGCACTAGCAAACACTCCCCCTTGGACATTGGTTCCGTTCCTGCCCAAGTGCAGACCGTCCGGTTTGTACTGGTCCCACCTCCCCCAGAATCTGTTCCAATGCCCCACGAATTTGAATCCCTCCCTGCTGCACCACTGCTCAAGCCACGTATTCATCTGTGCTATCCTGCGATTCCTACTCTGACTAGCACGTGGCACTGGTAGCAATCCCGAGATTACTACTTTTGAGGTCCTACTTTTTAATTTAACTCCTAGCTCCTTAAATTCGTCTCGTAGGACCTTATCCCTTTTTTTACCTATGTCGTTGGTACCAATGTGCACCACAACAACTGGCTGTTCTCTCTCCCTTTTCAGAATGTCCTGCACTTGCTCGGAGACATCCTTGACCCTTGCACCAGGGAGGCAACATACCATCCTGGAGTCTCGATTGCGGCCGCAGAAACGCCTATCTATTCCCCTTATGATTGAATACCCTATCACTATCGCTCTCCCACTCTTTTTTATGCCCTCCTGTACAACAGAGCCAGTCATGGTGCCATGAACTTGGCTGCTGTTGCTCTCCCCTAATGAGTCATCTCCCTCAACAGCACTCAAAGCAGTGTATCTGTTTTGCAGGGGGATGACCAGATGGGACCCCTGCACTACCTTCTTTGTACTACTCTTCCTGCTGGTCTTCCATTCCCTAGCTGGCTGTGGATCCTTCTCATGCGGTAAGACCAACTCACTACATGTGCCACTTATGTCATTCTCAGCATCGTGGATGCTCCAGAGTGAATCCACCCTCAGCTCCAATTCCGCAACGCGGTCCGTCAGGAGATGGAGGCGGATACACTTCTTACACACGTAGTCGTCAGGGACACCGGAAGCGTCCCTGAGTTCCCACATGGCACAGGAGGAGCATATCACGTGACCGAGCTCTCCTGCCATGCCTTAACACTTAGATACCCTTAAATTGGTAATAACAATGTTACAGTTTACTTACTGATATAAAAATAAAAAGAAAAGCTACTCACCAATCACCAGCCAATCACTTACCCCATTGGCTGTGACGTCACCTTTTGATTCCTTTCTACTTCTTTTTTGCTTTCTCTCCCGCTGTAGCTGCACCGGTACGCCTTTGATAGGCCGCTCCGACGCTGCTCCCACCTCTCGCTAACTGCCGCTGACTCTCGAGCTCCCGCTGGGCCTTTGATAGGCCGCTCCGACGCTGCTCCCACCTCTCCGCAACTGCCGCTGACTCTCGAGCTCCCGCTGGGCCTTTTATAGGCCGCTCCGACGCTGCTCCCGCCTCTCGCCAACTGCCGCTGACTTTCGAGCTCCCGCTGGGCCTTTTATAGGCCGCTCCGACGCTGCTCCCGCCTCTGCCCAACTGCCGCTGACTCTCGAGCTCCCGCTGGGCCTTTTATAGGCCGCTCCGACGCTGCTCCCACCTCTCGCCAACTGCCGCTGGCTCTCGAGCTCCCGCTGGGCTTTTATAGGCCGCTCCAACACTGCTCCCGCCTCTCACCAACTGCCGCTGACTCTCGAGCTCCCGCTGGGCCTTTTATAGGCCGCTCCGACGCTGCTCCCACCTCTCACCAACTGCCGCTGACTCTTGAGCTCCCGCTGGGCCTTTTATAGGCCGCTCCGACGCTGCTCCCACCTCTCACCAACTGCCGCTATACATGACTGTAACTGGATATGACCTGTAACAATAAGCATACCTTACCACCAGGGGTGCACTTGCAGGAGACACTCCATACCTGTCCCACTGTGGTATATAAAGGAAGGTCTCAGGCAAGTGCAGCACTGGAGAGCTGGAATTAAAGGTGCAGGTCCTGAGTGACCTTGACTTCAGCATGTGTCTCGTGTAAGTCAGTACATTAGAGTCAGGACTTAACAGTGGCGACGAGTTACGGGATCACAGAATCCACAGAATGGCTACCAACAGCTCAGATGAGAAATACAATGCTGGAGACAATTGGGATGACTTTATAGAAAGGCTCCAGCAAGCTTTGTGACCAAAGACTGGCTGGGCGACGATAAGGCAGACAAGAGAAGAGCCCATCTCTTGACCAGCTGTGGCTCGAAAACATACGCTTTAATGAAAGACCTGCTGGCACCCGAGAAACCAGCAAGCAAGTCGTTTGAGGAGTTGAGCACACTGGTGAGAGACCACCTGAAGCCAGCGAGCAGCCTACACATGGCCAGACACAGGTTCTATAACTACAGACGCTGTGTGGGCCAGAGCATGTCCGTCTTCGTGGCGGAACTTCGGAGGCTGGCTAGTTCATGTGAGTTCTCCGATGAACTAAGGAGAGAAGTACTGAGAGACTTTTTTATTGAAGGAATAGGCCACGCAGGCATATTCCGAAAGCTTATAGAGACTAAGAACTTGACTCTAGAGGCAACAGCACTAGTCGCAAGACGTTCTTGGGGGGCGAAGAAGAAACGAGGCTGATCTATACTTCGGCTACCACAACCAACGAGGCATCAGAACATTGTGAAACAAACCGCTACCCCCCACCCACAGACAAAGGCAGGAGAGCAGGCCTTCAACAGCAGATAGTGGCGTCAGAAGCCATCAAAATCAAGGGCCACATGAACGGCGGATCACACCTCATCAACCCACAATGCGAGCAATCACAACAGATTGAGAGAAGCTCAAGGGAGATCAGCCAGACGCAGCTCATCCTTCGGAAACAATGGAAATGGTCTGTGTTGGAGATGTGGGGGAAGGCACTCAACCAGGGTATGTCGATTTCAGCATGCCGTTTGCAGAAACTGCAACTACACAGGGCATCTGGCTCGCACGTGCAGAAAAACAGCAGCTCGGCTGGTATACGAATCGGAAGGGTCGGAAAGCGGACCAGAAGTCGGTTGGAACAGTGCACGGGACGCCGAGGTACAGCGAGTTAACACGATCAATGTCCACCATTCTTACACCAAGACGCCTCCAATTATGATGAGGCTTCTACTCAACGGGATACTCGTCAACATGGAACTGGACACGGGGGCCAGTAAATCCCTCATGAGCATTCAACAATTTGAACAGCTGTGGCTACACAAAAGCAACAGACTAAAACTCACAAAGATCGACACCAAACTAAGGACCTATACTAAAGAAATCATCCCAGTCCTTGGCAGCGCCATGTTCTCAGTCACACACACAGGGATGGTGCACCGACTTTCCCTGTGGATTGTTCCTAGTATCTCCCAGCCCTGTTGGGGAGAAGCTGGCTAGCAGAACTTAATTGGAAATGGGATGATGTTCACGCCATGTCATCAGAGGAACGGACTTCCTGCTCAACAGTTCTAAGCCGTTTTGAACATCTCTTTCAGCCAGGTGTGGGCACCTTCAAAGGGGCTAAAGTTAGAATCTACATCACACAGAATACCAGACCTGTCCATCACAAGGCTAGAGCTGTGCCTTATGTGATGAGGGAAAAGATTGAAAACGAACTGGACCGGCTTCTGCGGGAAGGCATAATTTCTCCCATGGAATTCAGCGACTGGGCAAGCCCCATCGTGCCCGTCATGAAGCTTGATGGATCCGTGCGAATCTGTGGGGATTACAAGTCTACCATAAACAGAGTCTCCCTACAGGACCAATACCCGCTGCCCAGAGCGGAGGACCTATTTGCCACGTTGGCTGGAGGAGAACTTTTCTCGAAACTTGACCTCACATCTGCGTATATGACGCAAGAACTGACCGAAGAGTCTAAGCTACTCACCACCATCAACAGACATCGAGGCCTTTTTGTGTACAATCGATGCCCATTCGGCATCAGGTCGGCAGCTGCTATATTCCAGTGCAACATGGAAAGTCTGCTCAAGTCCATCCCGGGGACGGTTGTGTTTCAAGATGATACACTCATCACGGGCAGGGACACCGACTCTCATCTCCGCAACCTTGAAGAAGTACTAAGTCGATTGGATTGGGTAGGCCTAAGAAATCCAAGTGTCTGTTTCTCGCACCTGAGGTTGAATTTTTGGGCGGAAGGATTGCCGCTGATGGAATCCGCCCAACCGAATCCAAAACCGAAGCGATTCGCCTGGCACCCAGGCCCCGGAATGTCTCGGAACTGCGAGCCTTTCTCGGGCTACTCAATTACTTTGGGAACTTTATGCAGAACTTGAGCACGCTGCTGGAGCCTCTCCACGTGCTACTCAGAAAGGGGTGCGATTGGTTTTGGGGGAATGCCCAAAAACGCGCCTTCAATAAGGCAAGCAACCTTCTATGTTCCAAGAGTGTTTTTGACCCAGGTAAAGAGTTAGTCCTTACGTGTGATGCGTCAGCGTACAGGGTCGGGTGCGTTTTACAGCACGTCAATGAAGAGGGTAAATGGCAGCCTGTTGCTTATGCCTCCAGGTCACTTTCGCAGGCAGAGCGCGGGTATGGTACGGTTCAGAAGGAGGCGCTTGCGTGCATGTACGGTGTCAAAAAGATGCACCAATACCTTTTCGGGGCCAAGTTTGCGTTAGAAACCGACCACAGACCCCTCACGTCCCTACTATCCGAGTGCAAGGCAATCAACGCCAACGCCTTGGCGCGCATTCAGCGGTGGGCACTCATGCTGGCGGCTTACGACTACACGATAAGGCACAGACCAGGCACAGACAACTGTGCCGACGCGCTTAGCAGACTACCCCTGGTGATCACAGAAGGGTCCGACAAACAGGACTGTGAGATGGTCATGGCAATCAATGCCTTTGAATCCACAGGTTTGCCCATGACGGCTCACCAAATCAGAGCCTGGACGACCAGCGACCCCACGTTATCTCTAGTTAAAAGGTGCGTTTTAACCGATGACTGGGCAGAGGCTCGCGATGCCTGCCCCGAGGAGGTCAAACCCTTCCATAGGCACATGCATGAACTCTCACTACAGGCAGACTGCCTGATGTGGGGCAGCCGAGTAGTTATGCCCTTACGAGGCAGGGAGGCGTTTGTCCGGGAGCTCCAGCGCGAGCACCCGGGGATTGTCCTTATGAAGGCCATAGCCAGATCCCACGTCTGGTGGCCTGGCATTGATGCGGACTTGGAGCTCTGCATCCGTCGGTGCACCATTTGTGCCCAACTCAGTAATGCCCCCAGGGAGGCCCCCCTAAGCCCCTGGCCCTGGCCCACCAAACCGTGGTCGCGGGTGCATGTAGACTATGCGGGCCCATTCATGGGCAAAATGTTCCTCGTAGTCGTTGATGCATTTTCAAAATGGATCAAGTGTACCATTTTAAACTCGAGCACAACCTCCACCACTGTGGAGAGCCTTAGAACCATATTTGCAACACACGGTATTCCTGACATATTGGTCAGTGATAATGGTCCGTGCTTCACCAGCGCAGAATTTCACGATTATTTAGTTGACCACGGTATAAATCACATTAAGACGGCACCTTTCAAGCCGGCCTCCAATAGCCAGGCGGAGCGAGCAGTGCAGATCATTAAACAAGGCATGCTCAGAATCCAAGGTCCCACGCTGCAGAGCTACCTGTTGCGACTGCTGCTGGCACACAGATCTCGTCCGCATTCGTTGACTGGGGTTCCCCCCCCCCGCAACTATTGATGAAACGAACCTTAAAGACCAGGCTCTCGTTAATCCTCCCAGACATGCATGAAATTGTTGAGGCTAAGCGTCAAAACCTACTGAGTACCATGACCGAAATTCGAGGCGGAGATGGAATGAGATAGGGGACAAAGTGTTTGTGCTAAACTATGGCCGGGGTCCCAAATGGCTTGCAGGGATAGTAACAGGCAAAGGTAGAAACAGGCTACTGGTTGTACAAATGGACAATGGCCAAACCTGCCGGAGGCATGTAGACCAAGTAAAAAGTAGATTCACTGATAACACAGAAGAACCAGAGGCAGTCTGCAATGTGGAACTCACACCACACCTGGTGGACAGACGGTGGAACAACCTGAGGAAAGGGCAGTCTCAACAGACAGCCCAGGCGAGATACCAGCAATCACACCGAACGAAAAACAGGCACCAAGGCAAACAACTGAATCACAACTAAGACGCTCCACGCGAGAGCACAGACCACCTGTGAGACTGAATCTATAAAGGCAATAAGACCTTGGGGGAGGGTGATGTCAATTATCTCATATTACTGTATATAACTGTATCTTACCATGCTATACATGACTGTAACTGGACATGACCTGTAACAATAAGCATACCTTATTGCACTTGCAGGAGACACTCCATACCTGTCCCACTGAGCTATATAAAGGGAGGTCTCAGGCAAGTGCAGCACTGGAGAACTGGAATTAAAGGTGCAGGTCCTGAATGACCTTGACTTCAGCATGTGTCTCGTGTAAGTCAGTACATTAGAGTCAGGACTTAACAGCAACCTCCCGCCATTCACTGCACATCAGCGTGAGCCAGACTCCAGATGCTGTTTTTGTGAAGCTCACGGTGGAGCGGTGCAATGCGGACAGCAGCGTTCGGATATTCGCGTTTAACCGTGCATTTGCCCCATGGCTGAAGCTGCGGTATCGTTTACCCGTAAATAACAGCCATTAGTCTCACCGTTATTTTGACAGCAAAATTCCGGCCCAAAATGACTAAAGGGGCAATGGTCCTAGCATTTCTTTTCAGGGAGAGTGAAAATCAGCAGGTCCCTTGAACTACAATAATGGACCAGCAACAATACAACAGGCTTCACACAAAATATCATCGTCTTAAAACAAACAACGAAAGGTTTGCCAAACCACTTTTTCCAGGTTCTCTCGAAGAAGACAGTGTGACTCCACCACAGTAGTGTGACATATTCTTCTGTCCGAATTCAGATTGATACAAGCGATTAAATAAATTTGCATAGAATCATAGAAATTTACAGCACGGAAGGAAGCCATTTTGGCCCATCGTGTCCGCACCATCAACAAAGAGCTATCCAGCCTAATCCCACTTTCCAGCTCTTGGTCCATAGCCCTGTAGGTTACAGCACTTCAACTGCACATCCAAGTACTTCTTAAATGTGGTGAGGGTTTCTGCCTCTACCACCCTTTTAGGCAGTGAGTTCCAGACCCCCACCACCCTCTGGGTGAAGAAATTTCCCCTCAAAACCCCTTTAAATCTTCTATCAATTACTTTAAATCTATGCCCCTGGTTGTTGACCGCCCTGCTAAGGGAAATAGGTCCTTCCTATCCACTCTATCCAGGCCCCTCATAATTTTATACACCTCAATAAGGTCTCCCCTCAGCCTCCTCTGTTCCAAAGAAAAATGTACAATATAACCCCGAATACAAGACGTTTGAGGCAATGGTTCTATTCTCAACTTCAAAGTGCACAACTCAAAGCCTCCCTGAAAAAATGTAACATCCCCACCAACTCTTGGGAATCCCTGGCCCAGGACCGCTCAAAGTGGAGGAGAAGCATCCGAGAAGGCTCCGAACACCTCGAGTCTCTTTGCCGGGAGCACGCAGAAGCCAAGTACAAACAACGGAAGGATCATCATCATCATCCATGGTGTCCAGGGCAGGGCCATGGATCGTGATGACTGGGGGGAAGTGCTGTGTGGTGAGGACAGGCTGGTGGAGGACCTTTGTCTTACAGATGTTTAGCGTAAGGTCCAACACCGCCTCTGGTGCGCCAGTGCAGTCTTCGGCCGCCTGAGGCAAACAGTGTTTGAAGACCAGACCCTCAAAACTGCCACCAAGCTCATGGTCTACAGGGCTGTAATAATACCCACCCTCCTGTATGGCTCAGAGACATGGACCATGTACAGTAGATATCTCAAGTTGCTGGAGAAATAACACCAACGATGTCTTTGCAAGATCCTACAAATCCCCTGGGAGGACAGACGCACCAAGATCAGCGTCCTCGTCCAGGCCAACATCCCCAGCATTGAAGCACTGACCACACTCGATCAGCTCCACTGGGCAGGCCACATAGTCCGCATGCCAGACACGAGACTCCCAAAGCAAGTGCTCTACTCGGAGCTCCTTCACGGCAAATGAGCCAAAGGTGGGCAAAGGAAACGTTACAAGGACACCCTCAAAGCCTCCCTTGTAAAGTGCCACATCCCCATTCCCATCCCCATGATGCATCAGCGGAAGGAGCGTGTGACCCACCTGTCCCTTCCCCCATGGTCTGTCCCACCTGTGACAGAGCTATAGATCCTGCATTGGTCTCATCAGTCACCTGAGAACTCCTATTAGTGTGGAAGCAAGTCATCCTCGACTCCAGGGGACTGCCTAAGATTCTCAATTATCGTTATGAGCTGCAGGGATCGGTTTTCATGGTGTCTTGGCACCTTCATTAGCATAAGTGGTTTTCAGATGATGTTGATGATGATGATGAAGTGGTTTTCAGCTCCCTCCATCATTACTGACCAGGTTTGTTATCTCACTGTCAATGAAATACTGCAGCAACATACTCTCAGAACAACTGACTCCTGACCCTAACCCGACACATAATTACTCGCTCTAAGGTCAGGTTATGCTTTGAATATTCCATTCCCCCAGACACATATTGCATTCCAAGTGTTTCTCAGCTCTCGTTTCATCCCAATATCCTACTGCCAATATATAAGCAAATGCACGCACACACACACACACACACTTGGGAACCTTACAACTCTCCCGAGATCTCTGCGTTTCTCCATCGCTGGTCTCTTGCACACCCCCACTCCATTCATCTCCACCATTGGCGGCCGTGCCTTCAGGCATTGAGGCCCTAGGCTCTGGAATTCCCTCCCTGAACCTCTCCGAGTCTCTACCTCTCTCTCTCTCTCTCCTCCTTTAAGATGCTTCTTAAAAGCCACCCACCTGTCCCAATATTTCCTTTGACACAGTGTCAAATTTCTGCCTGATAATGCTCGTGAAGTGCCTTGGGACATTTTACTACGTTAAAGGCACTATATAAATCCAAGTTGTTGTAGGAAAAGACTTGCATTTATACAGCACCTTTCACGACCACCGGACATCTCAAAAGCGCTTTACAACCAATGAAGTACTTTTGGAGTGTAGTCACTGTTGTAATGTGGGAAACGTAGCAGCCAATTTGTGCACAGCAAGCTCCCACAAACAGCAATGTGATAATGACCAGATATTCTGTTTTTGTTATGTTGATTGAGAGATAAATATTGGCCCAGGACACCAGGGATAACTCCTCTGCTCTTCTTCAAAATAGTACCATGGGATTTTTGACATCCACCTGAGAGGGCAGACGGGGCCTCGATTTAACGTCTCGTCTGACAGTGCACCACTCCTTCAGCACTGCACTGGAGTATCAACCTAGAGTGGGGACTTGAACCCACAACCTTCTGACGCCGAGACAGGAGTACTACTCACTGAGCCACAGCTGACAGGAAAAGAGGAGTTGTTAACCAAGCCCCTAATGGCCAATGACGATATCTACCAAATTAATTAAATTCATCTTTTTTCCCTTATTCGTTTCCAAAAAAAACCTTCCTTCTCGCAAGGTAAATAAATAAATACAGGAGGCAGCTAAATAAAGGATGCTAGCAATACACCGTTCCCATGCACCATTTGCACAGTGAGAGTTTAGGAACTGGCCAGTCTCTCGGTCCTTGCACAGTGCAGGTTAGGACTGGCTCAGCAGATTCGATTCCCAAATCACATCCAACCTCTAAACCACCGCAGAAAACAAGAGATGTTCTGTGAGCACTGTGTCAAAAAAGTGTGCTTGTGAACTGGATTCAGCACAAAAACTAGGATTAAATATATATATATATTTAAAATGCAATAATCACACATTTACGTGATACAATATTAAAAGGATATTTTTAATAAAATATTTAATTAATTTAAACAAATTAGTGGAATATGTAGATCTAGCAATCGCACATGGCAACTATTTACATTATTGAAAGAATCCTTAGAATCTGACGTGTGTGTGTATAGATTTTATTTCCCCTCCTGTTGCTAAGCAGCACTCTCAGTCATCACCAGCTCCGAACACACTCTGTGCACTGCAACCAGCTCCAGGCTGCACAATGCTTCCCATCTCATCCCCTCACCCTCTCACCCTTGTGGGGGACTGGGTCCACTTCCACATGCATCCTTTTCAATAAATGTTATGATTCTAGGGAGATAGAGATATAGAGAGAGACAGAGCGAGAAAGAGACAGAGCGAGAGAGAGACAGCGCGAGAGACAAAGAGCGAGAGAGGTGTAGATTGGTATAGTTAGAGAGGTACAGATAGAGAGAGAGGTATAGGTAGAGAAAGAGATATAGAGGTACAGAGGGATAGGGAGGTATTGAGAGAGGTTTAGAGAGAGAGAAAGAAGTATATATAGAGAGGTAATAGAGAGCGAGAAAGGTATAGAGAGAGGTGTAGATAGATCAGAGATAGAGAGGTCTAGAGAGAAGTAGGTATAGAGAGGTATTGAGAAAAGAGAGGTATAAATAGATCATAGATCGAGGTACAGAGAGAGAGAGAGAGCTGTAGAGAGGTATAGCGAGAGAGGGAGATCATAGAGAGAGGTACAGAGAACGAGAGAGGGCTATAGAGCGGTATAGAGAGGGAGGTATAGATAGAGAGAGAGGTATATACAGAGAGGTGTAGATATCAGAGAGAGAGGTGAGGATATCAGAGAGAGAGGTGAGGATATCAGACAGAGGGGATATCAGAGAGAGAGGATATCAGAGAGAGAGGTGTAGATATCAGAGAGGAGGATATCAGAGAGGTGAGGATATCAGAGAGAGAGGATATCAGAGAGTGAGGATATCAGAGAGAGAGAGGTGTAGATATCAGAGAGAGAGAGAGGATATCAGAGAGGAGGATATCAGAGAGGAGGATATCAGAGAGGTGAGGATATCAGAGAGAGAGGATATCAGAGAGAGAGGTGTAGATATCAGAGAGAGAGGATATCAGAGAGGAGGATATCAGAGAGAGAGGTGTAGATATCAGAGAGGAGGATATCAGAGAGTGAGGATATCAGAGAGTGAGGATATCAGAGGGCTGATACAGAGGGTCAGACACACATTGCCTGACTGACACACACTGCTCCCTTGCCGCACTCACCGCCTGCAGACTGCTCCTGCCCTCCCGGAGGGGCTGTGGCTGTGGCTGTGGGCCGGCGGCGCGGTGCCCCCGGGTGTTGCTGTGCTGGGGTAGCGCCCTGCTGTCCTGCCACAGGTAATACACCATGCCCACGATCCAGGTCACCGCCAGCAGCGCCGCCGCATTGCCCCGCACCCTGCGCATCGTCCTTGGGCTGGCGGGGGAGCCCGTGTGTGTGCGAGCCGGCTCTGTCCCTGTCTCTGTCCCCGCTCCGACTTCGGCTCCGGCTGCCACCGATCGCCCCGCCAGCCCCGCCGCACACAGCCCGCTGCCCGCAACTCGCCGGGTCCTAGAGCCCGCCGGCCTGGCCCGCCCCCAGACCAGCCCCGCCCTATGTGTTCCCTCCCCTCCCCGCCCAATGTGTTCTCCCCCAGCCCAATGTGTTCCCTCCCGTCACCGAGTCAATGCACAACCTGTCCCAGAGTAACTCAGCACACAGCATTCCAGTGCCCAGGAATAACCTGTCAGCATTCCCTAATCCAAGGAGGCAGACAAAAAGCAGGAAACTATAGATTAGTTAGCCTAACATCTGTGATTGGGAAAATGCTGGAGTCCATTATTAAAGAAGCAGTAGCAGGGCATTTGAAAAATCAAAATTCGGTCAGGCAGAGTCAGCATGGATTTATGAAGGGGAAGCTCTTTGAGGATATAACGAACAGGGTGGATAAAGGGGAACATAGAAACATAGAAACATCGAAAATAGGTGCAGGAGTCAGCCATTCGGCCCTTCGAGCCTGCACCGCCATTCAATGAGTTCATGGCTGAACATGCAACCTCAGTACTCCATTCCTGCTTTCTCGCCATACCCCCCGATCCCCCCAGTAGCAAGGACCACATCTAACTCCCCCCGCCCCCCGAACACATCCAGTGAATTGGCCTCAACAACTTTCTGCGGCAGAGAATTCCACAGGTTCACCACTCTCTGGGTGAAGAAGCTTCTCCTCATGATGAACCATGGATGTGGTGTATTTGGACTTTCAGAAGTCATTTGACAAGATGCCACATAAAAGGTTACTGCACAAGATAAAAGTTCAAGGGGTTGGGAGTAATATATTAGCATGGATAGAGGATTGGCTAACTAACAGAAAACAGAGAGTCGGGATAAATGGGTCATTCTCTGGTTGGCAATCAGTAACTAGTGGGGTGCCGCAGGGATCGGTGCTGGGACCCCAACTATTTACAATCTATATTAACAACTTGGAAGAAGGGACTGAGTGTAACGCTGCCAAGTTTGCTGATGATACAAAGATGGGAGGAAAAGCAATGTGTGAGGAGGACACAAAACATCTGCAAAAGGACATAGGCAGGCTAAGTGAGTGAGCAAAAATTTGGCAGATGGAGTATAATGTGAGGTCATGCACTTTGGCAGAAAAAATCAAAGAGCAAGTTATTATTTAAATGGAAAGATTGTAAAATGCCGCAGTACAGCGGGACCTGGGGGTACTTGTGCATGAAACACAAAAGATTATTATGCAGGTGCAGCAAGTGATCAGGAAGGGCAATGGTATCTTGGTCTTTATTGCAAAGGGGATGGAGTATAAAAGCAGTGAAGTCTTGCTACAGCTATACAGGGTATTGGTGAGGCCACACCTGGAGTACTGCATGCAGTTTTGGTTTCCATATTTACGAAAGGATATACTTGCTTTGGAGGAAGTTCAGAGAAGGTTCACTAGGCTGATTCCGGAGATGAGGCGGTTGAGTAAAGGTTGAGGAAAGGTTGAGTAGGTTGGGCCTCTACTCATTGGAATTGAGAAGAATGAGCAGTGATCTTATCGAAACGTATAAGATTATGAGGGGGCTTGACAAGGTGGATGCAGAGAGGATGTTTCCACTGATGGGGGAGACTAGAACTAGGGAGCATGATCTTAGAATAAGGGGCCGTCCATTTAAAACAGAGATGAGGAGGAATTTCTTCTCTCAGAGGGTTGTAAATCTGTGGAATTCGCTGCCTCAGAGAGCTGTGGAAGCTGGGACATTGAATAAATTTAAGACAGAAATAGACAGTTTCTGAGCGGTAAGGGGATAAGGGGTTATGGGGAGCGGGCAGGGAAATGGAGCTGAGTCCATGATCAGATCAGCCATGATCTTATTGAATCGAGGGGCCGTATGGCCTACTCCTGCTCCTATTTCTTATGTTCTTACGTTCTTATGTTCTTATCCCTCTGTCCCTCCGCTCCATCCCATTCTCCAACCCCCCCCCCACCCCTTCGCTTCCACTCCATTCCCCACCCACCCCTCTGTCTCTGTCCCATTCCCCACCCATCCCTCTGTCTCTGTCCCATTCCCCACCCACCCCTTTGTCTCTGTCCTAATTCTAATCTAAAAACCCAAGCTGGATCAATATCGGGGGCAGTCTAAACATAAGTAATGATTGCCACCGGCTTCTTTCACTGCTTAAAGGGGAGGTCCACTGATGCTGCAGCCCCTCATTCTCAGCATTGTTGGGTGAACAGCCGCCTCAACAACATACGAAGGACAAGGAGAAGGAGCGCTTGTTTACAAATGCTGAGGCAGATCGCCACCCCAGGGGAAGAGCCCGGGGGTTTTCCGGGGAAGATTTGGAGGCCTTGGTTTTCGCGTTGGGGAGAAGGTGGGCGGTCCTGTACCCACTGGCAGAGGGCCCTCGTCACAGGTCTGCCCCACTGTGTGGAGGGAGGTGGCACCACGTCATGGGCAGCACTGTGCTTCCCAGAGCCCACTCCCAGTGCAGGAGGAAGTTTAACCACCTCACACGGGGGGGGTCAGGGTGAGTGACATTTCAACAAATGCTACATACCACCATCTGTACATTTATTAATGGTATTTGGAATATTTTGTGGTCTCTCTCAGTTCATCTTTGTGCCCAGGAGGACGCTGTGATAGGCCATGAGACAGGAGGGTACGATGGGGATGTGCTGAGCTACGGGGATCGGGGGTTTCATTGCTGGGGATCGGAGTCCGAGAAGCCGGTCACGGTCGGTCCGTCCAGAAGGCCGATTGTCTCGCTGCCTCCTCCTCCTCCTCATCCTCTTCCTCCTTCCCCTCGTCTTCCTTCTCCTCCTCCCCTCCTCCTCTTCCTCTTCATCCTCCTTCTCCTCTTCATCCTCCTCATCGTCTTCCTCCTTATCCTCCTCCTCCTCATCTTCCTTGTCCTTCTCCCCATCATCCGCCTCTTCCTCCTCCTTTCCTCCTCTTCCTACTCCCTCCCTCCTCCCTCTCTCCCTCCCTCCTCCTCCTCGTCCTCCTTATCCTCCTCCTCATCTTCCTTGTCCTTCTCCCCATCATCCTCCTCCTCCTCATCCTCCTCCTTCCTCCCTCCTCCCTCTCTCCTCATCCTCCTCCTCACTCCCTCCTCCCTCCTCCTCCTCCTCCTCCCTTCCTCTTCCCTCTCTCCCTCATCACTCCTCCTCCTTCCCTCCTCCCTCCCTCCCTCCTCCCTCCTCCGCCCTCCTTCTCCTACTCATCCTCCTCTTCCTCGTCCTCCTCCTCCTCCCCAGTCCTGCAGCCCCCATGACAGTCAGGAAGCGTTGTGAGCAGAAGTCTTTAACACTTCTGCACTTGAATGAACACTCCTGTCACCAAAAAATCCGAAAATAACTAAAGAGCTATTTCAGTTGCAGGAAGTAGCAAACGGGCACTGAAACTTCTAAACCCTGTCAGCTAACCAGCTGGTTGGAGATGGTGCCTTTAACTATCACTGCTGCAGCCTGCTTTCTGCTTGTAGATGCCAGCTCGCCCAGTCATTGATCTGCGCTCCTGTTGAGGTAAGTGGCTAAATCCAATGTTGGAAATCGGCCGTCCAGTGAGCGCTGCACACTCACTGCCGTCACAATCCCCGTCATGGCGAGCTCCCTGGCGATCGAAGTCAGCGGCAGTGTTACCTGTCATGTATTCAACCAGCATTGTAACCCATGTATAATCTGACCTAAGTTGCCCACTGTGAGAAAAATGACCACTAGGTGGTGAACGTGTGGGAGACACTCCTAACCTGGACCTTCAGGTATAAAAGTGGAAGCTCCACCCACTTTCATCACTTGAGTGCTAAGGAATAAAGGACAGGTCACAGACTGACCTTCTCTCAAGCATGGGCCTCGTGTGCATTTATACTGTGTAGTAAGGACGTATCAATGGCGACGAGAAACTGGGATTTAAACCACGCGAGCATGGCCACTAGCAGAACAGACGAGAGGTACTGTGTTAAGGAATGGTTGGAACAGAGATTCAACATTGTTAAAGCAGCACACAATTCTCCAGGCAGACAAGGGCAATCGGGCATGCCCCAACATGTAGTCGAACCCAGAGGGGGAGTTCGACAGAGACAATGGCAAGCTGAATGGTGATTCACGCCATTGCAAGGGACAATGCGGCCAGTAATGGGGCCATCAACACCTGCTAATGGCGCAATCAAGGACAGTCACAGGTGCAGTCAGAGACGATCGACTGGCAAGGGACCTTTTGTTTCCAACAACAGCTCATGTTGGAGGCGTGGAGGCACACACTCAGCCGGTGTTTGCAGAGATGAGCAAAATACCTGCAGAAATTGCAGAAATGAATGCTGGGGGAAATCGCTGGAAGCTGAATTCAGCGAGTTCATGTGGAGCTCGTATACAGTTTATACACCAGGACAAAAACCGATAATGATGAAAGTGCTCCTCAATGGCAGCCCAGTATCAATGGAGCTAGACACGGGGGCCAGCCAGTCCCTGATGGGTATCAAACAGTTCAAAAAGTTGTGGGCGTCCAAGGCCAGGAGGCCAAAATTATCGCTGATTGACGCACAGCTACGGACATACACAAAGCAGATCATTCCGGTGCTAGGCAGCACCACGGTAGTCGTGACCCACAAAGATTCGGAGAACAGGTTGCCACTCTGGGTTGTCCCGGGGGACGGTCCCGCACTACTGAGGAGGAGTTGGCTTGCTGTCATGAACTGGAAATGGGGCGATGTCAATGCAATTTCCTCTGTGGAGCGAGTATCATGCTCACAGATCCTGGACAAATTTGACTCATTATTTCAACCCGGCATTGGCACTTTCATGGCAGGCCAGTACACCACAAGGCCAGAGCGGTGCCGTACGTGATCCGGGAAAAGATAGAAGGCGAATTGGGCCGCCTGCTGAGGGAAGGCATCATCTCGCCAGTCGAATTCAGTGATTGGGTGAGCCTGATTGTGCCGGTGCTCAAGGCAGATGGGTCGGTCAGGATATGTGGTGATTACAAGGCCACCATCAATCGGGTGTCACTCCAAGAACAGTACCCGCTACCGAGAGCAGAGGACCTCTTTTCAAACTTTTTTCAAAATTGGACCTGACCTCAGCATACATGACCCAGGAGCTGGCGAGTGAGTCGAAGAAGCTGACCACCATCACGACACACAAGGGGTTGTTTGAGTACAACAGATGTCCGTTCCGGATTCGCTCGGCCGCCGTGATCTTCCAACGAAATATGGAAAGCCTCCTCAAATTGATTCCAGGGACGGTGGTTTTTCAGGATGACATCCTCATCATGGGTTACGATACTGAAGAACACCTCCACAACCTGGAGGAGGTGCTACGCAGACTGGACCGGGTAGGGCTGCGACTGAAAAAGGCGAAGTGCATTTTCCTAGCTCCAGAGGTAGAATTCCTGGGGATGAGGGTAGCAGCAGACGGGATCAGCCCTGCTGCATCCAAAACGGAAGCGATCCAGAGAGCACCCAGAGCTGCGTTCGTTCCTGGGGCTCCTGAACTATTTTGGTAACTTTCTTTCCAAAATGAGCATGCTGCTAGAGCTGCTACACGTGCTCCTACGCAAAGGTCGCGAATGGGTCTGGGGGTACAGCCAGGAAAGGGCTTTTAATAGAGCATGCAATTTATTATGTTCCAACAATCTGTTAAGGCTATATGACCCATGTAAGAAACTTGTGTTAACGTGCGATGCGTCATCCTATGGTGTCGGGTGTGTGTTGCAGCATGTCAATGCCAAGGGTCAGTTACAGCCGGTAGCTTATGCCTCCAGAAGTCTGTCCCAGGCAGAAAGGGGCTACGGGATGGTAGAAAAGGAGGCGCTCGCATGTGTATATGCGGTAAAGAAAATGCACCAGTACCTGTTTGGCAGGAAATGTGAGCTGGAGACAGATCACCTCACCCCCCCCAAAGCACGCAATGTAATTAACCATGTCAGAACGGCACCGTTCAAGCTGGCCTCAAACGGCCAGGCAGAACGAGCAGTGCAGATAATCAAACAGGGGATGCTCAGAATCCAAGGGAGTTCCCTACAAAGCCGCTTATCATGCTTCCTGTTGGCCTACAGATCCCAACCACACTCATTCACAGGGGTTCCACCCGCAGAGCTGCTAATGAAAAGGACGCTCAAAACCCGGTTATCCCTTATACACCCCACCATGAAAGAAATTGTCGAGAGCAGGCGGCAATCACAATATGACTACCATGACAGGAATGCGAGGGCGCGATGTATTGATGTAAATGACCCTGTTTTTGTCCTCAACTACGCTGCAGGGCCCAAATGGCTCGCAGGCACTGTGATTGCCAAAGAGGGAAATAGGATTCAGGTAGTTAAACTTACCAATGGAAAATCTGCCACAAACACGTGGTTCAAACAAAAAGGAGGTTCAGCAACCCCATAGAAGAAGCAGAGGAAGAACACGATATAGAGTTCACTCCACCACAGGTGACCGAACACCGGAACCAAAGGGAGAAGAGCCCAGTCACTGTGGGCAGTCTGAATAGGCCTGAGGCACCGCAAACAGCAGACTCTCAGGCCAGCGCCCAACAACCAGAGCCCCAACTCAGGCGCTCTACAAGGGAGCGTAAACCACCAGAGAGACTCAACCTGCGATCCCAATAAGACTTTGGGGGGGAGGTGATGTCATTAATTGAACCAGCATTGTAACCCATGTATAATCTGACCTAAGTTGTGCACTGTGAGAACAATGACCACTAGGTGGTGAACTCCTAACCTGGACCTTCAGGTATAAAAGGGGAAGCTCCACCCACTTTCATCACTTGAGTGCTAAGGAATAAAGGACAGGTCACAGACTGACCTTCTCTCAAGCATGGGCCTCGTGTGCATTTATCTTGTATATATCCATATATCATTACCGAAACCGGTGGTATAGCCTGCGGTGCTGGAACCGGCATCACCTGTCGTTACATTGCCGTTAATGTGTGATGCAAGCCACACGAATTTCTCCCCCAGGGAAACGATTTCCTCTGGTGTGTGAGTCCAGAACAAGGGAGCATGATCTTAAAATTAGAGCCAGGACATTCAGGAGCAAATTCAAGAAGCACTTTTCACACTAGGTGTAGAGGAAATTTGAGATCTCGCACCCAAAAGGCTATGGATGTTGAGTGGTCAATAAGAGCTTTCAAGGCTGAAATCGATAGATTTTTGTTAGGTTAGGGAATATAAGGATAAGGAGCAAAGGCAAGTAAATAGAGTTAAGGTGCAGATCAGCCATGATCTATTTGAATGGAGGAACAGACTCAAGGGGCTGAGAGGCTTCCTCCTGTTTCTATTAAAGGACATGATCATATTTTACCAAAAGCTACACAATAAAAATATCGCTACGAAATAACAACTTACAGTTATAAAGCGCCGTTAGCATAGTAACGTGTCCCAAGCTGCTTCACACGAGTGTATTCAGACCAAATCTGCCACTGAACAAAAGAAGGAGTTTTTAAAAATTCATTCACGGGATGTGGGCGTCGCTGGCAATGCCGGCATTTATTGCCCATCCCTAATTGCCCTCGAGAAGGCAGTGGTGAGTTGCCTTCTTGAACCGCTGCAGTCCGTGTGGTGAAGGTACGTCCACTGCTGTTAGGGAGGGAGTTCCAGGATTTTGAACCAGCGACGAAGGAACAGTGATAGATGTTCAAGTCAGGATGGTGTGTGACTTGGAGGATAACTTGGAGGTGGTGGTGTTCTTATGTGCCTGCTGCCCTTGTCCTTCTAGGTGGTAGAGGTCGCGGGTTTGGGAGGTGCTGTGAAGAAGCCTTGGCGAGTTGCTGCAGTGTATCTTGTAGATGGTACACACTGCAGCTACGGTGCGCTGGTGGTGGAGGGAGTGAATGTTTAAGGTTATGGATGGGGTGCTAATCAAGTGGGCTGCTTTGTCCCGGATGGTGTCGAGTGTTGTTGGAGCTGCACTGATCTAGGCAAGTGGAGAATATTCTATCATATTCCTAACTACCTTAGAAAGGCTTTGGGAAGTCAGGAGGTGAGTTAATCGCTGCAGAATACCCAGCCTCTGACCCGCTCTTGTAGCCACAGTATTTATGTGGCTGGTCCAGTTACGTTTCTGGTCAATGGTAACTCCCGCAAGATGGTAGGGGATTCGGCGATGGCAATTCCATTGACTATCAAGAGGAGGTGGTTAGACTCTCTCTTGTTGGAGATAGTCATTGCATATCACTTGCGTGGCATGTACGTTACTTGCCACTTATGAGCCCAAGGCTGAATGTTGTTCAGGTCTTGCTGCATTTTGGCATGGACTGCTTCATCTGAGGTGTTGTGAATGGCACTGAACACTGTGCAATCATCAGCGAACATCCCCACCCCTGACCTTATGATGGAGGGAAGGTCATTGATGAAGCAGCTGAAGATGGTTGGGCCTAGGACACTGCCCTGAGGAACTCCTACTGTGATGTCCTGGGGCTGTGATGATTGGCCTCCAACACCTACAACCATCTTCCTTTGTGCTAGGTATGACTCCAGCCAGTGGAGAGTTTGCCCCCTGGTCCCCATTGACTTCAATGTTACTTGGGCTCCTTGATGCCACACTTGGTTAAATGCTGCCTTGATGTCAAGGGCTGTCACTCTCACCTCACCTCTGGAATTCAGCTCTTTTGTCCATGTTTGGACCAAGGCTGTAATAAGGTCTGGAGCCGAGTGGTTCTGCATAGCCCAAACTGGGCATCGGTGAGCAGATTATTGATGAGTAAGTGTTGCTTGATAGCACTGTCGACAACACCTTCCACCACCTTGCTGATGATTGAGAGTAGACCAATGGCGTGGTAATTGGTCGGATTGGATTTGTCCTGCTTTTTGTGGACAGGACATACCTGGGCAGTTTTCAATATTGTCGGGTAGATGCCAGTGTTGTAGCTGTACTGGAACAGCTTGGCTAGTTCTGGAGCACAAGTCTTCAGCACTACAGCCAGGATGTCCAGTGCGTTCAGCCATTTCTTGATATCACATGGAGTGAATCTAATTGGCTGAAGACTGGCTTCTGTGATGGTGGGGACCTCAGGAGGAAGCCAATATGGATCATACACTCAGCACTTCTGGCTGAAGATGGTTGCAAATGCTTCAGCCTTGTCTTTTGCACTCACCATCATTGAGGATGGGGCTGTTCATGGAGCCTCCTACTCCCGTTAGTTGTTTAATTGTCCACCACCATTCACGACTGTATGTGGCAGGACTGCAGAGCTTTGATCTGATCCGTTGGTTGTGGGATCGTTTAACCCTGTCTATAACATGCTGCTTCTGCTGTTTAGCATGCATGTAGTCCTGTGTTGTAGCTTCCCCAGATGGTAATCAGCAGGATATTTCCTTGCCAATGTTTGACCTGAAACCTTGAGACTTCATGAGGTCCAGAGTCAATGTTGAGGACTTCCACGGGCACTTCCTCCTGACTGTATACCACTGTGCTGCCACCTCTGGTGGGTCTGTCCTGCCGGTGATGAGGGAGGAGTCTGGAACATTGACTGAAAGGTATGATTCTGTTAGTATGACTGTGTCAAGCTGTTGCTTGACTGGTCTGTTGGACAGTTCTCCAATTTTGGCACAAGTTCCCAAATGTTACCGAGGAGGACGTTGGAGGGTCGACTAGATTGGGTTTGCCTTTGTTGTGTCTGTATCTGGTGTCCAGGTCGATGCCGGGTGGTCCGTCCTGTTATATTCTTATTATATCTGTAATATAGTTCCATCTAGTGGACTAGTGCTCCACCTAGTGGACGACTGTGGTAATGCAACCATTGATGGAAATACAAAAGCACCTGACAAGTTCCTGAGTTGAAGCCATCTTGTAAGTGTGTGTTTGTGATGTCATAGAGAAGATACCACATTGGCGATGAGGATAGGATTTCTAGATCCCCTAGCTGAAATTTTTGTTGGTGGGTGATTCCAGCCAAACAACAGAGAGATTAGAGAGGTCCTTTGCATTGCAGAACAGTTAAAAATCCAAGGTAAATTACAAGCACACTTGGCTGAACTGAAGAGTCCAGATGGCCGCTCCTATGGGAATAATAAGGCGCTTGGCTGAGTTTCATCGTGACCGAGAGGCTTTCGGAGTGTATGTGGAGCGGCTAGAAATGTTTTTCACCGCAAAAAGTATCATCGAAGTCCCCAATGATGAAAACCGTAACCGGGTGGTATTAGAAAGAAAACGGGCTATTTTCCTGACTGAAGCAGATCATGAGGTGTATGATACCCTGAAAAATTTGCTTGTTCCCATCAAGCCAAAGGACATATCACTTACAGAGATTCTACGCAAGTTAGAACAGCACTACAGTCCTGAGCCCCTGGAAATTGCTGAAAGTTATCGTTTTGGAACACAAGATCAGTTAATTGATGAAAGTATCAATGAGTACATAGTAGCATTAAAAAAGCTATCCATTCACTGTCATTTTGGAAACTTTCAGGACTGAGCATTGCGTGACCGCTTTGTTCATCGGATGAAAAACGAAGTGATCAGAAGAAAGTTATTGACGAGTCCTAACTTGACTTTTGATGTAACTTGTCAGACAGCTATGTCAATGGATCTGGCCGACCAATATTCCCGCGAATTTCGTACCATTTCCAGTCATCAGACAACTGAGGTGAATCGCCTGCAGGTTAAAAGTAAAAGGCAGTTGGGCCCCAAGGCCTCAGCAACTGACCAAGGTTGATCTACACATTGATTGGGCTAACCTAACTGGTAGCAATGCAGTGGAGGAGGATTTCCTGGAGTTTATTAGGGATGGTTTTCTAGACCAATATGTCGAGGAACCAACCAGGGAGCTGGCCATCCTAGACTGGGTATTGTGTAATGAGAAAGGACTAATTAGCAATCTTGTTGTGCGAGGCCCCTTGGGGAAAAGTGACCATAATATGGTAGAATTCCTTATTAAGATGGAGAGTGGCAAAGTTAATTCGGAAACTAGGGTCCTGAACTTAAGGAAAGGTAACTTTGAAGGTATGAAGTGTGACTTGGCTAGAATAGACTAGCAAACGATACTAAAAGGGTTGACGGTGGATAAACAATGGCAAACATTTAAAGATCACATGGATGAACTTCAGCAAATGTACATCCCTGTCTGGAGTAAAAATAAAACTGGGAAGGTGGCTCAACCATGGCTAACAAGGGAAATTAAGGATAGTGTTAAATCCAAGGAAGAGGCATATAAATTGGCTAGAAAAAGCAACAAACCTGAGGACTGGGAGAAATTTAGAATTCAACAGAGGAGGACTAAGGGTTTAATTAAGAGGGTGAAAATAGAGTACGAGCGGAAGCTTGCAGGGAATATAAAAACTGACTGCAAAAGCTTCTATAAATATGTGAAGAGAAAATGATTAGTAAAGACAAATATAGGTCCCTTGCAGTCGGATTCAGGTGAAATTATAATGGGGAACAAAGAAATGGCAGAACAATTGAACCAATACTTCGGTTCTATCTTCACGAAGGAAGATACAAATAACCTTCCGAAGGTACTGGGGACAGTGGGTCTAGTGAGAAAGAGGAACTGAAGGATATCCTTATTAGGCTGGAAATTGTGTTAGGGAAATTGATGGAATTGAAGGCCGATAAATCCCCAGGGCCTGATCGTCTGCATCCCAGAGTGCTCAAGGAAGTGGCCCTAGAAATAGTGGATGCATTGGTGATCATTTTCCAACAGTCTATCGACTCTGGATCAGTTCCTATGAACTGGAGGGTAGTTAATATAACACCACTTTTTGAAAAAGGAGGGAGAGAGAAAACGGGTAATTATAGACTGGTTAGCTTGACATCAGTGGTGGGGAAAATGTTGGAATCGATCATGAAGGACGAAATAGCAGCGCATTTGGAATGCGATGACAGGATTGGATCAAGTCAGCATGGATTTATGAAAGGGAAATCATGCTTGATGAATCTTCTGGAATTTTTTGAGGATGTAACTAGCAGAGTGGACAAGGGAGAACCAGTGGATGTGGTGTATTTGGACTTTCAGAAGGCTTTTGACAAGGTACCGCACAAGAGATTGGTGTGCAAAGTCAAAGCACATGGTATTGGGGGTAATATACTGACGTGGATAGGGAACTGGTTGGCAGACAGGAAGCACAGAGTTGGGATAAACGGGTCCTTTTCAGAATGGCAGGCGGTGACTAGTGGAGTGCCACAGGGCTCAGTGCTGGGACCCCAGCTCTTTACAATATACATTAACGATTTGGATGAAGGAATAGAGTGTAATATCTCCAAGTTTGCAGATGACACTAAACTGGGTGGCGGTGTGAGCTGTGAGGAGGATGATAAGAGGCTGCAGGGTGACTTGGACAGGTTAGGTGAGTGGGCAAATGTATGGCAGATGCAGTATAATGTGGATAAATGTGAGGTTATCCACTTTGGTGGCAAAAATACGAAGGCAGAATATTATCTGAATGGTGGCAGACTAGGAAAAGGGGAGGTGCAACGAGACCTGGGTGTCATGGTTCATCAGTCACTGAAAGTGGGCATGCAGGTACAGCAGGCGGTGAAGAAGGCAAATGGTATGTTGGCCTTCATAGCTAGGGGATTTGAATATAGAAGCAGGGAGGTCTTACTGCAGTTGTACAGGGCCTTAGTGAGGCCTCACCTGGAATATTGTGTTCAGTTTTGGTCTCCTAGTCTGAGGAAGGACATTCTTGCTATTGAGGGAGTGAAGCGAAAGTTCACCAGACTGATTCCAGGGATGGCTGGGCTGTCATATGAGAAGAGACTGGATCAACTGGGCCTTTATTCACTGGAGTTTAGAGGGGATCTCATAGAAACATATAAGATTCTGACAGGACTAGACAGGTTAGATGCAGGAAGTATGTTCCCGATGTTGGGGAAGTCCAGAACCAGGAGACATAGTCTTAGGATAAGGGGTAGGTCATTTAGTACTGAGATGAGGAGAAACCTTTTCACTCAGAGAGTTGTTAACCTGTGGAATTCCCTGCCGCAGAGAGTTGTTGATGCCAGTTAACTGAATATATTCAAGAGGGAGTTAGATATGGCTCTTACGGTTAAGAGGATCAAGGGGTATGGAGAGAAAGCAGGAAAGAGGTAATGAAGGAATGAACAGCCATGATCTTATTGAATAGCGGTGCAGGCTCGAAGGGCCGAATGGCCTACTTCTGTACCTATTTTTCTATGTTTCTATGTTTCTATGTAACAGAGCATTGAAGTCGTGCTATCGGTGTCTGGGACAACATATTGCTCAAAGTTGTCCATATGTGAAGGCAGAGTGTTTTTTCTGCAAGAAAACTGGGCATCTTGCGAAAGCATGCCGACTGAAGAGTAAATCAACTTTCAAGGTTATAATTAGAAATCCCCAGAGACTACATAGTATGGAAGAAAAACAACAGGACGAGGCGGTTTTAGAGCTACACATCATCAGGAGCACGAGGGTATCTAACAGAGATTTGAAAAGTATCCTCATCCACGTAAATACCCATGGAAATCGACACTGGTGCATCCATGAGCGTAGGACCAGAATCGCTATATCTCGACAAGTTCAGTGATTTTCCACTGGAGAAGTCAAAGATAGAGCTGCGAGGCTACTCAGGAGAGAAAATCCCTGTGGTAGGATGTATCACCATCCCAGTGAAATTCAAGGATCAGTTTCAGAGCTTGCCTTTCTTAGTAATGGCAGGAGACAAGCCTGCCTTGATAGGTAGAAATTGGTTGGGATCACTGAAGCTGGATTGGAATGAGATTTTTTGTGTTGAAATGAGATTTGCTTCGAAGAATGATGTCATCAAGAAGTATCCAAAGGTGTTCTGCGAAACAGGCAGTCCAATCCAAGGCTTCAAGGTGAGAGGCAGGGTACTAAAGGATGCTAGACCAGTTTACTGCAATCCACATCCCATACCATATGCACTCAAGGAAAGAGTTGAGCAAGAACACAAAAGGCTAAAGACTGAGAACATTATCTCTAAGATAGATCTATGTAATTGGGCTACACCCATTGTTGCTGTACCTAAGTCAGATGGTAAGGTAAGGTTGTGTGGTGATTATAAACCAGGTTCTAGATGGTAATCTCCCCAATACATTGCTAAATGTAGAAGATTTGTTCACAATGATGACAGGTGGTCAGATCTTCACAAAGTTAGATCTACAAATGCCTACTTACAACTTGAACTAGATGAGGAGTTCAAGTCATGCTTGACTATAAACACTCATCTAGGCCTATAGCAATTTAATAGGCTACCATTTGGAGTGTCTTCTGCCCCTGCCATATTCCAAAGGGTGATGGACCAGATTTTGCAAGATATTGAATGGGTCGTATGTTATTTAGGTGATCCCCATCACTAGTTACACCCAATAAGGAAGAACTGTTTTATTTTTCATACATTGATGAACTGCCAGTCACAACTGAAGAGATTGATGGAGCAACCAAACATGACCCAGTTATGCCAAAAGTTTATGATTACATCACAAATGACTGACCAAACCAGGTATCAGAGAAAGATATTCATCCATACTTCGTTCATAGGAATGAATTATCAGTGGATAAAGATTGTATCATATGGGGTGCAAGAGTGGATATACCAAATAAATTCAGGTCCAAATTTATTAGGAGATCTTCATGACCAGCACCTGGGAATGTGCTTGACCAAGAGTTTTGCGAGCAGTTACTTATGGTGGTCAGGTCTAGATAAAGATATAGAGCATATCGTCAGTCAGTGTACAACATGTCAACCGGTAAGCAAGAAACCACCATCAGTACCATTACAGCCATGGAAATGATCTCCCAAGGTGTGGCAAAGGTTACATATCAATTTTGCTGAGCTAGGACAGCAATTGTTCATTGTGATTGATAACTATTCGAAGTGGGTAGAGGTGTTTCTGATGCAGAAAATAAGAAGTAAAATACTAAACAATTTGCAAAGATTATTTTCTTTATATGGCCTCCCAGAAGAAATTGTGTCCGATAATGGGCACAAATTTGTTCAGAAGAATTTGCACAGTTCACGAACAGAAATGGTGTGAAACATACCAAAGTTCCACCATGACACCCTACTTCAAATGGTGCAGCAGAGCGCACAGTACAAATTGTAAAACGTGCCCTCATCAATCCAAAGAAACAGCAGTTGTTGTTGGACCATAAATTGGCAAATTTTTTAATTACTTATCGTAATACTCCCCATACAACTACTGGTAGAATGCCAGCAGAGTTGTTTCTCAAACGACAGCCACGAAACAGATTCTTGTTGTTAAAGCCAAACTTGGCACATTCAGTAGAAGAGAAACAATTAAGACAGAAAGAGAATCATGATAGAGGTAGAGTAAGAGAGAAAAGTGTGAAATTGAATCAGAGGTTAGAGTGAAGAACCATCAGCATAAATGGTTAAAGTGGCTACCAGGAAGAGTAGTGAAGATATGTGGCCCTTTCACATATTTGGTCAAGATGTTTGATCATGAATAAGCTAGGTTTGTTCACGTTCATCATATTTTACCTACAGATGTGGAAGGAGGTGAAAGTTGGAATGATTCGATTATTTCTGACTCATCGGATAGTCTTGTTACAAGTAGAGTACCAGTAGAAAATCCTACATCAGATGTACAAGTCCAAGAGAAAGTCAGAATTTAAGTCTGAGTCCAAGTCAGGCAGACAAACAGTCTGAAGTTGTAGAGAGTTCAAATGTAGATCAAGGGTTACCCTTGGAGGAAAACTCTTCTCAGGTTCAGCCTAGAATGAGTCTAAATTCGACACCAAGTTTGAAAAGTGCTGTTCGAGAGCAAAGGTATCCTCTTCGAAACAGAAAACAAGTGGTTATTAATAACAATAATAACTTTTATTTATATAGCACCTTTAACATAGTAAAACATCCCAAGGTGCTTCACAGTAGTGTTACAAGACAAAACAAATAAATTTTACACAAAGCCACAAAAGAAGAAATTAATGCCGACATCTTGTGGGGTTGTGAGGCTGAAAAAGATTACAGAGATAGGGAGGGGCAAGGCTGTAGGGGGCGTTGGGTCTGTCAGCTTGCCTTCCTGACAAGAATGATTTCGAGTCGCTCCCACTCCCTGGTTCTCGACCTTGGATTTATTAATCAGGGTATGATAAAGTGCAGCAGACAACTGTTTTGTACAAAGAAAGTTTGTGTTTTATTCAAGAAAGCAAATAACACAAATACACTCCAATAAAACTGTAAAATCTTACAAAAATGTTCTAAACAATGGGGAATACTTTATTACAGGTAATAAACACAACAGAAATACCTCCCACCTTTCACTTACTCTCTAACTAGGTCAAACTCTAGAGCCCCAGGGATCATGCTCACCAAATCCTTCTTTTGACAGCTAGGGCGGTTTCGCAGTTTTGGGGTTCTTTGTTTCTATCCAGTTTGCCTTGCCATACCCCGGACGTGGTAGAAGACCTCTGCAGCGTATTGAAACCAGTTGGGGTGAGTCCGCTGATGCGGTTAGACGCGTTTTGGATTTATCTCTAGTGAGTACCCAATTTCCTTTGTTAGCAATAGTTCTCTCAGTCATTTTTACCCGCTGGATAGTCGAGGCACAAATTGTAGAGTGGAAAATTGCGTGGACCCCGGTTTTCTTGGTGGTTGATTTTCCTGGTTGATTTCGTCGGTCGCGGTGGTCCGGTTGATGGCTGTTACTCAGTCAGTTGGTATTGATGTTCCACTGATTGATTTTTTTGAAGTTCTTTTCTCCGATATCGCTATGTTTCTTCCGGTGTTTTCTCGCCATGTGCTCTCAATCTTAATCTTGTTGTTCTTAAATTATGGTCAGAATAGTTCTCTCTTCTTGGTACAATAGGCCCTCAGTTATACTCTGAGAGGCTGCTTAATCTTCGCGCCAAATCTAACGTTTCTTTTGTTTGAGTTTTGCTGCCCATTGATTTCAAGTGGTCTTCTTTGTTTAAGTTTTGGCGGGCTCGCTAACTGAAACGTGATTAAATGTTTTAATCTGGCGTTGATCACGGTACTCCTTATTTATGAGCTGATAAGTTCTTATCCATTGTAGTATCACTGCTTTGGCTTCAGGAAGTCTGGGTTGAGCCAGATATTTCCATGCATGTCGAAAAGGTGTTGGAATATGTATGTTCTACTTGGGTCCTGTGGGTGGGGTGGATAATGTTTCTTCCGTGGTCGATTGTATAAATGCCAATGTTTTCTGGGAGCCTGACTATGGTTAAACAGCTCCACCAGACAAACTGATTAGCTGCAATATCCAAATTCTAAAGGTAAAGGTTGATCCCACCCCTCTGTCTCTGCAGCTTTTCCCCACAGGCCCAAACATGGCTTTTAAAATCCCAAACGTGGTTAAGACTCGTAGATTTCTTCCATATGCATTTTAGGATCTCAAACTTTCTGTTTAATAGGCCCAAATCGAATTTCCTTTTCACTGAGTCCAAACACTGGGGGGTTTCCACAAATTTTGGAATCTTACAAGGCCATGGAGTGATTTGCAAACAAGGATGAGAATTTTGAAATCAAGATGTTGTTTAACCAGGAGCCAGTGTAGGTCAGAAAGCACAGGGGTGATGGGTGATCGTGACATGGTGCGGGTTAGGACACGGCTGCTGAGTTTTGGATGACCTCAAGTTTACGTAGTGTAGAATGTGGGAGGTCAGCCAGGAGTGAGTTGGAGTAGTCAAGTTTAGAGGTAACAAAGGCATGGCTGAGGATTTCAGCAGCAGAAAAGCTGAGACAGGGGCGGAGGGAGGCAATGTTACGGAGGTGGAAAAAGGCGGTTTTAGTTATGCCGTGGATATGCGGTTGGAAACTCATTTCAGGATCAAATATGACACCTTAGTTGTGAACAATCTTGTTCACCCTCAGATTGAAGCCAGGGAGAGGGATGGAGTCAGTGGTTAGTGAACGCAGTTTGTGGCGGGGATCAAAGACAATGGCTTCGGTCTTCCCAATATTTAATTGGAGAAAATTTCTGCTCATCTAGTACTGGATGTCGGACAAGCAATCTGACAATTTAGATACCAAGCAGGGGTCGAGAGACGTGGTGGAGAGGTAGAGCTGGGTGTCGTCAACATACATGTGGAAACTGACTCAAACTGTTATGTTTGATTTGTAAATATGGCACAATATGTCCATCTTTTGTTATGTGTATAACCATGCAAGTTTTGTATGATGATTATTTTGTTATAATTACTTCTTCATTAAGAAGGGAGAAGTGTAATATAGTTCCATCTAGTGGATTATTGCTTGACCTAGTGGACTACTGTGGTAATGCAGCCATTGCTGAAAATACAATAAAAGCATCAGGTGACAGGTCACCTGACAAGTTCCTGAGTTGAAGCCATCTTGTAAGTGTGTGGTTGTAATGTCATAGAGAATATACCACAATATCTTTTTGCAGTGGTTTAATACAACTGAGTGGCTTACTCAGCCATTTCAGAGGGCAGTTAAAAGTCGAGCACATTGCTGTGGGACTAAAGTCGCATGCCGGCCAGACCGGGTAAGGAAGGCAGATTTCCTTCCCTAAAGGACATTAGTGACCCAGTTGGGTTTTCCCAACAGTCCAATAGTTTCATGGTCACCATTGCTGATAACAACAGCAACAACAACAGCTTACGTTTATAAATCACCTTTAGTTAAATAACTGAATTCAAACTACCATGGTGCAATCTGAACTCCAGATTAATCTAGTTTAGTCGTCTGCTATCATAACCTCTGTGCTACCGTACCTGATATATAGGGACCGGTGACCAAAAGCTTAGTCAGAGAGGTCGTTTTTAAGGAGCGCCTTAAAGGAAGAGAGAGAGGCAAAGAGGTTTAAGGAGAGAATTCCAGAGCTTAGGGGGCTAGACGGGTGAAGGTACAGCCGCCAATGGTGGGGCAAAGGTAGTGGGGATGCAGAAGAGGCCAGCGTTGCAGGAACACAGACTTATTAGAGGGTTGTAAAGGGTGCGTTGATCTCTGCAGAGATAAGTACACTTCTGAGAGTCATTAGTATCTATAAAAATCACTCTGTGATGTAATGTTTGGACTCGCACTTCTTGCTTAAAGCAACCCACCCATAGCCCCTCTCATTCAGTCTCACAGAACCGCATCGGACTCAATGTAGCCATTGTCCCCAGCTACCCTGTGAATGCAGTCTCACAAGCCAGCTCTAAAATACACTTTAAAATGCGTGTTTCATACACACGAGACTGCTTCCCATTGCACAACAGTCAGAAGATCAGTCAGGTTAAACTTCCGAGCCTTATGAACCAACCAAGGAAAATCCATCGTCAAGTTTGATAGCAATGCCCTGCCTGCGTCCGAAAGTCGTGGGTTCCAGTCCCACTCCACAGACTTGAGCACACAATCCAGGCTGACACCCCCAGTGCAGTGCTGAGGGAGGTGCCATCTTTCAGATGAGACGTTAAACTGCCCCCTCATGTAAAAGATACCACTATTTTGAAGAAGAGCAGGGGAGTTCACCCCGGTGTCTTGGCCAATATTTGTCTCTCAATCAACATCACTGAAACAGGTTATCTGGTCATTGTTGTGTATGGAGAAAGAGTCAGACTGAACACTGTGAGCTCAAAGTAAAGTGTGACCTTAATCTTTTATTGCAGGTCTCCAGAGTGCCTCTCCAACCTGTGAAGCCTCCTTAAATACCTGTGCTCACAAGGGATTATGGGATCCCTTGGGACTCCAGGGGATGAGCCCTCTGGTTGCTGTACAGAGTAAATACAAGTTCACATTTATAACAACACTCCCCCTCCAAAGTCAATAGTGTAACTATTTACAATGTGAGTCGATCTGGGGCCCTTCTTGCCCTGGTTGATCGTCTCGGTATGAAAGTTGGTGTTGTTGAATCATTTGTTGGGCCCTCGCTGGGCTGCTGTGTAGCTGGCCTTGCTGGGCTGCCTGGTGTGTTGGGCCCTGCTGGGCTGCTGTGGATGATGGGTTCTGCTTCGTGGTCAACCGTGGTGCCGGTTGCCACTGGTGTGTATGTTGGGGGATCAAAAAAGGTTGGGTCCAAGGTGGGTTGCTCAGGATAGTCCGTGAATCTGAATTTGATTTGGTCCAAGTGTTTCCGGTGAATGAGTCCATTTGAAAGTTTGACCCGAAACACCCTGCTCCCCTCTTTGGCTACGACAGTGCTGGGAAGCCACTTGGGACCTTGTCCATAATTTAATACAAATACAGGATCATTGATTTCAATTTCGTGTGACACATTTGCACGATCATGGTATGTACTTTGTTGAAGCCGCCTGCTCTCTACCTGTTCATGTAGATCAGGGTGAACTAATGAGAGCCTTGTCTTAAGTGCTCTTTTCATGAGCAGTTCAGCAGGTGGGATCCCAGTGAGTGAGTGGGGTCTCAT